>NW_026261901.1:0-600000 GCF_024628925.1 Lodderomyces margitis | reverse complement strand
AGTGGCTTTGCATCATGAATGTTTCGTAAGGGAGTAGTCAATAACTCCTGTGACTAAGTTATCTAAATACTAACATACACTTCTCTAACCTCATAGTCAAATAAACATCAACATCTTCTCTTTCATATGAAAGGTTCATACAACTGATTGTCCCTTGGTGTATATTTTACCATTCTTCTCAGTTAAAGCAAGTAAATATTTTCTCCATTCCATATTAGCACAGTTAGCAAATACTACTTAAATATCACCAGCTCTTCCAATGGACGAGATGTATATCCTGCTTCTGGTAATCTCCAGTTCCATTCATAGTGAACTTCTTCTAAGTTTATCCTGCATATAGACCGCAATACCATTTGGTTGTAACTGGAAAAAAAAAACTACACGTTCATTGGCGTTAACCAACAAAAAAAGCTGTATCACCAAGTGAAGGTTAGCAATCCGTCATGAACTTCTTCAAAGTGGTCAATAATGTACCCATAGCACGTACCTGTGTATCGCTCCTTATACCGAAGATCCCACTAAGACCATTCTCCTCAACACAGCCTGCTTGGGCCACGAAAAAGTATGATAAATTCTACAAAATTTTAAAATACACCAAACCAATTGATGAAACACATTATGAAATAGGCCAAGAACATCCAAGGGGATTAAGAATCCCCAAAGAAATTCCTCAATTTCCTAAATACAAGTATGAAGCCCGCTTTTTCAAAAGACAAAATAGGGGCTTATATGGTGGTTTACAACGTAAACGATCCAAAACATGTTCAGAATATTTCAACAAGAACCTTAGAGCACATAGACCAAACATTCGTCGAGCTAAATTATGGTCTGAGATTTTAAACAAAAAGATCAGCACTAAAGTTTCGACTAGAGTGTTGAGAACCTTGACTAAAGAAGGTGGCATTGATCAATATTTACTCAAATCAACACCAGGCAGAATCAAGACTATGGGATTAGCTGGTTGGAAATTGAGATATGAATTATTAAATGAACTAGAGCAAAATGAAAGAGGTCATTTACAAGCATCAACAGGAGATTTGAAACCAGTGACGCATATTCATCTGGATGGAAGGAAATTTGTTGCTACTAAAGAAGAATTGTTGTCTGCTTTGTATGATTTGGTTCAAAGAGATAGTTACTATCCAATCAAACCAGCTGAGTTCGACAAGAAGTATTCGTGGTTGCCAATGAAGGAGATTGTAAATAGATTGGATGCTTACGAATACGACTTTAGTGGTCAAGTTGTGTAAATAGGAATAAACCCTTTGCTAATGATGAAAAGTTTTGTAGCCCTAATATGGAGATATTCACGTGATACGCACGCTCTTTTCTCCTGTTACATTTTTGTGTCAAGTACAGCTTTATAGCGTTATGAGCACTACCATTCCAGTGCACCCTCACTCAATTTTTTTCTCCTTCTCACCTTCTCGCATTGAACATTGGCTTTTTTGAAAATTTTTTGATTGAGAGAGTCTTTCTACAACTATAGATATCAACACACAATGGCTAAGTCAGGTATGTGGACTATACACGATTGAACCACTGTTGACGTGGCAATGAACGAGAGTATCTGGGAGAACGGAAGAATCAGAAGAGTTTGTTCCAGAGAGAATAAGAGAAAATGATCAAATGAGATGAAGTAAACAAAAATCAAATTCACAACGAAATATATGACAACATATTGGATAGATAACGAGAGTGGAGAGAAGTAGACATCACTAAAGAGCATGATATATTAGAAGATCCATGTCCATTCACAACCTCAGAAGGATCTACAACATCGATTGAAACAGACCACACTGGTGATTACCACTGGACTATTTTCTTCAAAATCCCCTTATCCCACAGCCCGTCAACTGAGCAATACTGAATATCAAGTTACTAACTTTACAATTTATAGGAATTGCAGTAGGATTAAACAAAGGTCACAAGGTTGCCTCAAAAGAAGTTGCCCCAAAAGTTTCATACAGAAAGGGTGCTTTGTCGCAAAGAGCTGCTTTCGTCAGATCAATCGTTAAGGAAGTTTCCGGATTGGCTCCATACGAAAGAAGATTGATTGAATTGATTAGAAATGCTGGTGAAAAGAGGGCTAAGAAGTTGGCTAAAAAGAGATTGGGTACTCACAAGAGAGCTGCTAAGAAGGTTGAAGAAATGAACAAAATAATTGCTGAATCAAGAAGACACTAAATTACTACTTTTTGCTTATAAATTCTTTTGATGTAAATTAGAGGGTTTTCCTGGGTTTTATAGCAATATGTAACGTTATTGCATGTTATCTTAATGTGATTAATACAACTTTGTAGATGAGTTCAAAGAAGTGGAAATGACAAGTGTTAGTATGACTGAAGATGGAAGTGCGTTAGAGCTTCATCATTGTTTCGAATACTCTGCTAAGAAGTGTGATTTCAACTGGCCCTAGTTATCACTGATTTGTGGTTTTCAGGGCTACGAAAGTCATGCCTGGAACAATGGTGATTCAAACTTCAATTCACTGGTACTACTTTTGTGGATTAAAGTTTTTGCAAAATTTTGAACCAAAATACTCCAATACGCAACGTAACTTAAACTTTTTCAATTGTAACATAATATGGCTTCAAATTTTGATTGGCTCAATTTGATCGTGTCTTACATTCTTCAATAGCGATTACTCACAGCCACAGCTTAGAATATGGGATTGGTTTGCCGTCTAGCTTACAAAAAATGTGCCAACAACACAACGACTCGTCTTTGTCCTCACATCTTGCCCCTTTTGTGACCAATTGCGCGTTAAGTTCTTGCCATTTTATTTTTCTCTTTTATGGTTAGGCGCGGGAAACGAATTCCAAGTATCTCGTTTTTACTCCAACATGAATATATATATAAATAGGAAAAAAAGAAGGAGTTGAAAACCTACTTTTCTCAATTACTAGTATCTCCCTATTGTAAAATTAATGTTGAGAAGAGTCAGACCATTTTCGAAATTTGTTAGATACAATTCAACAACATATTTCCCTTCGGAACCACAGGCTCCCATTGTTCAAACTGAATCCATACCAGGTCCTAAATCCATTGCAATCAACAATGAATTAGGAAAAGTTTTCGATAACGGAGCTACGTACTTTGTTGCTGATTATTTCAAGTCACTTGGAAATTATATTAGCGATGCAGATGGAAACAAGTTGTTGGATGTTTATTGTCAAATTTCATCAATTGCATTGGGGTACAATAACCCCAAATTGATTGAAGCTGCCAAGTCCGATGAAATGACTACTGCTATTGTTAATCGTCCAGCATTGGCATGTTTCCCCTCGACTGATTATAAAGATATTCTTCAAGAAGGGTTATTGGCTGCAGCTCCACCAGGAATGGACAAGATTTGGACCTCATTGAGTGGATCAGATGCAAACGAAACCGCATACAAGGCGGCGTTCATGTACCAACATGCCAAGTTGAGGAAAAAAGATGGGTTTACTCAAGAAGAGTTGACCAGTGTTATGAATAATGAAACGCCAGGTGCTTCAGATATGGTGATTTTGTCATTTGATAAAGGATTCCATGGAAGATTATTTGGCTCATTATCAACCACTAGATCAAAAGCTATCCACAAGTTGGATATTCCTGCATTCCCATGGCCCAAGGCACCTTTCCCTACCTTGAAGTATCCATTAGAAGAGTTTGAAGCTGAGAATAGAGACGAGGAAGAACGTTGCTTGTATCAATTTGAATCAATTATTGAAAATTCACCCAAGCAAATTGCTGCCATTATTGTTGAGCCCGTTCAATCTGAAGGTGGCGACAACCATGCTACTCCATTCTTTTTCCAAGGTCTTAGAGATTTGACTCAGAGACATGGCATTTTGATGATTGTTGACGAGGTCCAAACTGGTGTTGGTGCGACTGGTAGGTTTTGGGCTCATGAACATTGGAATTTGTCTAGTCCACCCGATATGGTTACTTTTTCCAAGAAATTCCAAGCTGCTGGATTTTATTTTAGTAATCCTGAATTACAACCAAATCAACCTTACAGACAATTTAATACTTGGTGTGGAGATCCATCCAAAGCTATATTGGCTAAAGCAATCTACAAAGAGATTGCCCAATCAAATTTGGTTGCCAGTACGGCACAAGTTGGTGATTATTTGTACAAGGGTTTACAGACGATTGTTGCCAAAACTGACAAGTTTTCCAATTTGAGAGGACAGAATTTCGGCACTTTTATTGCTTGGGATTGTGTTGATGCAGACTTTAGAAATAAGGTGTTGCTTGGATGTAGAGCTCATGGGGTGAACATGGGTGGATGTGGTGATGTTTCCATCAGATTGAGACCAACATTGTTGTTTGAAAAGAAGCATGCTGATATATTTTTGAATGTGTTGGAAGATGTGGTTAAGGATTTGTGATAAGGAGACAGAGATGTATATACGAGTAATCTTTTTTATTAACATCCTATGAGTAAATATGTGGGACTATACAAAGATCAATTAACTGTAGGGTGAGGTACCACGGCTGATATTTCTTTAAGCTTTGCTAGACGTTTTCCTCTTATCAGAGATTCGCCTGGAGGAATATGAAGTCCGAGCGGCTATTTTTTATTTTTCTATTTCTTTTTAGTCTCGTTTAGGCATTTTTTGTCTGTCACCGAATTAGAGTTCCGCCTTTTAGGAATACACTTTCCGAAAACAAAAATCCCATAAGGTTTGAAGTGATTTAGAAATATGATCGGGTGACATAGAAGTTGCTGCAGCTCTAATCAGAACAGGTGGTGCAACAAAGAAGTTGTCAAACAAAAGAGGTGTATCTGAATAAGCCTCCTCTAGCGAGAATACTTTCGGAAGGGTTGGTGTTTCCTTTTCCGGAAACTCTCTCACTTGTAACCATCAAACCGTTTTGCATTGTTTACGAGATGTCATTGTAACACCGCCGTAATCGACGCTTTACAAGTGAAGACGGGTCTCTAGTCCCACTCTCACAATTTTAGGATCTGCTAACTCTTTACACGTCGATGATACCCAAACAGCTATCTCATGGGCTCTCTGTTGGTTTCCCCAGAGACTTCTTCTTGCTTATTTTTGTGTTACACAAAGAGACTCCTTTGAGGCTGTTGTAAAAGCAAAGCGTTTTGCCGTTTTAAAAATTAATGGAACAAAGTTATCAGATAGAAATGCCACAGGAGTGGGTCTATATTACCTGTATAAGAGTATCTTTGATAATATTAATACTGTCTCATTTCTGGTATATATTGTTAGCAAAAGGCGGTTTAAAGTTAATCGAATCCAGAACAGTCTGTTGATTCTTTTTTTAATTTTATTTTTAATTTTATTTTTAATTTTATTTTCTTCTTCTTCTTTTCTTCTTTTTGTTTGTTTGCATCATGCATCAAAATAGCTTGGCAAAATTTTAGACTTGAAAACCGTCTGACAAAAGGCAAAGGATATCCCACTTTTATTAACAGAACAGAACTCACTTTCTGATATACATATATATATATACATAAATATATACAGACACACATAAACCTACACCTCGCACAGCTAAATAGGGGGATCAGAGAGTAAAAAAAGTGGGAGAGTATGGACCACCACAATAATCAATAATGCTCGGTAGATTATTCAAACATAATCCTCCTACTCAGATACATACTCCACAAATCACATCCCTGGCATCCCCACCAATAACAACTCCATTTGAAGATTCGCACTCGAGGGAAATTTTTTATGGCACATGTAATGCTAATCTGTTGAAACCGTTTCAATTTAATAGCAAATACTTTAGAATCATTATATCACAAGATGGAGGCAATCTACGGTCAAAGGAAATTCTATTTGACACTGCTTTTGAACTGACACAGCAAACCACGTCACCAAATTTTCAGTCGCCTTCACAACACCAGGAACTGAGGCGTAGCACGTTGCTGAAAAAGCTGACCAACCTGCGAATCTATCATAACACCACTGAATTGAATGATTTGTCATTTGGATGTGGACTACCTACTAATGAAGTTCAAACAATAACTAAATTGCATACATTGCCCCCAATCACCAACTCATCGACCCCATACCATGCGGTATTGATAACACGACTATTTTCAATAAGTGATGCAGAAGTTTCGACGCCTGATGCCACTTTTCAACAAGGTAGTGGCGATTGGAAGCCTAAATCAGCAACAACGACAAAGGAATCAAGAGTGAAGCTTAATGATTTGAAGATCAATAGCAGATTTTCGATTGGAGTAGTAATACCTTTAGAATGCGGCAATTTTGTTCATGAAGACATTATTAATGAATGGAGTGAGATATCGCATTATTTAACCTTGTTGCAAAAGGCAGTGTATCGAAAGTTGGTGTTGCAGTTGAATATGGTAATTGACAATGGTAATGGATGTGAATATTTGGTCAAGAAGAGGTTACAGTTCCCCCATTATATTTTGCAAAACGATTTCGAACTACATGCACAATTGGGGAAATTGGTGAAGTTGATACATTACGATAACAATACCCCAAGATTAATAGACACAAACTATTTGATGAAATTAAACAAGACAAGCTATAATTCAAGTTTAATGAATTGGATCTTGGAAACTTTGAACTGGCTCGAGTTTAAGGATGGAAAATCTAATTTGTCTTTTGCCAATAATAACATTGACAAGAATCCTTCATTTCTTGCTACTTTGATGTCATTATTGATACGGCACCGGAAATCATTAGGTCTGAGACCGTATTATAACAATTCATGTGATACCCGCGAAGTGACACGAGTGGTTGTAATGACGGGAAACCCAGCTGTGGCCAAGCGATTGATTTTCATTTTGAATGGATTGATTGCTAATACCGAGTCTGTCAAATGTGGTGATACAAGCCAATATATATACAACACTCTTCATCACAATGGTGGTGGTGTTGGTGATGTCTCACGTAGTGACGTCTCTCATGGCGATGATAATCACGAAGATGAAAAGTATTCTACTGACGATGACTGGAATTCACCATCAACATTGACTAATAGCATAGTAACTGAACAGGCGAATCTGAATGGACATCTGCATGAAATATCACGCGTACAGCCATCTGCCGTCAGCATCCCCATCAATAGACCTAAATCGTCACAAACACCAGTCGTGGGTATTCCTATAAATACGCCAACAACATCACAGGCATCATCATCACTATCGAAATCAGCATCGTTGGCTCAACTTTCAACTTCATTAAATTCATCATACTCCTCGTTACAATCAAACTATTCTTTGTCCAAATTTGGCGGAAGTGGTTCATTTATGGAAAAGTGGAAAAACTCATTTAGCAATCAACTGCATACATCCAACAACATGGGAGGATATTTTGATGAACCTCCCAGCTTAGGAATGAGAAAATCGTCACACCAGTCATTACGAACGCCGTCACCAGCATTTGAACATGACGATTTCAACTGGCAGTCGTCAAGTTATACCAATTCAATTGTATCGCCAATGTCAATGACGCCCAGTAAAATGTCTCGCACTCAGTCATTGTATGATTTGTATGATTTGAATATGAATTCGATGAGTGAGGAACAATTGTCGGACTCGTCTCACTCGTCATCATCGTCAACAGAGAATCATAGCTCTCAGGCGAATCATAATAATAGCCACAGCCAGAACAATAATGGCAACGGCAGTGTGTTTGAAGTGAAACGATCAAAGACGAGTGTTTTCACTCCATTTGTGAGTGATCGACTTGTCAAAAATATTGCTGAGTACAATCGATCTACAATTCAGGCCAAATGTAAACAAGTTATGGAGAGTAAACCCAAATGCAAAAAATTGGACAGTGTACTTGAAGTGGATTATAGTCGTCGATGCAGTGGAAATAGATCCGAACCATTATCTACTGGTGATGATGCCAATCCATCAAATCCAACTATTTTCAAACACAATATTCTACTACCGTGTGTTGGGTATTGTGATGAATATCGGCCAGAGTTTATTCTTCAATCATGTCCCATAAACCCAAAACTAGAGCAACAAGTTATGAGCTCAATGAAAAATGATTTAATTTATTATCAAAACAATTATAAGTATAGCAAGATTACCACGAGGACGATTTTCATCAGCTTGCGTGCGAGGGAGATTAAGACTATTGAAATGAATATAAATAATGAGTTGAGTTTGCAACAAGGTAATCAAGATAAGCTTGATTGTTCGGACAAAGGAGGGCGTTCAGGTATGGTAAGTGAAGCAGAAATTAAAAGGAACGTAGCTACTGGTGGTGATGGTAGTGGCGCTGTATCAACGTCATACAAGACTAAGATCCACAAAATTTATTCGCCATTGAAGTGTGTTGGCGATAAGCGGCTAATTTCCCATATAGAATCAAGTTTGTTTCAAATTGATGAATTGTTTAAAATTCAACAGCAATTGCATAATGATAAGAAACAAATGGATAGAAAGCAATTCCATGAAAAGTTGGTAGGGTTAGTTGCTGATTTAATTGAGTGAAATTGGGAGAAGAGGGAGAGAAGAGAGGAGGAGAAGGAGGAGGAGAAGGAGGAGGAGGGAGAGTTAACGAGATTAATATAATGTAATACACATGGCACTGGTTGCACAATTATAAAATTGGAGTAAGCGAGTTCTGTAGAGAATGTAGATGGCACTTTAGTGGAGTTGATTCAATTCAATTAGTAACTCTCTTTGTTACAATCTGCGTAGAGGAGCTTGGAAATGACTCATGAATAATGATTAAGGTGATGTATAAGGTTGTGAATCCACTGTACATTTGTTTATTACCGTTTTCGTTTGATTCTTAAGAATGTAAAAAGCTAAAATTATATCTTTGCTTCTATTTGTGCTGCTTGCATTGCAAAAAGAGACGGAAATGCAAGCAGACAAAACGCAAAAAAGAGAAAGTAAGAGGACGAAAGAAGATGGATGTCTGTTACAGTGGAAAGTATAATGTCAGTGGACATGGTTAGTTTGAATTTATGCCTCCTCCCCCACCACCCCGCAGTAGATGATTCTTTTCGCTTAGGAGAAGAATTCCTTTTTTATTGGAACTTAATGCTATACTAAAGGGAAAAATTTTCAAATCTTAAAAACAAGCTTTGCTTGAAATTTTTTAACATCTTTTAGACTCAATTGAGTTTCAGTTTAAGAAAACTATTTGAACTTAATGTAAGATTATTCATATCTCTCTCTCTTTTATTTTGGGGAAGTAAGTGCTACAAACTTCAACTAAAACTAAAATGTCAGCCTGTACTTGACAAAACGAGTTGAATTTTTGTCCCAAAAGAGCCAAAGGTGTCAAAATAGTCTAAACATAAAAAGAGAGAAGGATAAAAGTTCAAATACTAAAAACTTGAAAAGAAAAACCTTGCTCACATTTGGAGGTTTAGACTTTTGTAGGACGGAGAATGAAAAATTATGATTTTAAAGTTTTTATACTTCATGTTTGGCTTTAGAAGTTGTGTTAGATTTCATTAAATTGCAATGTGCCAACTTTGTACAAATTTTGTTGAACCAAGAGTTTGTCACCATTCTGTTCCATCATCCCTCAAACCTTTAATGTTAAGAGAGGCCATTCCTACTATTCTAAGTTCATTAAACTCTTTTATTGTTTTTAAATATCTGTTGGAGTTGTTTCTGTACTTGCTGGTAAGGCTGCCGCTCTAAATCTTCTTCCTTTACCCGCCATGTCGTCTTATTTTTAGACGTGGCCCACCAACATAGCTCATTAGAGATATCATCTAAAGCACCACGTTTGGAATTGGGCTCCTTTGTGCATATATATGTATGCGACTTCTACCCAGATGTACAATTAATGTACATATCTATCTAAATGAGGGTAATTTTTTCCTTTCGTATTTACTCATTGCATATTTTTTGGGCATAATTTGGCATTTGGACTCGTCTCAGCATTACATCGCTACTTAGTCAACGAAGTTGAAGGTCATTGAATTACATGGTTCAACCATACGATTTAAACCCTCCCAATTGTGAGGCAATTCGCCTTCGTTTTTCTAAAATCAGGTCATATTGCAAAAAAGTATGTGTTTTCTTAGTTTGCTAGTTTCAAACAGGTGATGTAGAAACTTCGCAACCCTACAACACATTTAACCAAATTCTTTTCGAGGTTTTGTGTCTACTTTGGTTTAAAAAATTCAACTTTGTTTTCTTTTTACAATTTCTCAGTCACACATGAGACGGGTAGGGGAGGTTTATAGATTATTTTTAAGCTTTCCAAGCACTTTTACGATCTTGGCTCTATCAGTTGCAAAACAAAATAAGGGAAGTGCGTGGTAACGTTAAGAACGCTCATGTTGACTATCTCCTCCTTTCTCCCCATCAATCCTATTTGAAAATGAAGACAATTGTAAGAATTCCTTTACTCATGCTATATTGTTCACAGCTTTGCTTGTCCTTTTTATCGAAAATAGTAAACGACTAATAGTTAACATGTAATTCTTTGCAATGCCAGTACATTTAAATCTAAAGATAGAGTCATAAACAGGTTGCATATGAATCAAGAAAAAAGAAAAGCTCTACTGCACAACACTATTATTTTAGTCAATTGTAATTAGAATAACCGATTTAAATCTTGCATTGCACACCTTTATTTCTTTTTCCCGTTGCATATTTTTCCTTTTGACAGATGCTTTTATGCATCCATAGAGAGAGAAAAAGAGGCTTGATGCCCATATCTGTCTATGAAAGGATGTAATGTCTAAAAGTAACTCAACTGATACTAAATAAAAATGGATTTAATGCACAGATCATTGCAATGGATAAACGGTTAATCTAGAGAAAAAACACATTTTAGTCAAATCCAATGCGGAAACTCGGGAAAATGCAACGGTTATTTCGATGTTAATCATCGTCCAACTCTTGCTAACGCATTTGCCCAAAACAGGCTCATAACCTGTTACAGAAAAGTTGAAAAATTACAACAACTGTTATCAGTTAACAACCGAACGGTAAGTGGCTTCGCTGTAACCACAACAACTGTTGCATTTTCTATCCGCAATCATACGCATTTTGGAGGAGCACAAGCTTCGGTGAATTGTGGAAATGATATTCTTGAATCTAGAATATTCACCGACTGAGGACACAAGAACACACCTATTTCATTTCCCTTTGTTTTTCAGTTTTCGTTTAATTGGAATGGATAATAGTTTACTATTTTAGGTAGAGTGCCGAAATTTTCCGTAAATTAGACATTTATGAACTTTGAGTTTTCTGGTGCGTAAATGCAAAAGCTGAACAGCATTAAACTTTCTGGTACACACCGCCAAGACAGTGGAAAAGTAAGTGTAATTGAGACCAGTCGAAAACAGCAGAAGAGTTAAAGTAAGACATAGTAGAAAGCATGTGCATCATCATTCGACAATTTTTTTGGTTTAGTTAGTTGAAAATGTAATGAGCTTAAAATTTCCTTTATTGTAATTACTAAAACGTAAAGATAAAAAGCGTCTTGTTCATGAGCTTAGACTTTTAGTCTTTGCAGAATAGAGTGGAGTGTTAAATTATATATATATATATATGCATGTGGTGGCTAACAATTGTACATTTGTTTGTGCATTTAGCATAAAAGAAGAGATGTAAAATTTTAAAAACTAAAAAAATTGAAAAGAACAAAGAACAAAGAAAAAAAAAAAAGAAAATCCCTCGGAATAAAGCTCAATTAAAATGTAAGGAATGACATTAGTTCATTGGATTTATCTATCATTATGAAAAGCAACAACAACAGCAATATCCGTCCCCTCTCTTACCAAAAGAATAAAAAGAGCTGAACTAGTGGACAATTGGTCCCCCTGTTTTCTTTTTTACCTTTCCAATTGGTCAATTGTACATATGGAACCAATGACGTCATTTAAGAGAAAGGTGCTAGTTTTTTATCATCTTTCTTTTTACCTTTAGAAGTTGACAGTTTCTTATAAACACTATAATATCAAAATATGCCAATACAAGAGAACTTTAATAATAGTAATGGTAGTAATAGAGTAATAATAGCCATAGTAGTAGTAGTAGTAGTAGTAGTAGTAGTAGTAGAGTAGTAGAGTAGTTGTGATTAGAATAGTAGTGTGCTATAATTATTATACTTATTTTGCCAATATGCACTACCTTTTTGAACTTTATTTTATAAATATTTTTAGCAGTTGCAGGGCATCAGCACTACCATACTACAGAGAAGTAGTAAAGTATGCCAACTCAACTCAGCTCATCTAAAGGCATTATACTAAAACAAATTGTGCAGTTGAGTCTAGCCCATCCAGAATACAAAGAAAAAGAGCAGATAGGTTGTGTGTTCGTTGCAAACAATGTTTCTTCCCCCACCAGTTTTCACAATTCCTATCAACTATCAAAATTGTTCTTTTTTCCTCTCTATGGTTTTGAAAAAGGTTCTTCATTTTCCTCCTCTCAACTATTATTATTAACCTTGAAGTATTTTAGTTTGTGCATAACAATTGCATATTTGATGCCCAGGCTTCTTGATCTCTTTTTATTTTTTCCTTTGGCGTAAACGGAGTTCGGAAATCTTTGGGGATAATATTTTATTTATTGAGAAGAAGTAGTTGGCATGCACAAAGAAAAGTAGTTATTACGTAACATGCACCATTTCTTAATTACCCAATTCGTATTTTCTCTTTTTTCTCTCTCTTTCATTTTGACCCCCTTTTTCTTCATTCTTCTAACCATTACACACTTCCTCTCCCCCTTGTTCAATTAACGCAATTCCCGAGTCAACCATAAACAACAAAAAGGAAAAGAGGAAAGATAAAGGCTATAATAACAATTGGTCATGTTTATTTTGTCACTGTTAACTTAGAGAAGGGGGGAGGAAGTGAAACTCTATCCTATTCTTGGTCTCTTTCAATTTAGTTCACATGCAACTCTCGTTAAAAACTTCTCAATTGTACATCACCTTTTTCTTTTCCTCATACGTTTTTTCAACACATACGTTACAAACATATCATACATACGTATATTTCCGAATGTTGCATATTAGCATCATCATACATCACAGCATCACATTACGACACTTTTCCACAGTCACAGCCACAAGTGTAGTCTAACAGGAGAACCATTGTGACTAAAACCGAAAGAGACAGAGGAGAAACACACAATGAAAGAGAATAAACAAGTGGGTCTGTTTCACTCTTCCTCTCCACAATCGTATGTTTTTTTCTCTATGATATTCCCCGCTCACATTATTTGAAAACTCCCCCCTTCTACCTTCCACGTCTCCCGGTTTCCCTTTCTCTTCTTAACACAGTTCCTCACGCCACAACTCATGTATGCATAGATACACAGAAGTTATTTGTGTAATTGGATGTACAACATACGCAAAAAGCAAATGAGTCTAGACTGCCAGGAAATATTTGTAATTTGTGCGTCGGAGAAAAAAAGAAAGTTTTATTTAATTTGGCCGACTTCAACTCCGCGGCCTGGATGAGTCGAGGCAATGGGGAAGGTATTTATTTTCCTCGGGGCGAGTGCGACAAAAAATAAAAAAAAGGGACAAAACTTTATCTCGCTCCCTCTACAAAGTGTCTCCAGTTCCTCTCAACGACAAACAATATCCCTTATACAAAATCCTTTGTCGGTATATTCTTCTCCTCATTCTCCTCTCCTCTCCTCTCATCCCATCACATTCTCTATTATCATGTTTTGGATGACTAAAAATGCAATTACCAAAATTATAATACATCAAATAAATCTGAGACATTTTTTTTTTTATTTCTTTAACCACTCAACAAAAATTTATTTGTCTCAGTCATTTTCCTCCTTTCAAAAGTAAACTTCTCCTCAATCCCTCCATTTTCCACACAAAACGTTCTTCATTTTCCACATGAAAAAAATGTATTTACAAACATATGTGGTCAGTCAGTTTAATCAGAGAATCCCCTCCCCCAGTCACCGATTTCTTGAGTGGGAGTTAAAGATGTATAATTTTTCTTACTTTTTCTTTTTAAAAATTCTACCCCTGATACGTTCATTCTCCACAGCTATTTTTTCTTTTTCTGTGTACAGAAAACAATAGGTGGGGAGAGGAGGATAGGAGAGGAGGATAGGAGAGGAGGATAGGAGAGGAGAAAATCAACATTGTAAAGAGCAACAGCTGCAACATCAGAAGTCAAGTAAGTGAGAGTACCTTAGTGCAGTCAAGCTTCCGAAACAGATTTTACTCCCTTTTGTCATCAATGGCCAATTGCACCTTATAAAAGCCACACCAATACAATTAGCCACCTCACTCTTTACCAATATACAACGCCATAAAGATCATTCTTCAATAGTTAAAAAATAGTCGTAAAATTAAAATAATAAAACGTTAACTAAAATAAAATTAATAAAAAGAAAGGAAAGGTATTCTCCAATTTAATCTATAATACTTGAAACCAATTGTGGATTCATGGTGAAATCCAATTCATCATTAAAAGTTAAGCCAGTTCCTGGTGCACTAATAGCAGTGGTATCAAATGGGGAAAATGTAGAATCAGTAGCCGAAGTAGGTTGAGTAAATACATCTTGTGTAAATGCATCAGTAAAATCAAATTCACCATCTTCTGGTAATGCTATAGAGTCTAGACTTTGACTTGGAATGTGTGTGGATGATGCGGTAGATGATGAAGGTAATGGTGCTTGTAATTGGTTGCTGTAGTTACCTTGTGTAGTGGCAGTATTGTTAATGTAGTCACTAAAGTCAACAGCACCAACAGCACCAGCATCTTCTTCAAAGCCTAAATCTAGCGAACCAGTTTGTAATGCAGCAGCAACAGCAGTAGTGCTATCACTATTTTCATTGGATTGGAACAATGATGGGTTGGCTGAATTGGTTGAGTAATGATGTTGGTGGCCGATGTTGTTGTTGTTGTTGTTGTTGTTATTGCTAAACAACGACTCAGTGCGGAACTTAGACAAGTCAGGGAATGAAAATGCCTTCATGTGTAGTGATTGCTGTTGTTGCAAATCCCCTCCTTCATACAAATCAAAGTCCAAGTTAGGCAATGCTTGTAATTGATCGTCAAGCGATGGTTGGTGTTGATGGTTTCCCGAGTAAAAGGCATCGGGTATAACTGATTGTACTGTGTTTATTTGGCTTACTGATGGTGAAGTGTATTGGTTTGGTGGAGTAATTGGTTGCATTTGTTGTTGATGATTATGAAGGTGGTGTGGAAATTGACCCGTTATCGAAGCGGATTGTGGTGGGGTTATTGATTGTACAGCCAACTTCTTTTCATCAGCAACCGATTGGGTAGTAAACAATGCAGGCGACGACGACGGCGATAATGACGATTCCAACGATGGTTCCAATTTAACCTTCTTGCTAACTGGTTGTTTAGCTTCTTTTGGCTGGTGTTGTTGCAACGACATCACCATTGGCGAGTTTGGTGTGGTGGATTTTGGCGATTGTGATTGAGGAGAGTTGTAAGCTTCAAATGATGTGTATTCTCCACTTTCTTTGACTTTCTTGACAAATTCCCAGCATTTGTCACCATAAGTTTTTGGTGTCAATCCAGTGACTGATTTGAAAACTCTATGGAAATGCCATGCACTCAACTTGGACTTGGCAGCCAATTCTTTAAATCCAAGCACACCACCTCTTCTTCTCCTCTTCTTAGAGCCACCGTTGCTTGAAGAACCATTAGCAGCGGGGGAGTTACTTTCCTCCGGAGTGGGTGCAAGTGGTTTAGGCTGAAACACATTAACTGCAGCAGCAAGGGCCAAATGACGACATGCCAAATCAACTAAACGGTAATGATCGGAGTCATTCTTTGAAAGTGAAGTGTATTCAGCATCCTTCACTCCTTTACCACCATTGAAGGTTGGACCGGCAGCAGGCATTGAAGCACGTCTGGATGAACCAAGAGCGTGTTCGCCACCAATAGTCTTTAAAATCTGTACTTCGTTAACCCTCTTTGATTCCATTATGTTTTCCTTGATCCTTTTCGAGTTTAAATCCTCATTTTCATCCAACAAGGGTGGCATAAATCCAATCTTGGTGTTTACTGACGATACACACTTGATGAGTAAACCAACATCAATGGCAGTGCTGTGCATTGGGTCGCATGATTCACAGGGTATGAAACCATATTGGACTGCTTCGTTGGCGGTGTTCGTGAATTTAATTTCCGATTTCAAGTTAGTTCTAGGTCTAGCATCGCAGTCTGGACGACAAAAGAATCGATTTAGTTTATTACAAACGAAAAAAGATCCTGCAGCAAAAGGGTCGCTGAATTGATAAGCTTTCCATTTAGCTGATTCTGCTTGGTAAACCATTGTGATGTGTGATGTGTGTAATGTAAGTATTGAAAGTTGTAAAATATGAAAAAAGTGTTAATTAAGACAAGGGGGTGATGAAATTTGGGAAATCCTTTGTCCTTTAAATAAGATATATGTGTGGGCGTGCGTGTGTGTGTGTGTTTCACTTTAAATTAGTGACGCACTTTCTCTTCTTCTTGTGTACTCCGTGAATGGGAATTTATTGTTAAACCTTTCGTTCTGTGGTGCCACTGATGTAATAATAATAATAATGTTACTTAAATATATTAAGTAACAATGCAGCACAGTCTTATGTGTAGTGTGTGTATTGGTTCTCCTCGAAATGTTCCTTCGCTCTAGGTTTGTGTAATATGAGCTAATTATAATAAAAACAAAGTCGTGTGAAAAGGTCCAAAAATAATAAAATAATTAAAAAACAATTTAACAAAATATTATTTTTCTCTATTTTTCTTTATTCCTATGAGGCAGTGATATAAAAATATAACAATAACGAATCTGATTAGTTTGTAGTTGTAGTTGTAGTTGTAGTGGTTCTGGCTTCGGAAGTGTAAACAGAGCCAACTATTTGAAATCAACTGATTTTAGTATAGCAGCAGTAGTTATAGCAGTTGTATCAGCAATAGTAGTGTTTGTGATAGTACTATGCTTCTTTTCTCAGTTGAGTTATTAGTGTATTAGTGTAGGTGTATGTGTATTCACCAAAGTATATATGTGTACTGAATGTAAGTAGATCTCTTTGTATATAGAGAGTAGGTCTTTTGGTTTTTCGGAAAATGTGAAATCTCAATTGGTATTTATAATCTTTTTTTCACTTCCTTTAACCAACCTTTCGAGACAGGAGTTAGTGTGTAGTTATGCCATATGTAGGAAAGGGTGGTGATGTCAGACAAGGTAACTGTGAAGTAGTAATATGCTTCTAACCCGTTCAAATCTTGTTAATGTTCTCTTACATTTTTATTTTACTTTTAGCAGCTATGCATATTATGCAATGCAATACGTAATATGTACGTTGAGTTATATGTTTTATATTTGTGTAATGTGGAAAATTAAAAATAAAAATTAAATTTTAATGAAAATAGAGAAAGAGGTACAAACACAACTTTGACGCAATTCCGCTTCATTGGAAAACAATGGACAAATATACAAAACAAAGAATTTTCTCGACTGAGTGTGTGTGTTACACAGGCGATTGGGTGCGTGCATGTGCAGTTGAAATAGAGTCAACTTTGTCTGTCACCGTCAAACTAAAGTGTGGACTGATTCGGTTTCAAAAAACGCCTCAGTTTGAAAACCAAAACGAGAAGCAAATGCCTTGTGTTGTCTCCTCTTTTTGCTGTGGCAATTAATAGTTCATTTTCGCTCAACAAAAGATCTGTTACTGCCCATATAGTTGAAAAGACAAAGAATAAACGAAATTAAATGTAAATCTACATTAGAGGGAAGGAGTTTACTCCCTAATTAAAGTTTCCCGTGATGATATAATTTGTTCTAAATTGTTCCATCGACCCATGCGCCTCAATTGAAATTGGAGAAACAAAACAATGTGCCTACAAGCAATGCAAGTTTGAAATTGATATATGCCTAATTTGGAGAGGTATGTAAGTTGCCTCCCTTTTTTCTGTATCACCTTTTGCTTATGCATAATGTACAAGATGCTAAAGTGGAATTAAGCTTTTTTTTTTATTTTTTTTTTCGATACTGTAAAAATATATCTAATAATTATATACATGCATATTACGTAATACACTGAAATTTAAATTTAAAAGAAAGGAAATATAGATTTATTCCATTGTGCATAAAGTATATATATCGTAATTGTGTTTTTTTTCTTTTTCTATTTTTCTTAAAGTTCTCCCCGCGTGAATTACAAAACTTTAAAGTAAAAGAAGATTCTAGAATTTCTTTTTTTGTCTCTTTGTTCTTTCTGTTCTCCCAGTTTCTCCGTTCATTGTTTTGAGCGGAGAAGAAAAAAAGCACTTATGCATAAAATAACACATTGAGGATCATTTCTATACAGGAATCTAATATTGTTACAACTGATTTCAATCTGTATTTTTAACTACCTTATCTTTCGGATTTGATCAAAAGTTAAATTTGAATTCCGAAATTCCATTACAGTTGAAAGTGTGTTTTGGTTTCAGTTTTACATTCTGTTCTCCGTTTCA
Organism: Lodderomyces margitis; assembly: GCF_024628925.1. Classification (NCBI taxonomy): domain Eukaryota; kingdom Fungi; phylum Ascomycota; class Pichiomycetes; order Serinales; family Debaryomycetaceae; genus Lodderomyces; species Lodderomyces margitis. Next base: position 581,607 of record NW_026261901.1, on the reverse strand, counting down.
TGCAGAAGAACACGGCTCTGAAATACAAATCACAGCAAACCTTAGCAAGTGTTGTATTCTCTCCCCTACGGGGGCTCTCCTTCCCAAATGATTCACCTCTTTTTCACTTTGATGAATTTCATGAACTTAAGAAAATAATTTTTCACTGCAAGATTTGACAACCTTCTCCCCTCAATGTTGCAAATTTTGTTGGAAATAATTATCTTGTTTCTTTTGTTATTTTTGTTGTGTGTATTTTTTCGTAAACAAATTAATTGTACAAATGTGTAGTTCTTTAGTTGTCTACGTCATCTGCATGTTACAAATTGTTAGTATTATCCAATTGTGTCAAAACATCAGTTAAAAAAATGAATTGATATCTACGAAGACGTTGTCACCGCCACATATAAACACACATGGAAAAGATTCTTTTTCCTCTGGAGACGAAAGAAGCACAACATAGAACTTAACCAAAACATAAAAAGAGGAGACTAATTATTAAAGTTAAAGGCAATTGCACACTCGATGAAGTAAGTTGACTGTATCTTCCACCTGATACGCAAAGAACCAGGAATAGTTTGAAAACTTGATTTTCGAGCTCCGTTAATCCCTCTTGCTCTACTATGTTTTTATTATTGCAATAAGAGTTGTTACTTTTAATCCTCAATCTGGTAATAATTTGCCACCATCTGCTTTGTATATTATTCATTTTAATTTGAAACAATAAAGCAAGGCTTATTCCCGGTCATGCCGTTTTCCGATGCATAAACTAGTATTTTATATTGTTGATTTTCATTGTTTTCTTGAGTTCTCTCCTGTTTTGGTTGTTTTGTAATAGTTGTGGCTGTGATGATGATGAGGTTAACCTACATTTCTTTTGATACGATTGTTTTCTTCATAGAAACCCAACGTATGTTGTGCCCTTGATAGGCTATGAGAATGTAAGAAGCTACAGTATAGACAACCTTCATCATTTCAGCTCCACTGTTAAGGAGTACGCTTCCAATAGATGATGACGTAATGACGAAAACCAAAGATATGCATTGTATACTAACCACTGATATATATCTATGAAAAAGCCGCCATTTGTAAACAATGTTACGAGGTAATACTTAATAAAGATAACGGTCTAGAATTCTTCTGGCCCCAACAGAAATAGATTTTGTGGACAAGTTTAATTTCCCATCCATCTCTACTTCCCTATTTGAAAAGGAAAATTTAAAATTAGAGAAAGCGGCTAACCCTTAAACCATTAGCCACGACACAAACACTTGGTTGACGTCTAAAATTCCAAAAAACATTTCTGCCACAAATTAGACGAATGAAGAAAAGAAAGAAACAAGAAACGGAAGAAAAGAAGGGACTACTAACCCAAGATCGCCAGTGGTTTTCCGACTGCAGAAACTCCTATTTTATGGCACATTGTAAGCGATGGAATTCCAGTTTTGACAAATTTTGTCGCCTTCTAACCTCACTTTGTCTTCTCTTTACGCTCTGGAATAGCTCGGTTCCAAAGTGTTTTAGACGCGTTTCCAGCCCCTTACAATAAGCTGAAACCAGGATGTTTGAGACAAACTCAATTGAAACAGATGTTTTATTCTTCATTCTAAATGTGTATGTGTGTCAAAAGAAAGTTGCATATACAAGTAATTACATCATCATTTTCAGACGAAAGGAAAAACAAAAGGAGGATGTATTGTGTGTTACTGTTTTCAATTTAAGAGAAAAAAAAAGAAATTGTTCTAGACCTTTCCTTTTTCTTATTGTTATTCTTCGACGGATTTGAGATTCAAAACCATTTGATTGTTTTCTAAAGTCCTTCAAAAATGCAGTAAGAGTTTGTGCATAAACATAAGCGTATGTACATATACACGTACTAAATGTATACTCTAAATTATGTGCAAAGGATACTGATGTAGTTGTAACATAAACCATCGCTGTGTATCCTGATCAAATGTTCCTTGAATCAGAACGGCAAAAAGGTTGAAAAAGGAGAATAATCGATATAAAGATATTATTTGGCTCCCAAGATCTTACACGAATTGAGGAAAATAATATCAGCACAGTTCTCGAGGAAAGGATAATGTAATTGTAAAATAAACAAATCTAAGTAAACAAAAGTATGTGTTGATGTAATACCCAATTTACGAAATTTGCGCAAAGGTGAAAACAGAACAAATTAAATAGTTTTTGAAAAGAGAGAGTTATATACAGTTACTGGCTTATATAACAGAGAAAATTACACATACAAGCAGAGTTCAATTGGTTAGTCTAAAACAAAACACTATAATGAATTATTCCTAAGATAGGAAGTGAAACCCACCCCCTATACCTAGCCCTATACCTAGCCCTAGCCCTAATTCCATAACCACTTAAGGACGGGGTGATAAAATTATAATATTTCATTTTGAAATGTCTCCAAAAAGTCTAAAATTTTAAATCATGACATCATTATTATATCAACAACGGTTTCTTCACTTACATAAAAATAATACAGGGACTTATATAATAGAGTTAGATGTTAGTACACCGCCACAACTTACCACTTCCAAACTTTTGATCTAAAAGTCTAAATTAATTAAAATGTGTATTCAACCAATGCATATTTCCGGTACCCTGTGTTCCCCTTATTACACCATCATCTATTCTACATACAGAGCAAAATGAAAATTTCAATCGATGACAATAAAAGAAATACAAGAACAATAGACTAAAAATGATCAAACGTACATAAATATATGAAGGATATGTATATTTCCAGACACTCTTTTTATTCTTGGTTTACTTACACAGAAAGACGATAACTCCAAATCTCTAAGGAAAATAAAAACAAAAAAAAAAAAAAAACACGTGTGCAGTCCCATGCAGATGCATTGAAAGGACGGGCTAGAACGCTTTCGAAATTTATGGAGTTTTACAAAGAATCTTGCATAGAAGCAACATTTTCTTTCTGTTCTTTTCTAATTTGCTAGACACATAGTTTAAGGTTCAATTCAGACTAAATTTCGACTCGCTTCGAAAGTGTATTTTTATTGAGGTGAACTAGTAAAGCAGAAGTAAAGTGAATAGTGAGGAGTGCAGATCTAAAGGGTGCATGTGTGGGGGAGGAGGCGGTGGCTAAGCAGACAAAAGAAAGAAAAAGACAACAATTGGAATTATGTCGTCATCGTTTTGATTAACAACAAGCGCACTAAAAGAAAAAAAATTATATTATCTAAAAACTCAAAACCTTATGCCAAATTTGTATCACTCAGTTTAACCGCCTTACTTTAAATCCTTCTAAAGGGCTGTTAACTAGATTACAGTTGAAATAGATGTTGATCAACTAAAAAGCTTTACTTATCCGAGTTAGGAATCAAAAAGAAACGATGAAAAAAAAAGTTCAGACTAAACTAAAGCTGTTCCTTTCAGATTGAAATATAATATTCGTGCAAGCGACAGGGATAAGTCATTTTTTGACATATTTGGAGTTTTGTGTGTGTGTTTGTGTGAAGACAAGAAAGAAATATTCTTGCAAGTGATTGGAATAAGGAAGAGTAAGGAAGGAGGAGCGACAACCACCAAGTCGTCTCTATCAGTACTAAAAGGTCAATTAGCTTTTGGTTGGGGGTTTGTTTTTTTCTTGAGAATTACCATTCTCCGATTCTTTTCAATATAGACACACGCACAAATGCATGGTTGGATAACTCTCTATATAGGATAGATTAGACGAGTTCTATACATGTTCATAAGTATATACATACAAATATATATGTATAAATAACAATAGATGCAAAAGTTTATTAGAGTCGGCAATTCTTCCTTTATTTATTTTAAGTTTGCAAACATTGTGGTTGGTTTGATTTGCTGTAGTATTGTGTTTTACACGATTCATTTACGTAATACATCTAAATTTAGAAGATGGTTGAAGTTAGAGTTACAGAGAAGAGCCCTGTTTACCTTGTAGAAGACGACTTATTTTAGAGTCTAGTACGATAGGACGACAGAGAGTTTGTGTGTGTTTGTGTGAATAGGAAATGCACTACTTCTTTGGCCAATGCACCTAAATGCAATCCTAATAAGAAGAACACAATCCCTATCTTTGCCAATTGCAGGTTTTCGATGCAGTTTTTTGTAATTACGGAAGATAACATACAAAGAAGAAAAAGCGTCAACTCAAATGCAAACCAGCTGCCTCATTTCATCCCTTTGCAATTTCCTAACGTTTGATGGTTATAAAATTGCTTTCTCTTTTCTTTTTCAACAAAAAACAATAAAGATTGGTGTAAAAGTCTAGAACGCAACAGAAGTTGAGGAGAAATGCATATGCATAAACAAAACAATAGAGACAAAAGAGCAAAGAAAAAATAATAAATAAAATACGAAGTAGATGGCTGTTGTGGCTAGTTAAAGAACTTTTGTTCGACGTTGAAAGGGTCACACCGTGGCTTTTCTATCAAGAAGCTGCTATATCCTATTCATGAGTCACTGTTGCTGTTTTCAGAGTACCATCTTGTGTTTCTCTTCCCAAGTATGCAATAGAAACACACTCATATATATGAGCATGTGCATGGGTCCTCTTTAAACCACAAGCAGCTATATATAATGGCTTCCATGCACCATTTGCTAAACCAAGGTATTTGGGCAAAAACAACCGAACTGCTTCTAGCATTCTCAAAGTATATTCTTTTGACATTTCTAAATTAGTTAAAGTTGCTATACTAAAAGATATAGATCATATTTCGCCTAAAAAAGTTTCTTTATGTGGAACAGGCTAGAACACATTCCCCTTCTTCCTCTGTATTATGGTTGGCATAGGTATATAGGTAGAAGGATGTGCGGAAGTGTGGTTCTGTTTTAAAAAACCTAATAATTGTGGCTTGTGTATGCCCAAATGGTTAAAATAATAATATGCACAGTGACTTATTATTTTATAGATTTAAAAATAAATTATATAAGAATTTAACAAAAGGTACATATCTTTTATGGATATGTATTGGGCTGAACTTTCATAATTTAGGAGCTCTTACATATCAATTTACATTATTATTAACTACTATTACTTTTGTTTTTGTACTTTATAAAAAGTTTCGGAATTCGGAATTCGGAATTCGGAATTCAATTTTTACTTTGCCACCAAACAAAAATAAAAGTAAATAAAAATTAAATTAGATTGAACTGATGTCATCAATACAGCGTATCGATTTGTATTGTTCACATGTTCTAAATCAGTAGACAAAGTACACGTGAACCACTGAGACAACAGTCTTAGACACATTTACTTACTTTTTTTTACTTACTACTAACTTACTTCTGAAATGAAAAATGAGGGCGGAAAAAGAGAACAAAACAAAATCACAAACGGCCATAAATGAACTATTCTTTCGTACTTGTATCCAATTCCGTCTCCAAATCCTTCCTCATCAAAATCAAAAATCATTTGAATACCAATAGTGAGAGGAAATCAAACACGACGCCATTATTTCATGCCACACCTCTGTTGGCTTTTAGAATGTTTTATTTCACTAATGGCCATCTTGGGTCAAAGGTCAAAAATAATTAACCTGTTTGCTAGATAATCTCCTCTTTTTTTGTTCTGCAATTTTAGAACTCATCTATAATAAGTTTATATGTGCATTGCAAATCTGTCTCCTCAGTGGGTAAATAAATTCCCTTTTAGGTCTATGTATCGTATTTAGCACACTATACCGTCAATTATTATTATTATTATTATAAAAATATCATGCCACTTTCTTCATATCTTACACAACAATATGTCAAAGAAGACATCTTTATTGTGAATGTTTGTATCCCCCAATTTACTCCAAAAAGTAAAAAAAAAATTATACTTTTATAATTGAAGAGTAGCAGTTAATGCATTGCGATTACTCACGAGTACGGTGGCTAATTAATTATTTTTACATCTTATCTACGTATGCCAGTTGAATGACGACACTTGTTTTGGTTATGACCAAAACGTTCTTTTTATTTTTCCACTTCCTCGAAAATTCTCTTTGTTCTTCTTTTGGTATAGCACCTTTTGCAGTGAAAAGAAAAAAATAATTTTATTTTAAGAAGTTGTGCTGTGTGCTGATGATATGGTTGGGTCCTTCGCCAAAAAAACAACTGAATTCCATTTTTATTTAATACAATTAATGAAATCCGAAGTCCATTTCTTAGAAGGGGAGAAAACTATTCTCCTCTTTGTTTTCCCCCTATTTTCTTTGTTACCAATTAGTTCTTTTCGTCAATATTGACAGAAATGATGACGTGCTTTTTCACAAATGACTGACCCAACTGAAACTATGATACACACTACCACAGATATGTATATATGTACTGATGACGACAAGAAATGAATACCACCCCCCTGTTGGTAGTGGTTTACAACATAAATTTCTCCTCTTTTTATTCAGCCCCAGTTGCCTTAATTAAACGAACCATCGCTTTGCTTCCTTTAAGAGTAATATCAAGCAGAAAGTATACTCTACAAAGTAGGGTATCACCAGTCGTATCGTTTTCTACAATAGTATACCTTTACTATGGCCGGTTAAAAGTTACTTCACCCGCCTTCACTTTGTTGGGGGAAAACACTCTGCATTTTGCAACACATACATTCTTTCACAAAACAGAACACACAACTAGCGATTATAGTAGTATTGCTGAGCTAGGTGTTTTCAAATTTGAAGCTTGCAAATTATTTCCGCTAGACCCACCCAAAAATTCTAAAATGAGCTTCTTCTTTCTATCATTTTTGTGCAACTTCTTTAATTAATTAAAACATCTTTGAGGTTTTTGGTTATGAAAAATCCCGCCCCAAAGACTTACAACTGTTTTTCTACTTTTTTTTTAATTTTTCTGGGACCACTTCTTATTCAATGGTTACAAAAGGTAAGTCATCAGTGCTGGCTCGACTTTGAAAATGAGTTGGATGTATGTTGTCATTTGTGTAACATTTTTAGAATCAGACAGAAAAAGGGCTAAAACAAAAATGGTCAAGAAAACATATTCAAGTTTAGTTTAGGCTCTTGTTACCTCTTTGCCTTAATCCAATCCCAAAACTGACCTATTAACACCTAGGACTACCGAAGAAGCTATTTTTAGGTCTCTATACATACACATAGTACAATAGAAAACATGCACTGGATGCTAAACAGAAGCTAAGCGGATGTTTATTACCCATAATTGTGATCAAAATTTCAGAATCTAACCAATAACCTCGTAACAGACTCTTTCTACGAAATTATTTCCATGTAAAGATGTATTTACAGGTAAAATTTCTCCAAACCATAATGTAATACTCCAATATGGACGCAAAAAGAAAAAGTGCTTAGAATTAAGAGTTTGCACATCGTAGACAAACGCTTCTAGCTCTAGAATGAGCCCAGAACAAAAAAAATAAAACAGTCCAAAGAATCTTGGCAACTGGCTCTTCTTCTCTCTTATTATGCCGTATCTCCATACGCAGATCTTTCGTCTTCTTCGTAACTGTATCAGAGGGTAAAAGCATAAGTCCGGCGAGAACAGGAGAAGTAATTGTAAAGTAGTCAGACACTAAACCTTCTGAAATAGAGGAGCTCTGCAAATTAATGTTGTATTGGATTGCACATTTGCCTGAAAGTCTAGATCCTATTTCCGTTTTTGCGTCAACTATCTGAGGTCTAGAACTTCCATTTACGCCTTTTTTTACAGTACGATGGCGAGGCGAAAGGAAGCTTCGGCGAAATTTGATTTTTGAAGAAAAGAAGAGCCAGGGAGATCTTTCTTGTTCTTTACCACTTCTTCTTTTACTGAAATGTCTACCGTTTGTGTTGACAGCTATTGTGAAAAGTACAATACGATCCACTCTTCATTATACGACGAGAGTGGAGTGTTGTAAAATGTGAAACCAATGAAAGCTAGCAAAATTGTATTAGCCCTTTCTTTAACCCGTTATTACTTGCAGTCTGCAGCCACCCTTTACCTTGCAATATGTGCTACTGCTATAACTCTATCCACTCCGCGTCATTTTTAGTCAAACTCTTCATAGCATTTTTTACTCAGAACCGCACCGTACAATTTTTTAAACGAATAAACAACACAAGAAAAATGCTTACACCCAAACAAATTCCCCTCCGCCATACCCTCACTCACTAACTCCGTCAAATGATTGACATTGAACCAAGGCACGGTAATCTCCATTTCATAAATATCAAATATGGGTACATAGTACTAGGGATATCCTCTATATTAATCCTATACTTGCTACTATTTAAATTCATCTACATACAACAATGGAAACGCAATGGAATACATAATAAATTGTTAACCTATTTACAAGGCCCTCCAACTTGGTTTATCATGTTGATCTGGACTGTGATTATTGCTTTCCTATCACAAGACAAGATCCACTCCATATTTATCGAATACACCACTGTTGCTAAACGATTGGGCCGAATAGCTTATAGTTTAGTCCCATTGAATATATTCCTAATTTTGCGATTTGCTAATTCACCCAATCTAAACCCGGGTTATTATTTACAAAATCTAAATCTCCATAAATGGCTATCACGATTGATTTTCTTACTTTCGTTTATCCATGGGTTGATTTTCGCTGCTAAATGGATTATTGAAGGAACAGGGTCAAAATTTGTCAAGTTTCTCAACCTTTTGGGTATTGTAGTCATTTTGCCATTCACTTTGCTCATTGTTGTATCGATACGATACATGCGTCGCAAATCATATCGACTTTTCTACATTGTCCATAATATCACTTCTTGGTCGATGGTTATTTTAATAACTTTCCATGCGCGGCCAGGGGTATGGCCCATTGCTATCTTGTCCATAGTCATGTTAGCGTTGCAATTGTACTCGAGGTTAGCTGCTTACAGAGTAAACTCAATCAAGGTCATAGATACGCCAACGTCTACATTACAAATTGTCAAAGTACCACTTCCACTTGAATTCCCCAGTTGGTCACCGGCAAGCCATGTTCGAATCAATTATTCGTTCCTGAAAATTCAATGCTGGCTCACGGCTACTCACCCATTCACCATTGCTTCTATATATGAAGATTCCCGAACTTCACTTGTATTGATCAAGAAAAAGACTCAATTGAATTTCGATGCCCAAAGTACTTATTTGGTAACCGGCCCGTACTGTTCCATACCTCAACCTTTATTCAACACGGCTCAAGTCGTAAGTATAATATGCGGTGGCTCGGGACTTTCATTTGGACTACCAATTTATCAATATTTCAAAACGACAAATCCATCAGTCGAAGTCAACTTAGTTTGGTGTGTCCTGAACAAAGACGACTTGTTTATCCTCAACCAATTGAATTTATCTGATTTACAAATTTACGTTACTGGAGTTGACAGCCAAGAGTCATCATCCAACGAGCCCATCCCTCCCGAGTTTGTCATAGAAGGAGACGACGAGGTGGAACATCATGGGTTGTTGAAAGAAAATATAGAGTTGCAGCATATAGTACCCAATCCGGTGGACCCTAATGACATTGACGAGGGAAATTCAACCAAGGATGATTCGGCAACAAATGGAAGACGGTATAGGTTAGGAAGACCTAAATTGGACGAAGTTTTTGCCATCAACAACCCCACAATTACACTAGACCCAAATATTACTTGGATCATTGCCTGTGGTCCTGATGGAATGATCAATGATTCAAAAAAGTGGGCAAAAGAGCACAATTATCAATTCTTTAGTGAAAAGTATGAGATGTGAGTAGTGCGCATAGAGCTTCAATTTTGAATCATCTAGTAGTAAGCATTTATAGATCCAATAGTTTAGTAATAAAACTGGGTACGATGTATATATCGGTGTAGAGAAATTGTTAACTTTGCTTCCTCTATTAAGGACCAATTTCGATTACTGCGCGACAAATGCAGGACATCAAAGCCAAGGAAGCAAAAACACGCATACACGTCAAGCATACACGTCAAGAACACACACACTCTCTTCACTCATGCCATGTCTGTTAAATCCCAAGATTCCAGGGAATATCCCCCGCTAATAACATCTCCACTTTCAACGTCTCAATTCACATACAAGAACTTACGCGACTTGAACAATCCCAAAACCGCGTATCTACTGCCCTTATCAGCGATTGCTCTAGTTGATCTTAATGCATTTTTCGCCCAAGTGGAGACAATTCGTTTAGGACTTACTGAAGAAGATCCAGTGGTGTGCCAGCAATGGAGGTCGATTATTGCTGTAAGCTACGCGGCGCGTAAATTTGGAATCAGTAGAATGGATACAGTGGAGTCGGCAAAAGAGAAATGTCCCAATCTAGTATGTGCCCATGCCGGCGTATACAAGAAGGGAGACAAGCATTGGACATATGAGGAAGGTCTGCCTGATCCTGCCAATCATAAAGTTAGCTTGGACAATTATCGGCGTGAAAGTCGCAAAATTTTAAGAATTATCCAGAGTCAGTTTGACTTGGTGGAAAAGGCAAGTGTGGATGAAAGTTATATCGACTTGGGGCGACCTATTTATGAATTACTTTTGCAGAAGTTCCCCAATAAATTGGAATCACACATTTTGGAAGCCAGTGATGATAAAGTTCTACCGAGTATTCCTGAAAGTCTTCCACAGGATATACAATGGCATGGAACAATCATGAAATCAGAAAAAGAAGTAGCCGATCCACAGGATGCTCAATCACCACAAATTTTTGATTGGGATGATGTTGTTCTTGCTATAGGTTCGAAGTTGTTGTTGGATCTTCGACAAGCCATTTATGATGAATTGGGATATACAACATCGGCAGGTCTAGCAAGAAACAAATTGGTGGCAAAATTGAGCGGTGGATTCAAGAAACCTGATGACCAAACAATTGTCAGAAACTGTGCTTTGAACCGGTTTTTGAACTATTTTGAATTGACCGATGTTACTGGTATGGGTGGGAAATTGGGTGAACAATTGATAAACAGGCTTGAAGTACCACCCGATAGGAACTCCATCGCCTTTATTAGGGAAAACTATAGTTTAAGCTCGATGAATGAGGAAATCAAAGAGGATGCTGAGTTAGCATTGAAGTTGTACAAGATTGTTCGAGGCTTATATCCATCGGAATTGACAAACAAAGTTGAAATCAAGTCAATGATGTCAACAAAAAACTTTCTTGGCACCAAGGGCTGGTCATTGGCTGATGCATACGACTGGCTAACTGTATTCTCTGGTGATTTGAGCAACCGATTAACCGATTTAGACAACGAATCGATGGAATTGTCATTAACAAAAATGTCCAACAAGGAAAAGGGGGTGATACGAAGACCCAAAACTATCACAATTGGCGTAAGATCAGCTTCGTTTGTACGACAAACTAGACAAATGCCCATTCTGTTTCATAAGGACATTGGTAAAATGAGAGAGTCGATCAAGAACTGCGGATTTCAATTGCTTCGCGATTACTTGGAACACAACTCCAATATAAGTTTGCTTAATAGGGGTAAAACTCCGCGCGAATTGTACACTAGTGATCCCAAACTGGTAAAACTCATGGACATGCATAACATGTCCTTAACTATATCCAATTTCGTTGCGCTAAACGATTCGGCAATGATTGAATCTTTTGCAAAGAAAAGGGGTAAATCTCAATCAGATAAAGAGTTAATGGAGATTAACGCATCATCCAAGAAAAGCAAAATTGAGAGAAATACTAGCGCTGTTATCAAGAAGTCAAATCCGATATCATTGGAACAAAAGGAAACCATCTCAAAGTTATTCCAAGAGTATGAACGAGGCAACAACACAGTCAATAAAGTGAAATCAAAGTCACGTAAAAGCGTTAGTCCACCGCTCAATCAACCTGCCAATAGAGATATTTTCCAGACATTGCAACAAAAACCTGTTAATTTACTCGACTCCTTGTTACGAGACATGTACTGTCCGCATTGCAAGATTTCAATTCAGGACCCGGTAGAACATAATGATTTTCATATTGCTTTGAATTTGTCAGAAAAATGGAATAGCTGAGAAAAGTCATAAAGCCAACCTCTTCTTTACATTTGATCAATCAAAACAGACATTACTTAAAACTTTACTCTTTCATTCTATACACAAACCATCTCAGTCATCCATTCTAGATGCAAGTTTCATAATCCGTTGTTTATCACGCTTCCGATTCTCTTGTTCTCGCACCACCGACTCGGCGAATATGTTATCTGACGGTAAACTAAATTGCTTAACCTTTTGATTTTTACCGTTCTTGGTCAACAATCCAAAAGCCACGGTACCATTCTGTTGTTTGACTCCAGTTGAAGCATTCTCAGGAATGTTGATTTGACTGGGAAGAGGCAAAGCTTGTTTGAAAGTGGGTTGTTTGCCCAGCTGCTGATACTGTTGCTGATACTGCTGTTGCTGCAGCAATTTCTGTTGTTGCTGTGTTGGTCCATAAGATTCAATCATGATTTTCTGAAACTCTCGATCCAAATCTTCTTGGAATTTGCGCTCTGCTTCAAGCCTTAATCTCTCAGCCTCGGTAATTTGATCTTCAGATGAAGATACGTGCGACGAATCTTCTTCACCGATATCTTCAGTTTCTTCCTCCGACTCACTTTCCTCATCCTCATCTTCACTATCGTCATCCTCACCATCTTCACTTTCTTCATCGTCGTCATCTTCACTTTCTTCATTGTCATCATCATCATCATCATCGTCATCATCGTCATCATTGGCATCACTATCCTCATCTGAACTCATATTGGCCGACTTTGCCTCTACCTCCGACTGGTCCTCAATAGCTTCATCTTCCTTCTCCAATAATGACTCCGCTTCCCTCCTTTTCTGCATGGCGCCACCTAAACTTCTAACAGCATCTTGTATCGACTCATATCGTTTCACGGTTGGGATATTCTTGTACTTTTTAAACAAATCATCTAATTTGAAGCGGACATCCACAGGGAAGGGCATCTCCTTACAGTACATGTAATATTGGAAAAAAGTTAAAAACACACCCAAAAGATCCTTATTAATGTCATTTCTGCGCTTGATACTTGCAGCACGATTCAGAGACTTCTTCCTCCCAACGTCTGTATCAACAAATATCGACTTTATTGATAATAGCAATAGACAGCACATTTGAATACGGAAATAGTTATTTGGCAAGTCAATATCAACATCCCAATTTTGTGGCAAAGGTTGGTTCTGTGGATGACCATAACAAAGGATACGGTACAACATATCATTGACAAGTTTGAAATTGATAACTTTGGAGTTGTACAATTCTGCTAAGTACTTCACCTGCGCCATTCTAGTCCTATTCATTCTAAAGTCATTCAATTCCAAGCCTCGGACAATGTTCTCAATCGTGGTGTCCACCGACATCACCAATAGCGTTTTATTTTTATTGCTAAACTCCAGCAACACTTTTGCAAGTGAAGGGATATTGTCGTAGTTTAACAATTGTGGATTGGAAAAGCAACCAACCAAGGTTTGAAATTCAGCTTGGCCAACTTGAACAAACGTTGACTTAAATAGCTTGACAATAAGCGATTGTGTTTCTTGGCTTAGTTCACTTCGAAATACTTTTTGAATAAACATCTGCTTAGGTGATAATACTGGCGCCTCTCTTAGAGTCTGCACTTTTGTTACCGGTGGCTCCACTGTGATTAATAAATTGTTAATGGCTAACTTGTCATTCACATTCAAATTTGACTGCTTCAGCTTTTCTCTCAACAAATCAATCATTTCTCGCATCAAGTCTTTACTATCCGCATCATGCAATAAGAACCTCCCCACATGCTCATAAAAAACAGTCAATATTTCTATATTGTTTGTTGATGTGATATTCAAAGTCAAGCTACGAATTTTGTGAAACACAACGTGTATCGGCACCATCTTAAACTTGACTAACTCAACGAAAAATAAAATGTTCTTTACGTTGAGTTTGTTTCTATGAATTTGAGATCGGAAACCTTTGTCCAAATACGTGATCAATTCCCCAATCAAGTCGGTCAAATTAAGTTCGTTAATTTTCAAAAATCTCGTATAGTACCTTAAGTTATTCAATGTGGATGTTTCAATGAAAAAACGCATTATTCTATTCTTTGTAGCTTTGTTATTCAAATTTAAATTGTTAAACTCCACCACGAGCTGCTCCAAATCGTTACCTCGTACATCTTCCAATCTATCCAAGAATTCCTGAATCTTTTCACCATCTTTATGAGCTTGGGTAGATTTACTACTAGGGGCTTCTGGGTGAGCCTCCAATAATTCACCAAGCAGTGGGATCACGGTGTAAAAGTTTTTCTCCTTTGAATCTTCCCAAATCCCAAACAGATCTTCATCATTGGGCACATATTGTTTCACAACTTCAACTGAATTGTCTTCTTCTTCCTCATCCTCTGCTGCATCATTTAAACCCTCGGGCAAAGGTAAACTACAAATCTGGGATAAAAAGCTTGCCGTGGCTTTGAACTGTTCAAATAATTTCGTCGTTTCATCCAACTCAAATTGCTCACTTTCTTGAATACGTCCTGTTCTGATTGACGCTTTCTTGTTGCGCACATCGAGCTTATGAACTTGCTTCTTCAACTTCAACAAGACACCAAAAACAGCTTGCGTATAGATCAAAAAAATCTGAGTTAGCACATGCCTTGTGTCCAGAGACAATAAGTCACTATCACTAAAAATGATGTGGCCAAATCTTTTCAAGAAAGATTGCACAATGTTCAAGCTTCTACCCAGTTCAAGGTTAAAGTTGAGTAGATACTTCAACAATAATGTCAATATTGGCTCGTTTCTTCTCTTGTCCAACGAATAAACTTTGATTATTTTTGCATCTAGAACATCCAAATAGACGGACGCAGTTCGTAGGACCCCCACAATGTAAAACTCACCCACTAAACGCAATAGATTCTTCTGTCGAGATGCTCGAGAGGCTTCCTCCTTGTCAGCTGATTCTGCATTCGATGGATTCATTATCTGCACCAAGATATGATTAAACAAGTCGGCCGTAAATTGTTTCCCAAACCTCTGATGTAAGGCAGACACAACCTCTATTGCTGCATTAATTTCATCATTCTTTGAAACTTTGCACAAGCCCTCCACGAGCGACACAATAACTTCAGACAAGTACTTTTCAATGGAAACAGATCCAATGTCTTTTAAAACGTTGGAATACTGTTCTTGATTTAAGCCAGTTTTGGCCTTTTTGATGAATGCCGAATTTTTCTTTAACGATGAATCCAACTTGGATGCAAGAGGGAAGCTGTACTCTCCAGCCCAGGCCTTTGAATTTAACTTCAGCAAATCTTTTCGTCGACCATCGAATTCAGTTGTCATTAGTTACGTTAGTGGTTATTGCATAGGATATAATCCAATACTGTAATCTGAGTTTGGTCTGAGATTTGCGTGATGGAAACAGAAGCTTCTTTCAATAACTTTTTTTTATAATTTTTTTTCTTACTTACCCACATTCGCCGTTCCTGTGATTGCAACAAAGGCTCTAAAGAAAGACGATCTTACAATACATTTCCTCAAAGCTCGTATAAACAAGTCGTGTTATTTTTATATATATATACAAGTACACAATCATCTCATGCGTACTAAAGATTGAGAGGATCCATGCTTCTAACCTTTTCGTAGACTCTTCCCTCGCCTAAACCATACATTTGTCTGACCCCAGGTACACTTCTATCGAACTTTTGTCTCCAAATGTGAGCACCGATTGGAGTTAAGCCATGTGTAGCAGCAAATTCCCTGATATCAAAGTTCTCACTAGCTTCAGAAATGTCGCCAATTTCCTTTGATTGTCTGAAAACCCACAAGCAAGCTCTTTGAGCTGGAGCATTCTTCTCTGGAGTTAAGGGGGTGTATTCCTTAAAGGTAATCCTTGGTCCCACTTTCAACAACTTGGAAACATCTATCGAGTTGTCAACATTGTTGAGCATAACATTTTTCAAACCGTAGTGCAATGTAGTCGTGAACGAGTTTGTTGCCAAATCAGGTGTATCGGGATTCACCAACAAGACGGTGTACAAGTTGTTGCTGCCTTCAACACGATCAAACTCTTGAATGTAGACCGTAGGAGGTTCGGAAACTGCAAACGCTGGCAATAACGACCCAGGTGTGACCCATTTGCTAAACTGATCTTCTGTGTTGTGAGTGAACTTGACCTTGACATCGGCCTTTGGAACCAACGTTGGTAAGGTATCAGGTATAACATGTAGCTGTTCTAGTCTTTGCATTGTCACTAGCAAGTCATAATTTTCCCATTTTTCCTTGAGCAAATGTCTGTAAACCGGTTGCGATTTGTCTAGCAATTTGGAATCAGCAAACTCTGCATTATATAACACCTCAGGGTTTTCAATCTCAGCCTCTATCAAATTTTTATCGATCCGGTCCTTTATTTCAATTGTTTCTTCCTGTGACGCGGCATTCTTAAGGGACTTTTCCAAGCGATCAACAATTTGATACTTTGAATTGGCCTCTTTTTCTAAGATTCTGTAAGCCATTTGGAATGTTTCATCTATGGCTATCGGCGAGTGGTACGCTAGCCTCTCATCCCCATTTGTCAATGATGCAGGACCCTCTTCAGAATTTCCCTCGCTGAACAAAGTCTGTCTAATGGGAGCATTGTTTATCTTCAACGTGGTCGGTCTCTTAGAGAAATCCGACCAGACCCCACCAGTATTTGTACTGCTTCTTCTTTTAAGCTGTAAAAAGGCACTTCTTAAGCTGTTCCTAGTGCTCATCTTTGGCCGAATAGTCAATGTCCTCAAGATCTTTCGGTCCTGAATTTTTCAAAATTTTCCTTTTTTTTCTGAATTTTTTTCTTCTCTCCTTTGATGTCACACAAAGGGTTTTCTAACACATATAGCATAGAGATACCCAGAAGACAGCTTTGTCTGCTACAACATTCAAAAACAATGGTTCACTATAAAAGTTGTGGATAAACTAAAAACTACAAAAAAAAGAGTTTACTTTGAATTAAACGGATCCGATATAGTGTGGTCCTGGTGCTGCTGACCCAAGTCCTTGCCCTGGGTCAATTCAATGATTTTCCTCTGCAAAATCATCACATAGTCCTTTAATTGAACGTTTTCATTATTCAAGTTCTCGTTCCTTGCTTTTAACTCGTCCATTTCTTGTACCTTCTTTTCCAAATCCTGAACATATTTCTCCCTCCGTTGTCTGAATGCCCTTTGTGCATTTCGGTTTTGCTCTGCTCGTTTGGTGAATGAAGAAATGTGCTTTGGATTGTACTTCAGATTCGAAGATGTCCGCGATAACGCTGGATCTGTTGTACTAGCATCAATACTGGAAGACGAGTCCATGATCGGAGACTTATCACTCATCGAAATTGAGTCCTGCGATCTAAAGGCCAAGTTGCTCAGCACATGATGTTGCTGCTGTTGTTGTTGATGTTGTTGATGAATATCTTCATTCTTTGACTGCCAGTTAGCATAGTTCATGACGATTGATCGATTGGCTTTGGTTGCAAAGTGCCTTTGTAGTCAGTGCTGACAAATTGATTACTTAATGGATGGAAAGGTTATTTTGATTTTTTTTGAAGTGCTCCGAAAGAGAAATAAACGGCTGGGTCGTGTAAAATGGGACAACTTTAGACAGTTGTTGCAACGTTATATCGGGGCCGTACTAAAAAAAGCTATTCTAGCAAACAATGCATTAATAGAGAGGTTTGAGCTTTTAAGCGAAAGGTAACCGAAGGGTGTGACAAAGATGGAATTACAGCTTGGTTGGAGAAGAGTGGTATAAAAGTAATTAACAAACTCGATGCACATTATTTCTTCCAATAAAACATACTACTGTCCAATTGAAACCACCCATGACTACTGCACTCATTATGATCTAAATCACCTACTATTAAGGCATGGTTTCAATTAGACATGATCCAATGAGGAGGTTTCGAAATACATGCTGTAAATACGTCTGAGATCATACGATTTGTGGAAAAGAAAAAAAGAAATGAGGTGCCCTGTCAAAAGATATGAAAGTGTATCCTGCATATAGTAACATCAGTAACATTTTGTCCAATTATTGTGTTGATAAATGTTTTAGCATAATACAAAAATCTAACACTGTTGTCACTATATAGAGCTACCAATTCCTCTTCCAATGTGCTGAAAAAAAATTAAGAAAAGAAAATTTTGGAATAAAGAGTGGAAACCAAATCTTTTAGGTTAACTACTACGTCCATTTAATCGAAAGGTGAATTGACATCCCAGACAACCCTCAACCTCCACACAACTTGCAAAGATCATACACACCCCACAGGTGAAAACCATTGACATCGTAACAAGTTCAGCAATCGATCTTACCCTCAGTTATAATTAGCCAATACAACTTACAAATCTTCAATCCCGATATTCTATTTATTTCAGCATGATATCTTCAACCATTCGTTCAGCATTAAGATCAAGATTGGCAGTCCAGACTCCAAGAATCTCAAATGTTATGAGATTGACTCCATTGGTTAGACCAACTTTCCAACAAAGCGTTAGATTATATTCCTCCGACCATCAAGATGAGACTTTTGAGGAATTCACAGCTAGGTATGTAATACACAATATTTATCCTTAAAGTGTAACCATTACTAACAACATTATTAGATACGAAAAGGAATTTGAAGATGCCTACGATTTATTCGAAGTACAAAGAATCTTGAACAATGTCTTCTCATATGATTTAGTCCCAGCCCCAGTCGTCGTTGAAAAGGCTTTGCAAGCTTGCAGACGTGTAAACGATTACCCAACAGCTGTCAGAACATTTGAAGCATTGAAACACAAAGTGGAAACCCCAGAACAATATGCCGCTTACTTGGAAGAGTTGAAAGACATCAGAAAGGAATTGGGAATCGACTTGAAGGAAGACTTGTACGGAAATGAAGCCTAAGGTCTCTTGATCCTAGCAAAACACTTTAAAATTTTGTAACGTTCAGTTTTATATTATTATAATGCAAGCATATAATTAAGTATCCGGTACATCTGTAGATGAATGTAGGTGTCAATTCTAGAGATTGAACCTAGTGAACGTAGGAGCTGGGATTTGCTGATGGGGTAGGCTTATTTGAGATGGCATTTTGTAGTACCCCAGTAGCTGAACTTTCTCTTCGCGTGATATTATTGCTACCATACGCAATTGAATTTCAATTCCAATGTTCCTCCCAACAGGCCATACAGTCAAGCAAACTAAACACAACCCCCTACAACTATCTCTATACAGACGATGGGAGTATATATACCGCCCCCAAACAATAATGATAAAGAGCGTGACGATGCAAAGAGTAACTCGCCAAAAAAGAATGGAACTAGCAATCCTACAAATCCACTCACATCCTCGGCTTCATCCTCAGATTCTACGACAATAGTGATTCCCAACCCCAAGTCTCTTATACCACATAATCCAAGTGTTGGATTGATATGGGGTCCACTTACGCCGTCATCAGATAACCGCCCTGCGTTGTACTCGATGATTGGTTTGCAATTCTTGTTAGGTGTTGGGTGTTTTAAATTTGCCCGAAATCAACTCAGGCATAGACTTGTCGCGGTGCCTAATGGTCCTCCTCAATCTGTTAGGGGTGGATCCATATTCAAACTGGTGGTTTTTGCTGCAGTTGGTGCGACGGTAGTGTTTGGAAGTGGGTTGGAAATTAGTCGATTGATCTTGCCATATGACCCTTGGTACGAAGAAGCACGTCACTACAGAAAAGTTGCCATCAAGAATGGAGATAAACCAAGCTTGTGGTTTGGTGCTTACAAATATTACCAGCCAATGTCTTTTAAGAAATGGATCGAACTATTGCATAACTGGATTGAAAATGTCAGTCAGGAATTGGAAGAGCCGGAAGGATTTCAAAACCTATCAATTGAACTTGGAGAAAAGAACAACGTCTTAAGTGTTGCACAAACAGGTACAAAGCCTAGCCTTCTAGAGAAATTGAAAAGCAGAGGTAAATACAATGAAATTCACGCAAAGTTGAAGGAAAACAACGACAAACGGTTTGAACATATGTTGAGTAACGAGTTGAAAGACGTCAACGAGTTGAACAAAGCTCAAAGGTTAGACTTAATATTGGAGGGGAAGAGTGAATTGGTGAATGATGGTTTTGCGAAACCAAGCATAACATTGGGAAACCACACTATTGACAATGACGACGATTTCGAGATGGTCTGGCTCAATTTTGAACCCTGGGATGAGTTGAAATTAGAGACTGACTACGATATAAGGTTGATTCCGCGGTACGCTTTGCCAGAGGAGGAAGAGCAAGACGACGTTATCTCAGAAAATGAAATACCCCAGGAAAAAACTATTAAAGTTGTATAGCATTTGAGTTATATTTATTCTACATACAAGTGTTTTTTTTTCACTAGCTCTCTTTGATCAAATCGTCTGCCCATCTCAATGCATCTTTATCGGCCCTGTCCAAAGCTGGCTTATTGTATTTCTCTAAATGGTCTCTCCATTGTATTTCTGCTGGATCCTGGTCGGGTTCCACCCATTCGAAACCATCCCCACCAGTCATCCAATAAGCTTGAAATTTAAGTTTCTCCAAGTCATCCTTGAGTTGCATCAATCGTATTTTGTGGCCCTCGCGATCGTAGCCAGGGTTCAATGTATCCATATTGCTTCGGATTTCTGGTGCAGGCCGGCATATTTCATCTGTAATGTCGGGGTTTGACTCTCCGTTGTTCAAGTCCCTATCGGCCTCTACAATCTTTGAATTAAATAACATTTCGTCTGCGTGCTTAAACCAATGTGAGTAAAATGTTCCTCGTTGCCAAGTCAAGTAATCACCTCCGGAACTAATGAGCTGTCGTCCAAATTTGACAATAGTTACAAAAAAGCTCGAGTTTATTATGTATGTCAATAGAATAGAATTGATTGCACCCAAATGGTCCCATGATGCAGGCAAAGTCCCAGCATCAATCAAAGACGTCACGCCAAATTTTGTGAAAATTGTTACCGCTGCAGCTGTTGACACAAGCTTAACTATTCCGCTTCTGATAATACTGCCTTGATGGGCGATGTAGTTTGGGTGTCCAACAGTAACATCAGAGATTTTGACCGCCCGCTGAAAGTCGGCATTATACAACGCATTTCGAAGCGGAATAAGAGCAATCAGTTTCTCTATAATAGTCGTCAGCTTTGGATTAAACCTGTAGTACTCATTGATGAGCTTGATATTCAACGCTGTTGGTAGATTTAAAAGGAAAAGTTGTTTCAATAGTTGCGGAGTGAATTCTATCTCCTTATTGGAAAAAACTTCATGTATTATAGTTTCCGAATGGCGTGTCAATATGGAGGTTGAATTAAGTTGGTCTTGTATTGGATATTCGGACTGGAAGTTTTTTATTGAGGAAATTGCACTGACAATCTCTTCGCTGGAAGGGTTTTTTGAGATGGATGCTTTGATCTTCTTATGGAGGGACTCATAGTCTTTAATATAGTCATAAGAAGCAGGTGATGATATAGGTCGAAGGCCCTTAAAATAGCAGACTCTAGGACCAACTCTAATAGGTCCACATCTGAGCATCATGGTTATATGACGGTGCCTCGTTAATAAACTAACACTTCTGAAATTTTGTAAAAATTTATAAAAACGCAATCCAACGCGAAAATCTATTTGAAACTATAAAATGATTGAACTAAAGTAAAACAAAAAAGCCAATACTGGACTAGTTGCAAGAAGTGCTCCACCATTTCCAGATTGGCTGCTTCCTCCGCTTGATCCAGTAGACGAGTCTTGGTTTCCACTTGATGAGGTAGATCTCAAGACTCGTGTTGTAACAAAAGAAAGACTTTTGGTAGTGTCATCAACTCCGGTAGTTTCATTCGAAGTGTCAGCAGCAGTAGTAGTAGCTGCTGCACTTGATTTTGCCGTAGCAGCTGTGTCTGTAGTAGCGGCGCCTGCCGTAGTAGCAGCTGTGTCTGTAGTAGCGGCGCCTGCCGTGGTAGCAGCTGTACCCGTGGTAGCAGTACCTGTGGTAGCAGTACCCGTGGTGGCTGTGCCTGTAGTAGCAGTACCTGTAGTAGCAGTACCTGTAGTAGCAGTGCCTGTAGTAGCAGTATCAGTTGCAGCAGTAGTAGCAGCCCCGGTAGTAGCTGTACCTGTGGTGGCTGTTCCAGTAGCTGTACCCGTGGTTGCACCGGCTGCAGTAGTTCCGGTCGTAGCGGCACCTGTTGTAGTGGCACCGGTCGTAGCTGTGTTAGTTGTTGCTGTGTTTGCTGCAGCAGTTGTAGCAGTAGTGGCCGTGTTAGCAGCTGCGTTGGCGGCAGTAGTAGCAGTATCAGCGGCTGCGGCAGCAGCTACAACTGCATCAGCTGCTAAGCAATAACTGCAAAGCAAACCCAAGACAAAAGTTCTCTTCATACTTGATAAGCGAGCGTGTGTATGTATGTGTATGTGTCGTTTTTAGTGGTATTTCAACCGGAGTAGATAGAAAGGACTTCTATTATTTTTATTTTATGATTTTATTAGAGGTGAAAAGGAAGAAAAAAAAGAAACGAAACGAAACAAAACGTGAAGTCAATTATAAAATTGGAATATATCACAAAATCAGGTTTAAGGGATATTATACACATCAATAATAATAATAATAATAATCCATTTTTATAAACATGCGCGGTACTGTAATTGAGTTACACAGTTGGGAAGATCCCGAGGAATTTTACTAGGACAAGTAGCAAAACTGACTCCATCAGCAATATAGCCTTAGCCAGTACGCATAAAAAAGTTCCCCTTTCATTGGTGACTGAGCCACCTAAACGTAGCCACAACCATGGCCAAAGTAAAACGGTGTCATCACGAACTCACGAGCATAGCGGCATGGAAACCTCATTGAGCCTCGCTCGAGTTAGTTCTTCTTTTTCTTCTTTCGCGTTCTGCAATCAGGACAATACCATATTTCGTCTGGTTTGGGAGCAGACGTTATACCAACACAACTCCAGTGAAACCATTCGAACTTACAGTCCTCGTTATCGCACCCAATCATTTCTCCAAACGACACTCGCTGACAAAAACAATAAAGATTGTTGTCAGCATCGTCGCCTTGAGGGCCATCGACATTGGTAGGCATATCTGCTGTCGACCCACTGAGCGCAAGAGATCCAGTCTCATACCCAAGGGTGTCTTCGACTTCCTCTGATTTCAACTTTTTATTCATCTTGTTCGAGGGAGCAGTGGGCGTTGATGCGACTGATACTACGCCCTTTGTGACAGCTTTTCTCTTTTGTCCTTTCTTGACTGGTTCCACAGCAGGAGTAACTGATAATGCATTTCTCGATGTTGGAGTCGCCGATAAAGTATCGGAGAGACCATTTAGTGCGTTTGAATATTCATTCTTGGACATAGTTTGTAAATCGACCGGTATTTCTAGCGGTGGCAAAAGCTCATCTCGCTCTAGTTTGGTAATATCCGTTTCAAAGTTGAACAAATGCTTTGAAACTAGAAAAAGCGCCGTGTTTGCAAGTAAAATCTTTTCTTTTTGTATCTTTTTGAGGTGTTTCATATCCTCTTCTATTTTGCTATTCAACTGCTGTTCCTTGGGATGTTTGGTAAGAGTGCCATTTGCCCTGATAAACTTGTGAATCTGGTTGTCTTTGGATTGGCATTGCTTCCGAAGTTCTGCTGCTTGCATATCTTTGTTCTTGATCTCTTCTAGGAGATGTCGTATTTCCAATGGCAAGTTAGAAAGATCTTGCGTGTATTTCTCTAGCACAGTTGATGTATCCATCGTGATTAGTTATGTATAGTGTTGATAAGCGTAAGTTAGTAATCATTGGGCTTTTCAATTCTTTTTTTTTCTTTTTTTTTACGTCCATATATTTTTCGGTTCAACCAGTTTGCTCCCACATTACAATAATGTCAGAAAACGATCTCATTCAGGATATAAAGAAACTAAGGTTAAATGATGATGGGACACAGGGACTAAGTGATGAAGGTTTTAGCAAAGATCGAAAAACTCAATTGCGGCACAAGTTGATGAATGCTGACACCAATGACACAGAATTGCAAGCCTTATGTCAGCAATTGGTTGACAATCCTACTCAAGTGTTGCTATTTTTGAAAGTGCTAAATGATCAATCAGGAAGCATATTAGGTAAATTAATAAGGGTCGACAGTGGCCCACGTCAGTCGTTTGTTTTAAGTGTGTTAAGTGCCATTCGAGGTATTTTGATAAAGTCTTCCAATGTCAGAGATTACTACTTGACAGTCTATATCTCCCTAATAACCAAATTTGGAGTAACCAATCCTCAACATTTGAACTTGTTTTTGACCTTTGTCGGGGCTGAAAAGAAAGTGGCAAATGCAATTCTTGTCATATTGGCTCAAGATTTGAAATTAAATAAGGCGGAGAGCATGGATATAGTAAGTGAGTACTTGCAGCTACAAGTAGATGAAGAGGCCTTGAATGGCACATCATTGGTCAACTTTGTATCGACCCTTGCAATGTGTTTTCCTATCCTTCCCGAGTTGTGTTCAAAGATTTATACAAATACAGCCACAAAACAGCACATCCTCGATGCGTTTTCGAACCAAGGGAAACATACAGAGTACACAGTGCCTATTTTGAATTGCATCGCAGCATCATCAATGGTAGAAAGCTGTCGTACCTTTACTATTCAAGAGTACTATCTGTATTTAGTTGACTATTTGCAGTCACAACATGTGAGCATACGAATTCTAGCTGCCTTATGTGTGGTAAAATTGTGGACATTCATACAAGTGGAACAAAAATCAAAGGTGCAGGTGACAGAGCTAGCAAAAGATTTACTTCTTTATGTGACCGAGGGTGACGACTTGGAGTATATTGAGTATTCTTTGGAAGGTCTCGTGTATCTAAGCTTGTTTTGGAAAGTTCGGGACTTAATCAGAATGGATGTATCGTTGATTGAGAGGTTTGTGCATATTTTGCAGAACTATTCAACAGTTGATAATGTAAACACGTCAATTCAGTATGGTATCTTGTCAATTTTATCCAACATTACAAAGCTAAAACAGCCGGAGTTGAATACTGCAAAAGCAAACTTGAAAAACGTAACCGCGCCACAGATGGAATCAGGCAACAATGAAGAGAACCAAGATAACATCAAACTCTTCAATAGACACTTGCTCGAGCAAGATGAAATTGTTTCCAAATTGAGTGCCATTAAAACCTACCAATCCTCCAATGACAACAACTTTAACGAAGTCATTAGTATTATTTACCATTTATCTACAGATCAAGCCAAGAGTATGCGAGTAGAACTAGTCAAACAAGGAGCGTTGATTATAATTATGAACTTTTTGGTCAATACAAGTGATATGGAGAAAATGGGAAATAGGGTAGTTGCCATCCCGGTACTGAAGGGTGATATGACCCCAAAATATAGATTCAAAGCATTGCGTAGTTTGGCACGTATGTTGATTTGTGTTGACCCTAGAGTATCGTTTCAAAAATATGATGTCAAATCAGCAATTCCATTTCTTGTTGAATTAATTGGTCCTGTTCCTTCAGACTCTGTGAACCCAAAACAATCATATTTGCAAGAAATGACGCAACTAGACGAGTACGAATCATTGCTAGCACTAACTAATATTGCGGCTGCAGATAACTCCGACACCAGGAGATTGCTTGTTCTGCAGATCCTACCCTTTATCGACGATTTGATTGTACTGAAAACTGATATTCAAATTGCTTCATTTGAACTTTTGAACAACTTGATTAGCGAACCCCTTTTATTGGCCAAATTTTTCAACATAGAACAAACTGCAAATAAACAGAGATTAGATATACTAGTGAAGTTGTTGGATTCAGATAATCTGAAATTGCAGGCAGTAATTTCCGGGTTTTTGGTTAATGCGTCAAATTTTGACGTGATTGCCGACGTTCTTGTTGAGTCAAAAGATATATTTGATCAATTGATGGGAACAATCATTGAAATTATGTTACACCAGGTCAAAGAAAGTAACTTGATAAATCCAGTAACTTGCTTGTTGGTGAACTTGGTGTATGCTTTGGCCAACAAAGATGAGCTGCTACTCAAAAAGCTTGACGAGAAGCTAAGACCTGTATGTGTAAATGTTTTAAAAAATGGTACGGCAGAGAGCAAAGAGGCGATAACGAGTGTGATGAGCTTACTTGACTTTTAAAATCTATTAATGCAAATTATTTCTCACCATGGATCAAAAGTTTATGAATCTTTGTGCCAAGGTTCCTGCGTCGTGTTCGACGGTTGATATCGATTGTCGGATAGCTTGCGATGCCTTGTCGCTCTCCAATTGGACCTTTATAGCTTTATGCAAACTAGTGAGATATTCACTGAAACTAATTCCGTTTGTGGCCTTCATAGCACCACCAAAAGCATCTTCTCGCAAAAACTCTTTGAAACTGTGCTCAGATCCGTCGATACCCTTTCGTATAATTTGCACCGCAGAAGATTGAACACCAACGATTTGTTTGTTTAAAAATTGCACCAAGTTGCAGGCTTGTTGGGAAATTTCGGATGGTAATTCAGGCAATTCATCCATAAATGCGTCGATTTCATCTATGGTTTCATATTGTTCCCCGAAAAGATCCTTTATAAGCATGATGCTTGCTTCTGGATCGAGCCATACGTACACTCTAACTCCGTCGCATAAAATGTAAACCCCTCTATCCAAACTCTTTAACGACAAGCCCTTATATTCAGGAAGTCTTGTAAACCCAGTAGCCTCATCTATGGTCCCTTCTTCTGGAGCTAGTGAATGTATTTCAATCAATGCTGGGTACAAGTGATACATTAATCTCTCCAAAGGCATGTTTAACATGTTGAACAAGTCAACTAACCGTGCGTCTGCCGACAATCCAGTCGAAGCATTGATTGAATGCGTTTTCAAAAAGCTCAAAATGTAAATCGGTAGGTGTTTCAATGAGTCTGGGAATAAAAGGTTATTGCTCAACGTTTTCGCACGATTGTGGCCATACTCGGTCATGGCTCTATATTGCGAGAAAACATCCACCAACCTTGTATTGAGCGACTCTCTCAATTCGACCAAGGTCTGCTGACCTACGAAATTGAGTGTATCTCTGACCAATGTTGCCACAATGGCGTTTTCATCTGCAAAATTGAAAACATCCTCTAGTTTATTTGTTACTGCCAAAACCAAGTTAATTACTCGGACCTTTCTTTGACCATAGTTGTCAGTGTAGAGCAATGCTGCTTGGAAATGGCAATCTAGCTTCCGACTGAGGATGCCATCGTACTGAAGTAATACGGTAAATGTGTGATCCTTGCTTAATACAGGGATTACTGGATCCTGCACTGACCCTAATATGCTGGTGTCTTTTATCGATGACGAAGTACCGTAATAATCAATGACTTGCAATCCATTCGAGCATCGTAATTTCAACTGCCCTTGATAACCAGTTGTATTCACGACTGAGTTTTTGAACTTGGCAATGAATAAGCGGCCATCTCTCTCGTAATTCAAATTTGGCCAGCGTGTCAACTCTCCTCCTGTTGATGACACCAAAAATCCAAGGTTTGAAAGATCAACAGAGGCATGCGATGCGACGTGAAGATCCAATCCTACTCCACTTTGAATAAAATACTTTGTCATGCTTTTGTAATACTCACTGTTGGGTAAAAATATTTTCTTTTCCACTTCAGGTGCCGGAGTTCTGCCAACAGCTTTGTTGTCCTTGTATGTCAACCCTCCTGGGCCCCAAGATGGTAGGTTTGACAAAACCGATACAATTTTACCCCCACCATGCATCTCCAAACACATGCCCGCGGTTTTACAAGCAACTGCAAAACAAGGTTCTAAGTCGAACGCGTGTGTCTCAGAATTGCACAACTGCTCAAGGTAGTTCAATGCATCTTCTATAACAAACTGGCTTTCAACTGGGTCCACAAACAAGCCTTCATCAAATGGAACAAAGGGGTCTTCAAGATCTGAGGAGATGGAGATCTGGGTCCTTTCTAACCTATGGGACAAATTAAAGAAATGCAACTTCTTATCGAAGGCCATGATGGCTATTTTGTAAGGAGCTGGTATTTCAGATGCACCCTCCTTGTAGTTGAACAAAGTTGTTCTAATAGACTCACTTACCAAAATTGGTAAACTCTGTTTGATACTATTTTCTGAAATATCAACCAAAAATACAATATGTAAAGGCTCGGGGGTCTTGTGACTGTCCCCAAAGTTGTACTCTTTTGGAACACGCATGTCGTATACACTTTTATGTAATTCTGGGCGGACTAATTTGTCAATTCTGAAGCCTCTAGCATCAAGAGCTGATGCATACTCCGGTGGAACATCATTGTTGGCAAACTGACAAATATTGCAAATAAACCTTTGATTGTGCGTGAACTGCATCGATGAATTGACATAAGCTCGACACCTGTGACATCTCAATGGGCCTTTACTCAATGGATCTTCGTTGTCTGAGGCAATTTCAGGATTGACATCATTCTGATAATCGACTGTTGGTACAGGCTCCTCTGTTTCCAAGAGTGGTGCAAATGGTCTGATTGTTATTGCCACTGGTAGTTTGCTGGCCAGTCTTAGTTTTTCTGATTCTGGGACATAATACATCGTAGAGCGCATGTATTTGGAAGAGGCCGTGCCTTGATCGGTGAAATGAAACTGCACTCCTGCATCAGGCGGAACTGTTTCTGAAAAGGTTAAAAATGACTTGTAATTACCTTCCTCATTTGGTGTGTCATACTCCTTTTGTGCCAAATATCTAAAAGATTGCAACGACGGTACCGATTGCTGCGCGTTGTGTGACTCGTAACTTACTGAAACAGATTGAGTCTGCGGCGGATATTGTGATCCGTGGACTTGCGCATTTAACGAGTCACTAAAGTTTGGAGCCTGTGGTACGCCAGATGAGTTTATAGGCGCTGGGGTTGGCGCTACTGTTGGTGCCGCTGTTGCAACAGGAGAATTGAAATTTGTGTGAAATGCTCGTCTTGATCTCTTCTTGCTTGAATGTGACAGAGGCTGCTGATTATTTAGGTCCAATGCCTGCAAGTTTTGAGACAACTCATTGCTGTTGGCAAACGACATTGTAAAATAACCAACACGCTTTTTCTGGCTTTGGGATATTGCAGCTTTCAATTGAGCAAAAAGTGTTGATATTTTCTTTTCTTTTTTTTTTTTTCCTGAGAATATCCGATACTCGATATTTGGAGAGCTATAGCACGTGAAACGGAAATACAACAACGAGAAAGTCGCAAGTCCTTTAGTGTAGTGTCGCAAAAAAAGATATCAGCATAGTCTACGACACCAAGAAAAAATAACAAAAGACAATACCAAGAAATTGACCATCACAATACATGACAAAGCTTACTTATTTGTCCACACAGAGTGGAACTAAAGGCCACTTCAGTGCTTTTACATATTGTTACATTCGTGCTTTTACTCTGGTGGTGATGGTAAGCAGCATCACTATTGTTTGAAAAACAGAGTAAAAGAATTAGCTGTGAAATGCTGGTGTATAGTAAGAAAAGAAAAATCATAAAAAGTAAAAAAAGAAAACGGAAAATTTATTATTCTTGTCTCAGTAAAGAAAAGAGGTACAGAGCCAAGCGTATTATCACACCAGTATAAAAGGCAACAACATTTCCCCCTTTCAAATGTTCTTACAATGCTGTTTGAAAATTATATACCCCCTTTGGATCCAGCGATGGGGAATAACTCGCTAATATATCTACTGCAAAACAACATACCCATCAACTGTTCGGTTTACTCATTGACCAACGGCACCATCAAATTATTAGACCACTACAACCAAACATGGAACAATGCAACCAATCTTCATAAACTTCTTCCGGCATACTTTATCACAAACTGTTCCATTCCGCGTCTTATTGAGTTGGTTTCCCAGCAAGAAAACCTGACTTCTCTGCACTACCACCAGAATGGTAATTCGTTGGGAATCGATGGAAGTCCCTACAATGAACGAGACAATGGTGACACATTTATAGCTCTTCTTTTCACATTGTGCGGTTCGTGTGTTTCTTGTTGGATGTTGAGTTTGCTATTGTACTTGACCCCAAAGCATCGAAGAAAACCATGGTTGGCCCAAATAACAACAATATTCTATGCCATTGTCACCAGTGTGTTACTTGATAGACTCACAAAAGCGGCTGAAGTCGAGTACTACCATGATAATTTGGACATTATAAAATTGAACTGCAAACTCTATGACAACAACGTTTATCGAGTATTGATGATTTTGACGCAAGCATTCACTATGCTGTCTTGGTTTCAAATTATCCAACGATTGGTACGACTGAAGTACAAGTCATTTACCGCAATAGTTAATTTTATACTCATGGGAACATACATTGCCATTTACACATATTTCCAAGTAACGTTCACTACAAGAGACTATATAACTCATGAAATGCAAGATTTCACTTTGTACCACCGTTGGGATATTGCCGGCGTAACGCTGCGGCTACTTGTTGCATTTTGGTTTCTTGGAGTGCTTGCTTATTACACGACAGTCATGAAGAATCCACGCAAAATCTGCTACTCAAAGAAGTTGTTACCTTTAGCAATTTTAGTCTGGTCTTTATTCATCTTGGACATTGTCATCAATATTCTTCATGTTTCCCTATTTCGAATGAAGTGGTTGGTGAGAACATGGTTAGTCCTCATTCCCTATTTGATTGAAATCATTTTGCTTACTGTCATTTGGGAATGGATTTATAACATTTGGATTCTTGAAAAGAGGTATGAGCTTATGAATGTCCTAGGAAGGAGAATAAGCTATGAAGATATTGTTAGTTTTAAAAACAATGACTCGGCAAAGAAGAGTTCCAAGTTGGACACTCTCTTAGACTGGGTAATCAGTAAGATTACTGGTCAAACGACAATTAACCACGTTGAAGAAAGGTCAGACGATAGCTTGAAAGAGTACTTCACGCTGACTAACTCTGAGGGGTCTGTGGCTAGAACAAATTCGATCCCCCTACAGGATAGGGAAGAGAATTTAAGCGTGGGCCATACCACGCAAGAAGGAGTCGAAGGTGTTCAACTGTCTCATGATTCAGACCGTGCTGGACACGATTTTCATGAGAATGAAGCAACGAGGCAAACTGAAGGTGAAGGCCGCAGTCATGTATTTGATGGCGGAGATATGCATGACAGTCAGGGTGTCTCTGGAGAGATAGATGAGTATGACGATCAGTATGTAAACGATTATGACATGTGGAGTGACGAAGGTGGGGAGGTAGAATCCAGCGTGGACGACAATTTCAGACAAAGAAGTGTCGACAGGAGATCTAACGGTGGTGCTGGAAGGGGGTAGCTGGGGGCTCAAGGCTACTCAACGGGTATTTAGAGTTTATTTCGTAGAAAAATGTATTATTCGAATATTATAGACCTTTACATCGAATTGTAGTTTCATTTTTGTCAAACTTTGGATCCAAATTTAGAACTAAGTCATGAAAAGACTTCTATAACGTAAAGCTTTCGCCATTAGTACAGTCATAGTCCTAGTATCTTCATTCCCTTGCATCGTTAAACTAATACCAAATAGAGCTAAATCTATTATATATACTCTAATGTAAAGCGTGACGTTATTTTCACAATAGAGTTCGCAGATGTTCCAGAAATTTCTTTGTGTTCTATGAAATTCCTCTGTGATCTTTTCAAATCAGTTTTGTACCACTCTTTTAACAATCTACAGAAGTATCATTCACCTCTCCATAATCAGACATTTGAAGAAACATTGCTATAAATTTAATCAGGTTTTCGTCCATAGTATTCTACCCTTTTTTTCTGACTTTTTTCACATTCATACAACTGACAAAGCACAATCGCTACAAATTAAGAATGTTATCATCAAAAATAGTTAGAAATAGAGCACTAAGAACTGTTCCGAGCCTCCGCTTGACGCAGACATATTTGCCAGTGACAACAAAATGCTTATCGCAACCACAGCACAAGCAGTCATCACCACAGCCAACTCAGATGGTGGCAACTTCAATTCTACCACTGCATCAAAACACTGGCTCCTTGCATCAAATTAGAGGATTCCATTCTTCGGCACCTAGGTCATTGCAGATGCAACAAAATCCGGATGACCAGGATAATAGACCTGCATTGGAAAAGTTTGGTACTGATTTAACCCAATTGGCAAAGGATGGTAAGTTGGATCCAGTTCTAGGACGAGATGAAGAGATTCGCCGTACGATACAAATATTGTCTAGACGGACTAAGAACAATCCTATATTGGTGGGTAAAGCAGGTGTCGGTAAAACGGCAATCATGGAGGGTCTAGCTCAACGAATCATCAAAGGAGAAGTTCCCGAGTCAATGAAGGACAAGCACATCATTACATTGGATTTGGCGGGGATAATAAGTGGGGCCAAGTTTAGAGGAGATTTTGAAAGCAAGTTGAAATCCATTTTGAAAGAGGTTGAAGACAAACATGGACAAGTCATTTTATTCATTGACGAATTCCATTTATTAATGGGTTTGGGTAAAGCCGAAGGGTCTATCGATGCCAGTAACATGATCAAGCCGGCATTAGCTAGAGGTCAATTATCAATGTGTGGCGCGACTACTCTTGATGAGTATAGGAAATATGTTGAGAAAGATGCTGCGTTGGCTAGAAGATTTTCCCCAGTCCAAGTCAGTGAGCCTACTGTTGAAGACACAATCTCCATACTTCGAGGATTGAAGGAGAAATACGAAGTTCATCACGGGGTCAGAATTTTAGATTCAGCATTGGTTACTGCAGCCACGTATTCGAACAGATATATCACAGATAGATTTTTGCCCGACAAAGCAATTGATTTGGTAGACGAAGCTAGTTCGACATTAAGGTTGCAACATGAATCGAGACCAGATGCGGTGGCCAAGTTGGATCGTCAAATCATGACGATTGAGATCGAGTTGGAGTCCTTGCGCAAAGAAGAAGATCAGCTTTCAAAAGACAGAAGGATCAAGTTGGAAGAAGATTTAGAGGTTAAAAAGAAAGATCTTCAGGAGCTAACCAGACAGTGGGAGTCCGAGAAAAGGGTTATTGATGATGTAAAAGAAGCTAAATCAAAATTGGAGGAAGCTAGGCACGAGTTAGACCAGAGCCGGAGAGATGGTGATTATGCTACTGCATCGAGAATACAATACGCTGTAATCCCGGAGTTGCAATCCAAATTGCTC
Organism: Lodderomyces margitis; assembly: GCF_024628925.1. Classification (NCBI taxonomy): domain Eukaryota; kingdom Fungi; phylum Ascomycota; class Pichiomycetes; order Serinales; family Debaryomycetaceae; genus Lodderomyces; species Lodderomyces margitis. The sequence continues at coordinate 548,534 of NW_026261901.1, read as the reverse complement.
AAGTTGACACAGTCAGAGCAAGCTAGCAAATCCAGTAATCTTTTGCATGACTCTGTCACGTCAGATGATATTGCAGGAGTCATATCCAAAATGACTGGAATTCCTGTCAGTAGCTTATTGAAGGGTGACAAAGACAAGCTTTTAGATATGGAAGTGATTTTGAAACAGGAAGTTGTTGGTCAAGATGAGGCTATTCATGCTGTTTCAGATGCAGTCAGGTTGCAAAGAGCCGGTTTGACAAACGAAAACAGACCAATTGCTTCATTCATGTTCCTTGGTCCGACCGGTTGTGGTAAAACCGCTTTAACCAAAGCGTTGGCAGAGTTTCTTTTCAACGATGAAAACGCTATAGTCAGGTTTGACATGTCTGAATTCCAAGAAAAGCATTCCATCCTGAGATTGCTTTCCGCACCACCAGGATACGTTGGCTACGAAGAAGGGGGTGAATTAACGGAAGCTGTTAGAAGAAAACCATACAGTATAGTGTTGTTTGATGAGTTTGAGAAAGCTCATCCAGATATTGCAAAGGTGTTGTTGCAAGTGTTGGACGAAGGTTCATTAACAGACTCGCATGGTACAAAGGTTAGTTTCAAAAATACAATCATTATAATGACTTCCAACATTGGACAAGACATTTTATTGAACGACAAGAATACGCACGAAGATGGACATATTAATAAAGAGGTTAAACAGCAAGTGTTGGATAACTTGAAGCATTATTACCCACCTGAATTCTTGAACCGTTTGGACGACACACTAGTGTTTAATAGATTATCAAAGACGTCATTGAAAGATATTTTGGATATCAGATTGCGTGAGATTGATGACCGTTTGTTGGACAAACGTATAGTGTTGGAGATGACACAGCAAGCTAAGGAGTTGTTGATTGAACAAGGGTATAGTCCAGTGTATGGGGCAAGGCCTTTGAACAGGGTAATTCAAAAGAAATTGTTGAACCCACTTGCTATGCTTATGTTGAAGGGACAGATCCAAGAAGGTGAAGTTGCCAAGGTCGAAGATAAGGATAAGGATATATATGTCGTACCAAACCACAGTGAGGAATCGGTGGTGAAGGAAGAAGAAGACTACTATAGAAAGAAGGATCAGGATGAGTAAGTGAAAGCGTATAGGTTAGATCAAAGGATAATGAAAATTTATAATTGTAAAATTGTTTTAATTGCCTCCAAACACTCTATGGTCACAATCCCCTCCCCCTCCTGGGGTTCTCTGTTGCAACGCGGCGAAGTTGGACTAAATGATGTAATTGAATATTACACAAACTCGTTTTCCAACTGGTTCCTCTCTTATTGTATATACGAAATTTCATCTTTTGCCGGGGAGGTGGGTCAACAAAAAAATTTTACACCCTATATGTATAAAAAGGGGATTGAATTCCACTGAAACTGTTCATCCAATTGATTAATTGTTCTTCCCACACACTAAAATTTTTTAACAATGGTGAACTACAAAAACTGGATTGGAGAGATCAACGACGACACTAAAATCTCAAAGTTGTCTATTCCTGGTACGCACAATTCTGCTGCTTGTCACACAGCTTTACCTTCGGTGCAATGCCAAGGTGCTAGTGTTACCGAACAATTGGAACACGGGGTCAGGTTCCTTGATATCAGAGTCGGAAAATTATTCATTGGTGATAACAAAAAGGACTTGCAGGTTATCCATGGAAAGTTCCCGGTAAAGATTCCATTTCCCTTGAAATTGACGGAAGTATTGGAAGAAGTTTACAAATTCCTTGAACACAACAGAAGCGAGACTGTCATTGTTTCTATAAAACAGGAAGGTTCTGATGACTGGGATAATCAACAGGACGAGTTTGGAAAATTGATCTGGGATCACTACGTCAATCCAAACAAGGACAGATGGTACTTGAATACGGATATACCAAGAGTTAGGGACGCTCGTGGAAAAGCATTGCTATTCAGAAGATTCGGCGTCCAGGACGAGAACTTAAGGAACCAATTTGGTTTCGGTGCATCGTCATGGTCATACAACACCACCGACGACGACCGTGGTTCTTTTGTGGTTCAAGATTTTTGCGAAGTGCAATCGGCAGACGACTTGCCAAAGAAAATCCAATACGTCAAGGATTTGGCCAAAAAAGCACAAGACTATACAAATAATCACGATGATAAGTTGTTCCTCAACTTCACATCAGGCTCAAACTTTTTTGACCAAAATTGTTGGCCACAGCCTATCTCCGAGGCCATGATTAAAGGTAATATTCAAGAAACTTTCCATAAGGGTGTGGGAATTATCGTATTGGATTATGCTGAGGCAGAAAACTGGAAGATGGTTGAGGAGTTGGTTGACACAAACTTTTAGTAGGAATGAATTTGATTGTATTGCTTTATGAAGTTAGACGTAAGTGTAGGTTTTTGTATCTCTAAGTAGCTTTTGACCTTTTGGGCCGCCGATTCGCGCTCTATCAAAACAGAAATTTTTATAACCCCCCAGTATCGGTTTTGAAAACGATCAAGACAGAGAATGCTTCTATGCATAAGAGCTACAAGAGTGCTCATACGCCGTCCACTTCTTGCCACATTTATACGTCTACAGTCAAAGAAGCCAGACTACCTATCGAACATTAATGACGAAAAATTGCGCAAAATAATTGAAGGCACCAACCTCGGCCAGGAATCAAAACAAGAGAAGCTCGAAGAGGAACGAAAGAAATTGGAAAAGGAGAGGGAAGTGTCGAGGAAATTGAAAGCAAAGGAAAGGGAAGAGGAGGAAAAGCGAAAGGCGGAGGATCGTGAAGCTGAACTTTCCAAGGTTAATAAAAAACACGAAGCGAATTTCAGTACTACCGATTCAGGAAAACTTAAAGGGGTAGATGAAGAAGTCCACGACAAGACTGTAAAGAATAAGGAGAAGGGTACTCAACAAAAATTGAGAGTGGAAGATAAAATTATTGCCAGTACCGAGGATGCAATTGATGAATCAGATATACCAAATTTAGCCAAAGAAATAAATGAAACAATCCAGGAAGAAATTGGAGACTTGCCTTCACAGAAAGCAAAGCAGCAAAGTCAGCTTGCAAAGAAGGTATCACACTATTTAGATTCGGCACATGATACAATACTTACAGTGACCAGAGCGTTGAATGATGTCACTGGCTACTCGGCAATAGAGCGATTGAAGAAATCCATTCAGAATCAAGAAGAAGACTTGAAGAAGGCGAAAGAGGAGGTTAAAAAGTGTAAATTGGATTATAGTGACGCTATCCAGAAACGATCACATTCGCAGCGAGAGGTTAACGAATTGCTAACGCGAAAGCACAATTGGTCGCTGCAGGATTTGGAAAGATTTACAGAATTGTACCGCAACGACCATGAAAACGAGAATAATGAACAAAAGTGTGAGCAGAAGTTGCAGGATGTTGAACTGAAGGTGGATGGAATCCAGCTTAAGTTGACCCAGCTGATATTGACGAGATACCACGAGGAACAAATATGGTCCGATAAAATAAGAAGGTCTTCCACGTGGGGCACTTGGATATTGATGGGCCTTAACGTCTTGTTGTTTGTCTTTGCTACATTTATCGTTGAACCGTGGAAGAGAGCGAAATTAGTGAAAGGATTTGAGGACAAAGTAAAGAATGTTCTTGTTGGAATCAGTCAACAGAACGAACAGATTTTGGAGCCGATAATAGAACAGTTAGAACAGGATGACGGGGATGTTAGCAAACAAAGCAAGGAGCAGTCAAAACTAAATTACAACGAGACAGAAAGTGAAACTGGCATCGATTCATTGTCAAATTTTCATTTCAAACTCTTTGCCAGTCAATTACCTACCTTGAAGGAAGTCTGTGTACGAAATTACAAGGCCATTATGTCACCTCAAGTTAAGTCACTAGAACTAGATAAATTCGAGTTTGGTGTATACACAGCGGTGATTAGCGTAGTCGCTTGCGGTCTTGGCTCCATTATCACTCTACTTTGTAAATAGATGTTTATAGAATGCCAAGAATAGAATAATTACAGAAAGATTAATCCATAGCCTCTTAAGTGCTTCTTTCCCGTATTCTTCGTTCATACAGACTTTCATTTCCCTTATTGCACTGATATTTGCCATTCGCACGACACATATACAATTTTGGTGCAAAAGAAAAAAAATCAACTTTCTCGCGCTACATATTCTTCAACACAATTGAGATTTGCCACTACATTAAACCTATTGATCGTCAAACTCATTGGAGTCCTCCACCCCACTACAACAGCAGAAGATAAAACATGGACGGAAGTACTGATATATTTTTACGTCATAAGTCCTTATTGAAGGAGCTAGACTTGATAAAGATACAAGAGGAGTACATAAAAGATGAACAGCGTCATTTGAAACGTGAATTAATTCGAGCACAAGAAGAGGTGAAGAGAATTAAATCGGTGCCTTTGGTAATTGGTCAATTCTTGGAGCCTATAGATGAAAATACCGGTATCGTTTCATCGACAACGGGGTCAAACTACGTTGTGCGTATTTTATCCACATTGGACCGTGAATTGTTGAAGCCATCGTCGTCAGTCGCATTACACCGTCATTCCAACGCATTGGTCGACATTTTACCACCCGAAGCTGACTCTTCTATCTCTATTGTTGGAGATAATGAAAAGCCTGATGTGACGTATGCTGATATTGGTGGTCTAGATATGCAAAAGCAAGAAATTGTTGAGTCTGTCGAGTTGCCATTGGAACAATCACATTTGTATAGCCAAATTGGTATAGACCCACCTCGCGGTGTATTGTTGTATGGTCCACCAGGTACTGGTAAGACAATGTTGGTCAAAGCTGTCGCCAATGCCACCAAGGCCTCGTTTATAAGAATCAATGGTTCCGAGTTTGTTCAAAAGTATCTCGGTGAAGGTCCACGTATGGTGAGAGATGTGTTTAGATTGGCCAGAGAAAATTCACCAGCCATCATTTTCATTGATGAGATTGATGCAATTGCAACGAAAAGATTTGATGCCCAAACTGGTGCTGATCGTGAAGTGCAGAGAATCTTGTTGGAGTTGTTGAACCAGATGGATGGGTTTGACCAAACGTCGAATGTCAAGGTGATTATGGCAACGAACAGAGCCGACACATTAGATCCTGCATTGTTGAGACCGGGTAGATTGGACAGAAAGATTGAGTTCCCAAACTTGAAAGACAGAAGGGAAAGAAGGTTGATTTTCACAACTATAGCATCAAAGATGTCCTTGGCTCCAGAGGTGGACTTGGACTCGCTTATAATAAGGAATGATCCGTTATCGGGTGCTGTAATAGCGGCTATTATGCAAGAAGCTGGTTTAAGGGCTGTGAGAAAGAATAGATATATGATTTTGCAGAATGATTTGGAAGAGGCTTACAGCTCACAAGTGAAGACGGGAACTGAGCATGACAAATTTGAGTTCTATAAATAAATTATACATAATAAAACATTTGTCTTCTCCAAACAGATTCTTGTCTATATGATTAACTCGTAAATGCCCAAGCCTAATTGGAAATTCGACCAGTCTATATGATCTAAATCGATGTGGTAGGTGTAGTTGTAAACTGGTTTAAAGCGAGTAGCGTTGAAATTATGAAACGAAGCAACTGGAGTAATAATGTACGTAGGTTGGTCTCTTCTGTACAAAAATGCTTCGACATGATCCAAGTCCAGTCCCATTGCATCAATTAAAGTAAAGTCTTTGGTACTACTCCTGACACCATCTAGTGTCACGGTTTCAACTGAACGACTTGCCAAGAACCAAGATGGAGGCGAGTAAGTGTGCCACCAAACATGAGTGCCTTTTAGATTGTTCTCTTGTATAAAGCTTAGTACAGGCACGACTCCCCCCTGGTGAAAGACGCCCATTAACAAACACATTATCAAGTTGAATAAATACCACAAGTAAACTAGGAAAGGAGATATCCATTTTTGGGTCAAGTCAAAGCAACAACAGCATAATGGTAAAAGCGGAATGAGAAATCGAAGTTCTTGATGTGGGACAATTGAAAGAAATAGAAGGCCACTTGCAATTGATGAAAATGCAGTTGTTTTCCAATACCTTTTGGAAATAATGAATAATAAACCTGGGCCGAGAATTTGGGGCAAATTGACTAGTAAATGTGTATACCACGGGTGTAAACCATGTAATTCCAAATTGTCAACGTTCACATTATAAAGCAAATTGTTCAATGGTGTGATAACAAACTGTTGTGATTGATACATCTGAGTGTCAAATAGTACAAATACCATGGATGGTAAAATAAACCCAAATATCAAAGGAATGAGCGATAGTGCATGACTAGTAAAATACTTGAGCACAAACCAACCAGGGAGAATCAAAAAGGCCGGAAATGTAATTCTATTGAAGATTCCAATCGATACCAACACTCCTAAAGAAAATATAGAAGTGATTTTATTGACATCATGCAAGTCTCGATTCTCCTCAATATATCTTAAATCATCAATGATGTAAATTGTAGAAATCAATAACACAGTCTCGACACTATTTGAAAACAAATGGTTTTGGAAAACCAAAGTAACGAATGAAGTCAGTGTGAAGAATATAGCCTTGATTCGTTCATGTTTTATGGGTAACATCCAGTACAAGCAAAAATCAGTGACTAACCAACTGATTAGACAATTTTGCAATCGAAGAATATACCAAATTTGTATTGGGGATAAGCTCAAATTTAGTACTTTAATCAAGTATAAAACTGGACTATATATGAGGTATAATGGACCGTAGCTTCTAGCTGGAGCAGTGCTACTGAATTCCCATGGTATATTGGTTTCAACCCCTAGTATTTTGTTTGCAAGAACTTCTAGCGACTGGAAATGTTCATCGGGATGTATGTACGAGTTTGATAATGTGAATACGATCCGTAGTGGGATCGTTAGTACATAGATGTTTCTCCAATTGATGATATTTATCATTTATATGTGGAGAGGCATTGAGAGCTGTAACCAGAAGTTTTTTTCTTATTTTTTCAGACGCGTTTAGTATGCCCCATACGAAATCAATGGAAAGTAGGTACAGGGGGGGGAGGGGGGGGATATAAGTTTGAACGATTACCCTCATAGTGTATGTTTACAAGCAAGGAAGAGTAGTTATCCGTATCGTCAAGTCAAGAACCTTTCGGTAAGAATCTTGGTGTGTTTGATCTAAAGAAGTAATGCACAAACTAAGTGAATCTACTCTGTGTGTAGAGAGTTGAAAAATATCTCTGGTGACATTGATCCCTTATCATAGTCAATGTAGAGTTCTACTGTACTGATACTGCTGTTGGAGCTGATTTGGCTAGGGGGGGGGGCTATACACATGCTTTAGGCTTGCTAAATTGATCCAACATTCCATTAAGAAGTGTCATGACCTTTAGTAGTCTCTTAGAATCATCTACTTGTGTTATCGAAATTTGAACTGTTCCAGGTGAATAAGCTGAGTAAGTTGAGTAAAGCTGAGTAGAGTTGAGATTCCGTGGAAATACGTGCCAATAGTTTATCCGGTAGCTTTCGGAGTTTCTATTTTGTTTCGCATCGCACACGCACACATCTACATCAATCAAAAGTCGAGTCCGAAAAGTCAATGTAAAAGAGAAGGTCACAAAACAGAAATTGATTGATTTCATTGGACAAGAGGGTGTGCAAATTTCATAACTCCGAAGTAGAGTTAAGGGGGAGGTAAATAACAGCTGAGAGTGACAGAGTAAGCACCTCAGTCAATACACCAGCATATCTGCTACAGCTACGGCTCATAGAGTCCACATCTCATGCTTCATGTTGTTCATTAGTAAACTCCAGTATCCATAGCATTAGTCTCTTGTCGTTGAGATATTATTTTACCACCTATATTGTGATACATTAATATTGGGAGAGAAAAATAAAAATAGTGAGAATGAGAATGAGAATGAGTGAGTACTAAAAAGTTTAAAGAATGAAAGAAAAAAAAAAAAATCTCATTGAAAGGTTCACCGAATTCTTCATCTTGAGATATTTATTCAATTTCCCAATTCCCAACCTCAAAATTTACAATCATAAACAGAAGCAATGTTGAGACAAATTGCTAAATCTATTCCACTCAGATCAGCCACAGGCCCATCTTTAACCAGATCATACATTGCTGGTCAATTCACCGGTAAGAAGAAGGAAAACGGTAACTACACCGTTACCTTGATTGAAGGTGATGGTATTGGACCAGAAATTTCACAAGCAGTTAAGGACATCTACGCTGCTGCTAATGTGCCAATCGAATGGGAGCCAGTTGATGTTACTCCATTGTTGATTGATGGAAAGACTACTTTGCCTCAAGAAGCTGTCGACTCGGTAAATAGAAACTTGGTTGCTTTGAAGGGTCCATTGGCCACACCAGTTGGTAAGGGTCACACTTCAATGAACTTGACTTTGAGAAGAACCTTCAACTTGTTTGCCAACGTCAGACCATGTAAATCTATTGTTGGTTACGACACACCATACAAGAACGTTGATACCGTTTTGATCAGAGAAAACACCGAGGGTGAATACTCTGGTATTGAACACACTATTGTTCCAGGTGTCGTTCAATCAATCAAATTGATCACTAAACCTGCCTCTGAAAAAGTTATTAGATATGCTTTTGAATACGCCAAGTCAATCAACAAGCCACACGTTTTGGTTGTTCACAAGGCTTCAATCATGAAATTGTCTGATGGTTTGTTTGTCAACACTGCTAAAGAAATTGGTCAAGAATACCCAGACGTCAAATTGGACTACGAATTGTTGGACAACACTTCATTGAGATTGACTCAAGACCCAGGTTTGTACAAGGATGTTGTTATGGTTATGCCTAACTTGTATGGTGATATCATGTCCGATTTGTCTTCTGGTTTGATTGGTGGTTTGGGTTTGACTCCATCTGGTAACATGGGTAACACTGTTTCTATTTTCGAAGCTGTCCACGGTTCAGCTCCAGACATTGCTGGTAAAGGATTGGCTAACCCAACTGCTTTGTTGTTGTCATCATGTATGATGTTGAGACACATGTCCATGCACAGTGATGCTGACAAGATTGAATCAGCTGTCTTGAAGACCATTGCTTCTGGTCCACAAAACAGAACTGGTGACTTGAAGGGTACTGCTACTACTACACACTTTACGGAAGAAGTTATCAAGAACTTGTAAAACATTCAAGTGGGTAACCTATTTAGATGTTTAAGTACAATACACGTATATTTACAGAATACACTACTATAGAATAAGCTTATCTAGTTTTATTGACAAGATCAACTCTTCCAATATCTTGTTTGTACCTTCAACAATTGCCTCATGCTCCACTTTATGCACCCTTTCTTCATATTCTTCCAATGTCTCACCCTTTTTCAAATCCAATTTCTTCACCAAAATGGGCTCACCACGATCTACTTCAGCTATAACTTTGTGAATCATGACCCCTCCCTCGGTAATCTCACCATCTTGGCCAGCTTTCCAACAACGATCGATAGCATGTGTACCATCGAAAGCTCCAGGTAAGGCTGGGTGAAGGTTAATAATAGTAATTCCTGCTTCCTCCAATGGCTTCAACACTGAAGGAGCTAAAATCAACATCCAACCTGCGCAAACAATCAAATCTGGCTTGGTGTAGTCTGTTTCCTCTTTTGATTTGTCCACCGACCCATATATTAAAAGATTGGCTAAGTCAACGTTAAACTGCTCTCTTTTCGCTTTTCTCTCGTCTGTTTTCTCCTTGGGAATTCCCTTATAGTAGTCTTTCAAGGCATGAACCTTTGTTGGGATCTTGCTCTTCTCAGCTCTAGTTAAACCATAAGCGGTGCTCGACGACGAGATGACCTGATTTATTTCGCCGTTGGGCAAATTACCATCCAGCTGAGCATCTATCAATGCTTGCAAATTTGTTCCAGAACCTGATATTAATACAGTGATGTTCAATGGCATCGTCAATGTAGAGAGAGAGAGATGTGTGCTTAGTATTGTAACCTAATTTAAATTTCGATAAATTCGATATTGATATTGACTCTGCTCCTAATGTCGTGTCGTGACAGCTACATTTCTGTCACTAAATCTGTTCTCCTCGTTTTTCCATTGGTAAGTAGTAGTAGTGTACTTCGTGTCTCTTTTAGGTTTTGTTTTCTATCCAAGGGTACACTACCTACTCATTCCAAAGTCACTTTAAAATTTTTCTTCTCTCTCATTTCAGAATTTTTCTCATTTACATAACCTTTTTCCCCCCTTCCCCTTCTCAACTCATTGGATTTAACACCATAATAAAAACTACAAGATGGGTATGTTTTTTTGAATTAAATGAAAGGGTATGACAGGAACCTGGATTTTACATCGATTGAGCTATAGGAGCAATTAGACTTGACGTTTTCTTAACGTCTTCTGCTGTCTCCATGTGGCTAACCAAAGGATGAAAATTTTTTTTCTTTACTTTTTGCTCCCAAAATTTTTTGATGGGCTGTCCCCTTGTTGGCAAAACCAATTCACGACGACAATGTTACTAACTATTATTCAGTTGCTTTCACTATTGAACAAATCCGTGACTTGATGGACAAAGTTGCCAATGTGCGTAACATGTCCGTCATCGCTCACGTCGATCACGGTAAATCTACTTTGACCGATTCATTGGTCCAAAAGGCCGGTATTATTTCTGCCGGTAAGGCTGGTGAAGCCAGATTTATGGATACCAGAAAGGATGAACAAGAAAGAGGTATCACCATTAAATCTACTGCCATCTCATTGTATGCTGCTATGACCGATGAAGATGTCAAAGACATTAAACAAAAGACTGAAGGTAACTCATTCTTGATCAACTTGATTGATTCACCAGGTCACGTTGATTTCTCATCAGAAGTCACTGCTGCTTTGAGAGTCACTGATGGTGCTTTGGTTGTCGTTGATACCGTTGAAGGTGTCTGTGTCCAAACCGAAACTGTCTTGAGACAAGCTTTGGGTGAAAGAATTAAGCCAGTTGTTATCATTAACAAGGTTGACAGAGCTTTGTTGGAATTGCAAGTCACCAAGGAAGATTTGTACCAATCTTTTGCCAGAACTGTTGAATCCGTTAACGTTATCATCTCCACCTACGTTGACCCAGTTTTGGGTGATGCTCAAGTTTTCCCAGACAAGGGAACTGTTGCTTTCGGTTCCGGTTTGCACGGTTGGGCTTTCACTGTCAGACAATTTGCTACCAAGTACTCCAAGAAGTTTGGTGTTGACAGATCCAAGATGATGGAAAGATTGTGGGGAGACTCATACTTTAACCCAAAGACCAAGAAGTGGACCAACAAGGACAAGGATGCTGATGGAAAGCCATTGGAAAGAGCTTTCAACATGTTTGTCTTGGACCCAATCTTTAGATTGTTTGCTGCCATCATGAACTTCAAGAAGGATGAAATTCCAGTCTTGTTGGAAAAATTGGAAATCAACTTGAAATCCGATGAAAAAGAATTGGAAGGTAAGGCTTTGTTGAAGGTTGTTATGAGAAAATTCTTGCCAGCTGCTGATGCTTTGTTGGAAATGATTGTCTTGCACTTGCCATCTCCAGTCACTGCTCAACACTACAGAGCTGAAACTTTGTACGAAGGTCCATCCGATGATGCCATCTGTAATGCTATCAGAAACTGTGACCCTAAGTCTGATTTGATGTTGTACGTCTCCAAGATGGTTCCAACTTCCGATAAGGGTAGATTCTACGCTTTCGGTAGAGTCTTTGCTGGTACTGTTAAATCTGGTCAAAAGGTTAGAATCCAAGGTCCAAACTATCAAGTTGGTAAGAAGGAAGATTTGTTCATCAAATCTATCCAAAGAACTGTTTTGATGATGGGAAGAAACGTTGAACAAATCGATGACTGTCCAGCTGGTAACATTGTTGGTTTGGTTGGTATTGATCAATTCTTGTTGAAATCAGGTACCATCACCACCAGTGAATCTGCCCACAACTTGAAGGTCATGAAATTCTCAGTCTCACCAGTTGTGCAAGTTGCTGTTGAAGTTAAGAATGCTAACGATTTGCCAAAATTGGTTGAAGGTTTGAAGAGATTGTCCAAATCCGATCCATGTGTTATGACCTCTATGAACGAGTCCGGTGAACACATTGTTGCTGCTACCGGTGAATTGCACTTGGAAATTTGTTTGTCAGATTTGGAAAATGACCACGCTGGTGTCCCAATTAGAGTCTCACCACCAGTTGTTTCTTACAGAGAAACTGTTGAAGCCGAATCATCAATGGTTGCTTTGTCTAAGTCACCAAACAAGCATAACAGAATCTATGTTAAAGCTCAACCAATTGACGAAGAAGTCTCATTGGATATTGAAAACGGTGTTATCAACCCAAGAGATGATTTCAAGGCTAGAGCTAGAATCTTGGCTGACAAGCACGGATGGGATGTCACCGATGCTAGAAAGATTTGGTGTTTCGGTCCAGATGGTAACGGTCCTAACTTGGTTGTTGACCAAACTAAGGCTGTTCAATACTTGAACGAAATCAAAGATTCAGTTGTTGCTGCCTTCCAATGGGCTACTAAAGAAGGTCCAATCTTTGGTGAAAACTGTAGATCAGTTAGAATTAACATTTTGGATGTTACCTTGCATGCTGATGCTATCCACAGAGGTGGTGGTCAAATCATTCCAACCATGAGAAGAGTTACCTACGCTTCTATGTTGTTGGCTGAGCCAGCTATCCAAGAACCAGTTTTCTTGGTTGAAATCCAATGTCCAGAAAACGCCATTGGTGGTATTTACTCAGTCTTGAACAAGAAGAGAGGTCAAGTCGTCTCTGAAGAACAAAGACCAGGTACTCCATTGTTTACTGTTAAGGCTTACTTGCCAGTTAACGAATCTTTTGGTTTCACTGGTGAATTGAGACAAGCTACTGGTGGTCAAGCTTTCCCACAATTGATCTTTGACCATTGGGCCATCTTGAATGGTGATGTCAAGGACCCATCTTCCAAACCAGGTTTGATTGTTAAGGAAAAGAGAGAAAGACAAGGTTTGAAACCAGAAGTTCCAGACTACACAGAATACTACGATAAGTTGTAAGCTTAGTGTATATTTATCGAACCTTCAATTAGTTATTTAGTAAAGTAAAGGAAGTATATGTGAAAGATTGTTATACAGGCGTGAAGTAATGGAAGGCGTTAGTCTGTTTGTATTTATGGGTTAGCTAGATATTGTTACAAAGAGTATGACCAAGCCGTACCTCCAGTTAAGGTAAAAACACTTCAAGCATCTCTGTTCCTTATTGTTCTTAAACAACCATGTGTTGCTAAGAACAGAGGAGCTAATTGGGTCACTTGTATGTTAGCCGTATCGGCAGTAAACAGTAGTCTTTGACTAGACAAATGCACGATTGTTAAAAAAAAGTAAGAGAGCAATACAACCGGGCTGCCCATTCCTTTCCCAAAAAAAAAAGAACAATGATAAGAAGACGGTGTGGGGATTTTGAGGATCCCACATGATTGCTATTGCTGTCTGGTGATTATAAATGAGTAAAACCCAGGGGTTTTCCTACTGACTTCAAGTTCAATCGAGGGTGATATGAAGAGAACTGGGTATGGGGTATAGATCCGTCGTCTACTTGATTTATTCTTGCGTGAGGGAATTTCGGAATTAATAGTTAATGATTCTCTGTTGTTTTAATAACCGACGGATTTCCAGCCGCTTTTCATGGTCGATTTTTTGTGAACTGTTAATTTTTTCTTTTACATTTTCATTGTCATAGTTTTATACATAACCGAATTGAATGCAAATAGGTTATGAGATACATAAAATGCGCTATTAATAATAGCAATGGTCGCTCGAGTCAAGTGAAACCATTTTTTGCTGGCCGTGTGCCGTTGAACGAAGAAGCTAGCAGTGGCAATCTTTTTGTAGACATGGTTGGGTTGATGTTAACCAAATCTATCTGTTGTTGTTATAACAAGCAGAACTTGTAGTTGTTAGAAAGTATAAGGCCCCTCTCCTCTCATCGTTTAAGTTGAATGCCATCAAATTCCTCAAAGGGGTATTCTAAGTGGTTATTGAAGTTTACACAAGTAAAGCTCTTTGTGGTTTGACTTTAAATGTATTTTTTGTTCTTCTGCTTTTTTTCGGCATTTTACGACCGAGACGGATCTCGGTGAGAGAAAGTCTAGAACTATCAACGCCGCGGTTCATCTTTCTTCGAAGAGCGCATATTGCAGGCGATACTAGATAATTCATCCTAAAGAGGCTCCACTTCTGTTTAATCTGTGTCAGTGTGAGGAGAAGAAAGAAAGCAACTGTAGCATAACGATGAATTGAAATTTGGAGATTGTGATGACTAGTGTCAGCAGTTTTTCGGATGTTCTGGCTAAAGAAATAGAACAAAAACAAAGAAAAATAAAAAAAATAAACTTTTTGGAATTCTGTAATTGCCGCAAAATGATCAAATGACGAACCAATTTTCGACGTAGACAACATCCACGGTTCTGATTCAGAATGGTTGGGCAGAAGGAATCATTGCTTCACAGCTAAAGTACCTGTTGGGGTAGTATATGGACAAATAGCAACACTGAAAAAAGCTCCTTTTTGTAAAGCCAAGATTGCAAAACCTCGTCTCATAGTGTTTGCATGTCTTCCAAATTGGGGTATGATTTTTTTTAAGATTGACGTTGGAAGAGGGTTACGAAACTGCCACGTTCAGTGAGGGAATATTTACTATTGACCCTGTTTAAGAAACAAACAGTAGGGAAAAGTTTGTATATGTGAAATATATTACATGCATAACCTTGTACTGAGTTGGGTCCACAACAGCCTTCTGTGATACATTGTTGGAATTTTAAGGACAGTATCTCTTGGCAGGAAAAATAAAGACCTCGCTTTTTGTATGTAGAGCATTTAGACCGAAAGGGCTATTAGCATTACCCATTATTGTTCTTTTGAGGTTTGTGTGCGTATGTAACTTATTACTACTGTGAGAGAGAAACTGATGATGACACAATTAACGCTTAAAAAAGAAAGAAAGAACAATGGTGAAAGTTTTTAGTCAAATTACGCATCATGCGTTAATTAAAACAATTGTATGTAATGTAAGAGGAAACGTATATCCTATGTATATACATATATATATATAATGGTTTAGTAATTCCCATTTTCCTTAAATCCCAAACCTCTTGATAAAAGAAAGCCATCTACCACTACATCGTTTTCATATGTTAAATATTCATCAATTATTCCACTCTTTTTAACATCGTCACCAATTGCGCAAACACATTTTGATACCTCTCTTCGCACAAGACAATTAGTAATACCACACACATACACACACACGCCCGTCTCAAAATCAAACTTCATATATATTCATTCCTACTTTTGGTGCTTACTCAGTTGTACCAGTACATATTCCAGAAAATAATTGCTTTTACTAAATTGTATAATATCACCATTTAATTACCCACCCCCCAAGTAATCACACATCTCCCACAAAATGATTGCTATAACTGATCTTCAGGACATAATAACCACTTTCAACACACAACCATACTTCTACATCAATATTATAGCATCCCTTTGTTTTCTACTATATCACATAAAGTCTCAAAATGTGTATTCAATAGTGTTGCTTGTATGGGGGAGCTTCATCACCACTATCACCCAATTGAAACTAGTGTCGTCGCTGAACTTTGATTGCTTTCTTCTCAGTATAATCTACTGTGTATCCATATTTTTGACCAGTGTGGTGACTCCGTACCATTCCACCAGCTATGGGCCCCAAATTCAACTCGATGAACTGGATGAATCTGACTTTTCCGGTGATGAAATGGATTACAATGAAAAGCAATTACCCCGACAATCAACTAATTTTAGAGGATTGAGTGCACTTGTATTAGCAGGTATTATGCTACTATCTTACACCGGTTACATTGGTGAAATCGGCACATTTATAATGTTGTCACTTACATATGCTGCTACAGTTGGCTCCAGTGTCATTGCCAACTTCACTACATCGAAAAATACCACTGATTTCAGACACATATTATCTAATCTCATCTATAGCTATAACGCTATACTAATTATTATTGCTCATTGGATATTGGTTGTACATATTGGGTTGGATTTGGTGGCATTAACATCGTATGCTGTATTGACGTTTTTCTCATTCACATTCTTTCCCTACATAGAGTATATAGTTAATTAAATAATAATAAAGTGCTGCTACAAGCTTTTACGTCGTGATGCCGCATAACGTCCGTTTTTGTTTTCTGCTTATGACAAATTTGTTAATTTTACGACAAAGAAATTAAGTTGCAACCAAAATTGTGTGTAAAAGGAGTGCAAGATTGTCTAAAAACTTCTGCTACTCTTATACAAATGGCGAGTAAGAAGACAGAATAACTTCAAAACCGACCAGCTGCTTCTTTGTCGTATTTGGTAAATGATTTAACCCTTCCTTGTTATTGCGTGGTTTAGTTGTATTTGGTTCGTCAGTCTTAATTAAATTAACTAGAACTCAACTTGTTCTAGTGGTAATTCGCATTATTGTTATTCTTTCAGAGTGTGTTACAAAGAATCACTTTTTGAATTAATCTCTTTCATGCTTTAGTTTTGCCTCAATTTGCAACAAAAAACTATTGACAAAAGTTTGCAGCAAGATTATTTCGGTAGGGGACTTCTTAGCCACGTTGTTTAGCATTCGCTATATGAGACCATTTCAAAAACGGTAATTAATTGAGAAGATTATCTTGCAAAGCGGTGTTACTGCAATTCGAGGCAAAGGACGATGCCTTTTTCCAAATGCGGCAACCGCTTGCGGAAGGGAAAAAAAATAAATTATTGCCCGCTCTTAGTCAACAGCCGCTTGTATTTCCATATATGGAAGGTGATACCCGGAAATAACTTTCCACTTTTTACATACATGGAAATTATTACCTAATTGGGCATCGATAAGAGCATACACACAAATTGTTCAATCAGCACAAAAAGTTAATCAAATCTCCACTTAATATAACCCAAACAATAATACAGAGACAGATGGATATTGAACGTATCTTGCAATCATGATTGGCTTGCCGAATCAGGTTAATGCATAGGGTGAGATGGTTGACAGAGATATCGATATTGCATGTCTCTTGAATTTATTGGCTAATCAGGGCATAGATTACCCACGATAAAGCATCTCATATCTCCCAATAGATGTATGCAAAGAAAATAATATGTAACTTTATCTATTTATTTGTGATAAAAAATAATATTAGCCCCATTTACAGTTTTCCATAACTAATTCAATGATTTGAGTAATTATTTCACCACAGATATCTACAATATAAATAGTGGTCCATGTCCTCCTCCTTCCCCCCTCATCTTTCGAAATGCATTTATAAACAAAGAAACTTTTCCTTTCTTTAAATACTACAACTACCGTTTGCTATCTACACTTTTGCTAAAGAAATAATTCATTGACTATAATATAGGGTACAACAATAAAGATGGAAAGATTAGCTCAATTGGCATTACACTCAACTTCGGCTGTCGGCGCCCCACCAGCTCCAGCTCACCCATTAGATCCCTTGACTCCCCAAGAAATCAAATCGGTATCCACCCTTGTTAAGGAAAAGTACAGCCGAAGCAACAAGTCTCTCAACTTCAACACTATTACTTTGAGAGAACCAATCAAGAGAGCTTACTACGAGTGGAAGGAGAAAAGTGGACCTAAACCACCAAGAATAGCATATTTCGTTATTGTTGTTGATGGTGATACCGGTGTGCACGAAGGCTTGGTTGATATTGGTGCTCAACAAATTATTGAAATGAAACACACCGAAGGAGTTCAACCAATCTTGACACCACACGATTTGCAAAAAACCGAAGAAATTGTTCGTCACGATCCTGAAGTGATTAGACAATGTGAATTAAGTGGGTTACCTCCCAACTCCATGGACAAGATTTACTGTGATGCTTGGACTATTGGTTACGATGAGAGATGGGGGTCATCAAAGAGATTGCAACAGGCTTTGATGTACTACAGATCAGACGAGGATGACTCTCATTATTCTCATCCATTTGATTTCTGTCCTGTCGTTGATATGAATGCTGGTAAAGTTATCTACATCGATATCCCCCAAAAGAGAAGACCATTATCAAAGTTTAAACACTCAAGTTTCCATCCAAAACACATTGCTGAAAAGTTTGGTACAAAGGAGAACCCATCAGGTTTCAGAAACGACAACATTCCGATCAACATTACTCAACCGGAGGGAGTGTCATTCAAAATGGATGGACACGTCATGTCATGGTCCAACTTCAACTTCCATATTGGGTTCAACTACCGTGAAGGTATTGTTTTGAGTGACATGACCTACAATGATCATGGAAATGTCAGACCTTTGTTCCACCGTATCTCCCTTTGTGAAATGGTGGTTCCTTATGGTTGTCCTGATTTCCCTCATCAAAGAAAACACGCTTTGGATATCGGTGAATATGGTGCTGGTAACTGTACCAACCCCTTGGCGTTAGGTTGTGATTGTAAAGGAGTTATTCAATACATGGATGCTCATTTCCCAAACACAAATGGTGACGCAGCTACTGTTAGAAATGCTATTTGTATCCATGAAGAAGATGACGGTTTGCTTTTCAAACACTCTGACTTTAGAGATGATTTCCAAACCACTGTTACAACCAGAGGAAAGAAGTTGATTATTTCTCAAATCTTTACTGCTGCCAACTATGAATACTGCATTTATTGGATTTTCAGACAAGATGGAACTATCAAATTAGAAATCAGATTGACTGGTATATTAAACACCTTTGTCTGTGCTGATGATGAAGATATTGGACCATGGGGTACCAAGGTTTATCCAAATGTCAATGCTCACAACCATCAACATTTGTTCTCATTGAGATTGCACTCAAGAATTGATGGTGACAATAACTCGGCTGCTACAAGTGACGCTAGACCTTCGCCATTCCCAACTGGATCAAATGAAAACATGTACGGTAATGCATTCTATTGTGACAAGAAAACCTTCAACACAGTTAAAGACGGTATTACTGACTTTGAAGGTGCCACAGCCAGAACTTGGGATATCTTCAATCCAAACTCTATCCACAAGTACTCTGGAAAACCAGCAACTTACAAGTTGGTATCAACCTTTTGTTCACCATTGTTGGCCCAACCTGGTTCATTAGTGAGAAAGAGAGCACCTTGGGCTGCCAACCACACACAAGTTCTCCCATACAAGGATGAAGAGCACGGGTACGGTATGTTGTACCCTTCAGGTGAACACGTAGCCCAATGGAGTGGTGATGGACCAAGAGGTATGAGACAATGGATTGGCGATGGTTCGGCAAACATTAACAATACCGATATCGTGTTTTTCCACACTTTTGGTATTACTCACTTCCCAGCCCCAGAAGATTTCCCAGTGATGCCAACCGAAATCTTTGATTTGCAATTGAGACCAAGAAACCTTCACACGGAAAACCCAGTATTGGATGTTAAACCATCGTATGCTAGAACTACATCCGAAGTTAAAGCTGGTGCTGCTGGTGTTGACACCTGTAGTTTGAATGTCGATAAGTCATCGAGATTGGCTACTGAATGCTGTAAAAAGTGAGGGGGGGATAGAGTAGGAAGCTGTTTGAGATTTAACATTTGTTTTGGATATATTTATAGTAATTAATAGGAATTAAGTTTTAGTGTGATCCAGAGAAAGTAACTTTACAGTTGATGAGAGATATGCATCGTGAGAAGGCAGGCATCACAAGCGTCAACTTTGGAAGGGGTAAACTGGGTGTGCAATAACATTTTGAACTCATGCGACAAATAGCCGCAGTGTGAAAAAAATGAAAATCGCAAAGATCATCGCTGCTTCTGCCTTAGAACAACATTCCCTCACTACCTTGATCCAAAATCCCATTGCCATGAAATACGTGATAGAACACATGGAGGAAGGATTCTCGGAATGGGTCATATTAGAATATTCACAAATCATCAAAGATGTGGGCAAAGAAAACCTCATTCTTACGTCCCTTCCACCAACAACTACTGAGAAGGACATTCCCCAAAGATTACTTGACCTTGGAATCAACTGGACTACAAAAGAATGTGTAGATTTAGAAGAAGGTGGGTTGAAAAAGGATGAAGTATGTTTACTTGACCCTGCTGCCAAGACTGATTTAACTCCGCAAGACAAGTCGCAATTCAAATATTTTGTTTTTGGCGGTATATTGGGCCAGCATCCACGGATAGATCGTACCGGAATACTACGTGAAAAGTATGGATTCGTTGGAAGAAGATTAGGATCTTTGCAAATGACTACCGACACAGCTGTTCGAACTACGCAAAGAATTATTGAAGATGGAGTAGAGTTTAACAATATTAAATTTTTGGATTATCCTGAAATTAAATATAATAAATACGAATCTACCGAGATGCCGTTTAGATATATTGTTGATGATAATGATGAACCTATTTTACCTGAAGGTATGTTGGAGTTAATCAAACATGATGCAGACCAAAGTATTGACGACTTGTTGCTTAATTAAGTAAGTTGTTTTTTTTGGGGGGGGGGGGAGGATGTAAACCACTTTTAATATACAGTTACAGTTTCACTTTTTGGTGGCTGATGCTTGGACAAAACCTCTTTCATAATGAACCCGGCGGTATTTTCATCTTCAAAATACGAGATGTGGGCACTGACAGCAGATATGAGACTTAGATCAAGCACTCCCATGGGTAAACTATAATCTATTCTTCCTGTCTCATTCAATGAAGTGAGTATAGATAGTTCCTTAGGTGTCAATTTTCTCTTCGTACTAGTGTCCTCGCTGTCATCTTCGGCTTCTTTATCCGTAAATGCAATACTCGAAATGATATCACCCAATGCATTCTCTTGCCTTGCTTTTTCTTCAATAGATTTAGCATCAGTATTTTTGTCCTTCTTTGTAAGATTCAACCATTTGACCGCCAGAGCAATCTTTTCCGAGATCTCATCACCATAACTTGCCAACTCTGTGATTTGACTGTTGAACCCTTTGACGGCAAACTTGATGGGGACAGGTTTAAAGTCACCAAACTTTGGCGAAACCATTGGCTCAATCCTATAGGCAACTGGGTCACAAGGGTGAAACACATTGTACAAGTTTTTGCACTTTGGCGCCACTGCTGTTGAATCTTTTGACGGTTCATAGCCCTTGGTTGTCCTGGCTTCGATATTCTTACCTTCAAGAAGCTTGAACAATCCAACTGGGGAACCAGCAAGAAACAAATTTTCAACGTCAAAGCCTATGTCCTTGTTCACATCTATTGAACCTTTGATGGTACCACTCTGTCCAGAGAGGATATCAAAAGCAATGGAAGAGCCCAATGAATGGCCCAAAATATGCACCTTCCCATTGAAATTAGGATTCCTCTCCTTGTATAACTTGTAAACGCGGTTCAACTCCGACGTAACCGAGGTGAATATTTGTTTTAGATACTTTGGTTCATAGTATAGCAACACATCAAGGACTACATCACCAACCATGTTTCTCAACGCCTTTATTCCCTCAACATTCAATTGTGAAAGCGTTGGCAATCGTGAATCCTTATTCTCTTGTATCGTCCTTTGTGGAGAAAAATCAACACGATGTCTCCAAGAAATAGGAAGAACTTGAACACGGTTATTGTGTTTGTCGGCGTGGCCGTCTGGGTATGCAAGATTTTGATAATCTTCATTCTCTTCATACACCTTTTTCATTGTATTACGAAGCACATTGATATTATGGGTGAAGTTTACTGACTCGTATTTGTTCCCCAAGACTTGGCCTATTCCGTGAATACAAAAGATCAAATGGTCAATTTCTCGATTGGATTTACTTTCCGAAGTGTCTAGATCATAATCAGCTTCAAGATATTGTTGCATGTGCTTATCGTCAATGTCATTGTCAATGGCAGTATCACTTACTTCTCCTTTCTTGGACTCATCACTTTCGAAATTCAATTTTCCCAAGACATTGCCAAATTCATTTTGAAATGTGTCGGCAATGCTCGGTAATGGATTATCAGGTAACTTGTCAAATACGCTTTCTTGCAATTCTTCGGTATAACCACGCTGAATATGGTTGACTCCAAGCAATGAAACAGGGTTAGGTCCAAAGTATCGTATAGCGTCAATTTGGAAATCGGAATCGTAATTGTCAGGAAACATGACAGCCTTGTTCTCATTGAAATACAATACAAGTTGTCCATTGTCAAGGTCGCAAACGTCCTTTTGCCCTGTTAAATCAATCTTTTGCTCATCTTTTTCCTCTTCAGCTTGCATTTTGTTAAATTTGGAAATTTTGTCCTTATTACCCTTTTGTTTCTTTTCACTCATTGCCCCTTCAAATAAATACGGTTTAACTCTACCGTACCCTTGTTCAAGTTTTTTGCAAACTTCATTTGACAACGGAGTACCATCGGTGTTGAACCAAAGGCCTCGGCGTACTTCATATATGGGACCTTCCCAGTATACGGGATTTAACTCGAACTTGTCAATATTGACCTCAAAGAGCTTGTCTTCATTAACTTCAATTGGCTTGCTAGATTTATTCTTGAATGCCCGCTCTAATCGGTTCGAATCATATTCGGAAAAGGGAAGAAATGACTCTGGGTCCTTTGTCTTGGTATAATTGAACCACTCTGGTTTTGATATTGGTACATCCGAGGCACAGAACCACCTTATGCTTGCTTTCGGTGGGTGCGGAGAGTGGAGCTCATTTGCTTTACTGGAGCTGTGGTTGCTGTTGAATCTCGCAAATACCGTGATTTTTCTCGCTCGCGCTAGTGCTATCCTATTAACATATGGTATAATACGTGGTATCCAGACAATCATTGTGTTGAACCAATCTGATAAAGTTGTGAAATAAACGAATCTATCATGGTCTGACCTTTGTAGCAATTGTAACTTGTGAAATTTTTGGAACCGCGTAGTAGCTTAAACCGAGTGACACAAAAGTGTTAAAAGAAAGTACGCAAGAGCATTAACAGCCGAAGAAGGTCAACCTGCGAGCCGTTTTGAGGTTGCTAGTTATTTCTATGCTAGAAGAAGGGACATATGACTGACGTCGCCAAAGTAATATGGCAAGTCTAGCTTATTATTGATCATCTGCGTACACTATTTTATCAGCAGCTCATACGCATAACACTTTCAAAGACTACACATCTATAAGCAAATAGCAGGTGCATGAAATTAGCCTCAAACATCAAGTTTCAGCCATCCCGCCAATAAAATCTAGTCAACCATCAAGTCAAGCCTGGTGTAGGCAAGGTTAGTTTCCCACTCGGCCAATTCAAAACAGCAGCATTTGAGAAATCACTGTACACCATCGTATTAGGAATTTTTCTTCCAATTCTGATATACAACGGTATGTCACCATTGGCGTCTTTAATGCCACTGCTTAGTGCTTCTTTCACTAGGTTGTACATCGAACTAGTTGTATTCTCCAACAAACTCTTCAAATCTAGTGAAGAAGTGTTATCCAAAACGAAATATTCAATGTCGTTAACCAACAAAGAAATCGACGAGTACTTATTATAAGCTACAACATTTGCCACATCATCAGGTATAAGTTGCCATTGTAAAGTTCCGGAAGCAGGGTCATAAGCAGTGAAAATAGGAGGCACAATTTTCCCCAAAGGATCATCCCTTTTAAGCGATGTAATGGTTTCTGCAATTGCTGCCAACCCCCATCTTGATGCACCGGAAAGAAACAAACCTAACAAAATTCCTTGAAACAAGAGAGCTGTTCTGCCCCGTGTTGAGCAACCCGGGATCAATAGCATCGCCAAGATATAGTGGTGGACCCTTAAACTCAAACCGGGTAATTGTGCCAAGAGTATTAACCCAAATACAAAGATGGAATAGACCATCAAGTATTTTCTGAACCGACCTGACAACCAAATTTTGTAAGCTTGGATGACAGCACAGGTTGATATGGTGACGATTATCGACGAAACTGCTAGGAGTGCACCCGATTGCTCCTTCAAGTCACTGACTGTAAGTCGGTCTACTGGTAATCTATCAAAACTAACGTTGTTCAACACCCCCAACCAAAACAACGGATACCATAGAATAACTCGACTAAGATACGACATCTTTTCATCCGGAGAAGTTGGCTCTGATAGAGTTCTCTTGGTTGAAGAATGCCATAAGATATATAAGATGGAACATGTAGGTAGAAATCGTTCCAATCCAATGGAAATCAAACTAGCAAAATCTTGTGGATCTGATGCATCTACCGTTATGGGTGGATCAGTGGCCAAGCAGATGGTCCAAAAGCCCACAATACTTATTATCCAATATACAGCTGCACCACTCGCAAGATAAACAATAGGAAGACCAAGAATAACATTGGTGATAAGTATCACAATACGCGGATCATGGCACTGGTAAAATGTTTCTTTGTCTATTTTTAACATCTTGAAATAAAACGAAGACTTGAAGAAGGACTTGAACTCGATCGAATCATCAACGCCATAGTGGCCCTTAGCTGACTCAAAGTATGGTTGACTCTTGCTCTTGTACGATAAACGAGCACAACCACCCCAAAATGGCGATACTAGCCCAGCATGTACTGCGGCCCCGCAAGGATACGAATCTGCTCGATACGGGTTCGTAAGCTGGCTATCATCGATCGAGTTGGCAACTTTATCACCACCACCAACAAAGTAGCCTCTATGCTTGATCCTCTGATCCCCTATTGGCATCAATGAATATGTCCAACTTCCACGATCGCATAATGCCGGACATCTAATTACTACATCAGTATCACCACTGTGCTTGGCAATTTGAGGACACAATTCACCATGCAAACCACATGCTGCGTTTTTTCCATTCCAAAATTCACGCAGTGACAGACAAGTAAGACTATGAATATGCGGAGTGGAATCATCTGATGAGTAAGGAGGTACTGTCAAGTATGGTGTTAAAATTGAGTAGCATAGCCCAAACCAGAATAGGATGTAGACAGTAAGCAAGATTCTTCTGTAAGTCAATGATATATTCTGGTTAAACTTCACAGGTAGTTCTTCAAAAAACTCCAACTTTGATATTCGGGGTGCATAATCATCTCTAGGTTCCACTGGACCTTCCCACAACCTATGGAAAAACTGCCTCACCTTATAAAGCCATCTTGTCTTTCTGTCTTGATGATAGAGCCTTACATATTCATCCCCAGATTCGTTGTCAAAGTCTTCAGTAAACAATTCCGATTCGGACATTCTGGAAGGATCTAGATCTGTCAAGGGTATGTCTTGAGGATCCTGTGGATGTAGATCTGAAGAGTCAGAAACTATATCGATTTGCTCTCGTGATTCACTCTGTTGCAAATTTTGATCTTGGTTGTCAAATTTAATTGACTTTGTATTGTTCATTTAATTACTTTTATCTATTTATATCCCACTATACTATTTTATGACGTCCTACTTCTTGATCTCTGCTTTAAACAAAGGGGAGTGCGTGTAAACTGGGCCAAAAATTAGATGTTGCCACACTTCAAAATTTCACGACACTCGCCAAATCCTCTACACTTTTTGCAGCAACCACATTTCTAAAAATGAACTTTACATTAAACATTAACAAAACTAAAGAGAAACTAAACCTGACAAAAAAGATAAAAACAAAAGATCTAAACAAGAAAGCAAACTAGTCAAAACAAATCTCATTTTCTTAACCAGAACACATGGTACACGATTCTGGATTGTCAATGGCACAGGCAATGACTTTCGCGCTATAGATGTCGCTTTCAATCTCTTCTATGGTTCTATTATCAACAGGTTCTGATTGTTCACCTTCTTGCTTGGCGTCTTCCCTCTTTTCACTCTTATCTTCAATCTTCAACTCAGCAACGGAGTTTTCCAAGGATGTTGGTTCAGTTGATGGACTCTTTTCAAATGAGTCATCAGTCGATGTGGCACCGCCCCTGGATTTGCTCAAGTATCTAGGTCTATTCAATTTATGCAAAGAAGCGACATTGGAACCGGCTGAGTCAGCAATAGCTTTATCAATTGTGAATTGAATAGCAGCAGAAGCAGCTTGTGTTCTCAAGTAGTACATACCGGTCTTCAATCCTTTCTTCCATCCATAAAAGTGCATACTTGTCAATTTACCCATAGTTGGATCTTTAATGTGGATGTTTAATGATTGTGATTGGTCAATAAAAGCAGCTCTATCAGAGGCCATATCAATAATATGCTTCTGCGAGATTTCCCAAACAGTCTTGTATAATGCTTTAATTTCATCAGGAATGTTTGGCAAGGCTTGGATGGAACCATTGTTTGAGATGATACTACTCTTCATAGCATCGTTCCAGATTCCCAAGTCAACCAAATCTTTCAACAAGTATGGGTTAACAATTTGGAACTCACCTGCCAATACTCTTCTCGAGTAGATGTTTGATGTGTAAGGCTCAAAACATTCATTGTTACCCAAAATTTGTGATGTGGAAGCAGTTGGCATTGGTGCCACCAACAATGAGTTTCTCATTCCATGCTTGGCAAGTTTTTGTTTCAACTCATCCCAGTCCCACAACTCAGTGGGCTTTCTATTCCACAAGTCGTATTGCAACAAACCTTGAGATGCTGGAGAGCCCTGGAAGGTTTCATAAGGGCCTTCCTCTTGTGCCAATTCGATAGAAGCTTCAACAGCAGCGTGGTAGATTGTTTCAAAAATTTGAATGTTCAATTCTCTAGCTTCTTGGGAATCGAATCCAATTCTCAAAACCATGAAAGCGTCAGCCAAACCTTGGACACCCAAGGCAATTGGTCTGTGTCTCATGTTGGATCTCTCTGCTTCAGGAACTGGGTAATAGTTTCTGTCAATGACCCTGTTCAAGTTACGAGTAACAACTTTGGTGACATCGTGCAACTTGTCAAAGTTGTACCAAGCGTGCTTGCCATCTTGCTCAATGAATGAAGGCAAAGCAATCGATGCCAAGTTACAAACGGCGACCTCATCAGGTGCCGAGTACTCGACGATTTCACAACACAAGTTAGAAGACTTGATAATACCCAAGTTCTTTTGGTTTGATTTGGTATTACAAGCATCCTTGTACAACATGAATGGGGTACCAGTTTCGGTTTGAGCCTCCAAGATGGAGTACCACAATTTTTGAGCTTTGATGGTCTTTCTACCACGACCTTCTCTTTCATATTTTTCGTACAATTCAACAAACTCATCACCATAAGTATCAGCCAAACCTGGTGCTTCATTTGGAGAAAACAAAGTCCACTCACCATTCTGTTCAACCCTCTTCATGAACAAATCGGGGATCCACAAGGCTGGGAATAAATCCCTAGCTCTGATTTCTTCTTTACCATGATTCTTTCTGATTTCAATGAAATCAAAAATGTCACTGTGCCATGGTTCAAGATATAAAGCAAAAGCACCTGGTCTTTTGTTACCACCTTGATCAACGTAACGAGCAGTGTTGTTAAAAACACGAACCATTGGGATGATACCATTGGAAGTACCATTTGTACCAGCAATGTAAGCACCAGTGGAACGAATGTTGTGAATGTGCAAACCAATACCACCAGCACTCTTTGAAATCAAGGCACACGTCTTTAAAGTGTCATAAATACCCTCGATTGAATCTTCTTTCATGGCAACCAAGAAACAGGATGACATTTGTGGTTTTGGGGTACCAGCGTTGAATAAACATGGAGAACCGTGGGTAAAGTATCTTTGAGACATCAAATTATAAGTTTCAATAACTCTTGGGATATCTCTCCCGTGGATACCAATGGCAACCCTCATAATCAAGTGCTGTGGTCTTTCTGCAACCTTACCGTTGATACGCAACAAATAGGATCTTTCCAAAGTTTTGAATCCAAAGTAGTTGTAGTTGAAATCACGGTCATAAACAATTGCCGAATTCAATTCATCAGAGTTCTCTTGAATAATGTCAAATGTTTCCTTTGAAATCATTGGTGCATGAAGATTAGTTTCTGGGTTGATATATTCATACAAGTCCTTTGACACTTGCGAATACAATTTGGTTGTTTGTTTGTGCAAATTGGATACCGCAATTCTTGCTGCTAAAACAGCGTAGTCAGGGTGTATGGTGGTCATAGTGGCAGCAGTCTCAGCGGCCAAATTATCCAACTCAATGGTGTTAACACCTTGGTATACACCAGCAATAACTTTTTGAGTAATAGCAACTGGCTCAACGTGGTTTGAGTCTAAGCCATAGCATAATCTTTGAACTCTAGCAGTGATTTTGTCAAAGCGCACTGGCTCCTTTCTACCATCTCTTTTGAAAACGTACATGATGTAGCAGTTGTAAATCAGGTAGTTGTGTGAAAATTAACTGAAGTAAGTAAAGCTAAATTAAAAAAAAACAAAAAAATACAGAAGAAGGAGATCTAGTAAAATATTTATAGAAATTGATGAGACGCGTATCCTTTGTTTCTTTTGTTTTTGCCTCTTTGATGGGAACGCGAAATGTGTTTTTCTTCTTTTTTTTTTTCTTTAATTTTTCTTTTTCTTAACAAGACGTAGACGCATCTTGTATTTACAATATCATCCTTTTGTTACTTTGTTGTGACTTCCTTACTTACATAGTTAACAAACAGACTTACTAATGTCTACTAACTGTAAAACACCATAGATTTCATAAGAAAACATAAATATAAATATAAACATAAACAAACCTTATTTGGAACAAAATCAAAAATTTGATTTATAATCAATCGCAATTTCATCTTCTTCTGCGTATTAACGGAATTCAAACAAACAATGGCTACGATATCGGCTTTTACGATTTTGGTGTTTATCTCTTGTAATATCTAGCCCAATTTGTATACATTAAGAATTTAAAAGATAACGCCGTGTCGGTATTTGATCAAATTGCCTGGAAGAAAGTGGAGTACACTTTTTATTGAATCAATAGATTAAGCAACTGATGGATACAATGGGTCGAGTGACGTAAGACAAGATCATTAATTGCCATCAGCCTGAAACCTTTAATATGCTTTCAATTCTTTAGTTGAATTCAGTGATGCTCATTACTCCAAGCTGTTGCAAACGAGCTCTAGCAGACCATTCTATAACATTCTCTCCAGTGGTAAACAGAACAGAGCATTAGGAATAACATGGTAGTTGGTTCCTTCTCCAACTACAGCAAAATCGAACAATTCTATGATCATTTATTTCTAAACTATTCACGGGCCATTTAACAATACATAACCAGACATTCACCATTTATCTACTTTGTCTCCTCCTTAGTCAAATCACTATAAGGTATATGTTAGTACTGGTTTATCCCCCCGATTAAAAATGCAATAAAAACATACTTTATGAATTTCTCTAAATCGAAATCCTCTTCTTTTGACTGTGCTACAGGAGCAGCTGGTTTAGCTGCCGCTTCCTTCTTTACGTCGTTACTTCCCAAAAGTTTTGGAATTGCAACACCAGCAGCAACTGAACCCAACGTAAGAATGGACAACTGAAATTGAACAATTGTTAGTAAGTAGATTACGCCAATTGAATAGAATCCATCTAATTGAAATACATACAACGTGTGCTGGGACTTGTTTTCCTAATATAGTATATGCTGAACCCATTATTTCTCTTGTGTGACGGTTGAATGTAATGAACTCAATGGTTGCGGTAATTTGAGTTGTTGAATTTTTCGGTTCTCGGTCTAGCTCTCTCTCTCCCCACACAAACAAAATCTGATTTGCGAATCAAAAATGTTTATTTTATTGTACAGTACTTAATACATATATATGTATAATCAGAGTATGAAAGAGGGTGTATATTACATGCATGCCTTTTTCAAATAAAATCAACAGACATGGTACCTACTTACTCTTTGCTAATCTCCAATAATTTTCCAATCCAAACTTTTTAAGGACATTGATTGCCTCTTCATCATTCTGTGAATACATAAAGCTCCACTTTTGGAAGTTTAGCTTCAGAAGTCTTCCTTCCCAGATTATAATGCACTTATTCTCTTGTATGTGGTCATTGGCAGTAGCTTCAGTAGTTGCATCTTCATTTGCACCTGCACCTGCACCTGCACCTGTTTCCTCTAGCTTTTCTCCACTTGCGCCCTCTGTTGTAGTTTCATTCCACTTGATCCTATTCATCAACAACTTTTTATAATGATTGATGGACTTTTCTCCACCTTCAACAATAACCAAGTTAAAGTTTGGGTTTCTCAAGCATATTCCATACAAATTATCCTGTTTGGCATTGATATCCACTTTAAACAGATGCTGTGGGTTCTCTAGGTTACTGATTCTGTAAACAGTCGTAAAAATTCCCTTGGCGAGATCTTGCTCTTGCTTAGAGTACATTTTCGCGTGCTTCTCTTCTTTCGTCAACTTGCGGGCTTCATTACCTGCAAGGTGTTTGTGTAATCTCTCTTCCACTTGCTGCTTTACTCGATTTTCAACAGCAGTTGGGTCCCGTATCGCCTCATTTGTCAATACGTTCATCAAATTTGATAGCTTCACTTTTGGTTCTGGTGGTGGCTCTAATCCGAGTTTGATCCTATCCTGCATTTCCTTGTGCCGTATCTGTCGGTCGTTCTTTCTTAAACGTTTCCGCTCCTTTTTCGTCAATAACATGGGCTTGATATCAGTTTGAGCAGTTTCAAGCCAGATGGGCTGTATCAATACTGGATGTTGGATGTATGACGTAATGGGCATGTCATCGTTGTCTAGTATTCTTCGGCTCTCGTCGTCTATTTTTGCATAGCTGTTATCTCGTAAATATGGCCTATCCCACCATTCTATCAAAGGAGGATACGATGCCTGATACAGTTCTTCGTTTAAGCTAAAGTCAGGAACTAAACCCTTGCTCTCTAATTCTTGGTGCTTCCTTCTCTCTTCCTCTTCTGCCTTTAGTTTCTCCCTTAATTTCAGCCCCTGTTCTATATATTTGCCTTGTTTATTAAACTTTAATGGCTTAGGTCTATGGGTGGAGATGGAATTTGAGTCGTTGATATAAGGGTTGTAAGCCGTCGGGTCAAACCATTTCTTTATCTTGATACCTTGCCCCTTGGTTTGAGTACCGGGTCCTGTTGTGTCCAATGATCGCAACAATGGGTGGATATCAACGTCAAGTCCTTTGCCACTTTTACTTGCACCACCACGTTGTGTATTATTTATGTCGTCATTGTGATGTGAAGGATGCAACGTTCCTCGAGCTCTCTTTCCAAAATGCGCTTCGGTGTCCAGCTTATCTTCATCCCTACTACGTTTGCCATATGCCATGACTATTCGCTCGATTAAAAGATTTTAGCTCTGTTTGGTTGGGCATGTTGCGTCATCTTCAAATTCACTTTTGTGCGCATGCCTATATCCAAATCAGTTGAGCAGGTAGCTCTCAAGGCAACCGCAACAAGTATTTCGCCAAGGTCACAGTCCTCCTTCGCTGTGTTACATAACCTTGATCTTTCGAACTCTGCCAGCATAAGTAAATCTCCTCATATTTCATAGAATGGAGGTTGACTAGAAACTTACCTAATTTTGAGCATCATTCTTTCCTACATAGAAATGCGTTTGTCTCTGTACTCTCTCACTCTTTTTTATTTTTTTTTGCTTTCGGGAGCAAACTGCGTAATTAAAAGCGATAGATCTATACCAACTGAATCCGTTTTGTTCTTTTACTCTTTCTTTTTTTTTTTTAGTTTTTGATTTCTCTTCCTCCACAACCATCAGTAATAAAAGAGTTCAGGAGTCATGATCATTGATAAGAGAGAACACTTACAGCGAATGGAGTTGGCTGCACCAATCAAGTCATTGATTGATGCTTTGACCAATGCAAGCGAAGAAGAGTTTACTCCATTGTTGAGGTCAAATTTAAAGTGGAAAAGACCCAGAGGCGACCTTTTGCACTGGATACCAGTGCTCAACCGTATCGATGAGGTCTTTTCTAACCATATCAAGGAGTATGACTTGGAGAACGAGTATCCAAAGTTACGCCTCATTCCTGGGAAAGAAGCAGACGCTATCATAACTTGCCTTGAATTTACAAACACGTTGCTTAGCAATTGTTCAGACAAGCACATCTATTCGAGTATGGAAAGGATTTACGCGTTAATCAACACACCTACGATTGATGTAAGACTAAAAGCCTTGGAAGTGGCTGTATTGCTCGGTGAAAAGTTTGTGTTAACAGGGGCATCTCGTTTCTCAGCTCCGAAAGAAGCAAGAGATAAAATACTTGAAATCGCCAAAGCCTTCCCTCCATTGGTCCCCGCTGAATGCAACCTGAGACAGATTGAAAATGAACAAAAGGATTCAAATGAGAAATCGAGTATCATAGGAGATCATTACGACTTTGTTGACACTTTGGACCGAACAAAGGTGCTCCCACAAAAGTGGAAAAGCATCAATTTCCAATATTACAGATCTACCCTATCCCCATCCAAGAGTGGAGAGCTGACACAGGGATCCAACTCGAATCAGAGCAAAGAAAAAGCAGAGAAAATGGTTGTATCTGAAGGTTTACAGATCTTCTCCGTTCCAGAAGAATCCGTTACCAAGATGGCTTTGGAGCAGATATTTCTGAAAGGAATGGACATTTTACCAAAAAACTCTTGGTTCTCATTCGGTCTTGCAGCAGAAGTTGCAAAATCGTTTAATACCCAGTCGGAAAATGCGTTCAAGCTTAGAGAGAAATTGATCCAAATGAAATGTTTTGCCGCGGCGTTTACTTGTTGCATGTTGTCTCACCAAAACGCCTCAACAAGACTACTCGAGACTGAGCCCTATATTTTGAGTTTTCTCGTGGATGCTATTCTGCCTGAAAATAGTGACCATGTTCCAAGGCCGGTATTTTATGCTGCAATGAAAGCACTCGAGTGTATTTCCATGAAGAAGGTATGGGGAAGCGACATAATAAGATGCATGGGTGGAAATGTGAGTCATGGTATTCTATTTCAGTGCTTAAGACGTATAAAAGGATTAGTTGCTCAAGATGACGATCAGTACTACGAAGAAGGTAATATACTATTCTTCAACATGCTCGGTAACATGATAAATACAAAGAGCATTTTACCACGTCTTGCTGCTGGAGGATTGCTTAATGACTTGATGCCATTTTTGGATATCCGCTCCAAGTACAAATGGACCTGTTCTGCTGCTGTGCATCTGCTATCCTTGTACATCGCTGGCTTTTCTGAGTCTCTTGACGAGTTTATTGCCAATGATGGTTTTAATTCGCTCATTAGTGATATCCAATATGAGGTAGACTCTGCACTTGAGGAGCCACATGGCGATGATGACGCATATGGCGAGTGTCCACAATACACAAAGATTCCATTGAGAAGAGCCAACTTTTTGCGAAATTTGATGAAGTTTGTTGCCGATCTACTCAACTCCGACCATGGAGATAGGCTCCGTAATTTGTTTGATTCACCAATTCTTTTGAGTTTTAATAAGATCATTAATAATTCAGACATATTTGGTCCATCCATTTTGAGTTGCACCATAGATTCTGTTTTTTTCATCATTCATAATGAACCCACTGCATTTTCTATTTTGAACGAAGCCAATGTTATTGACACAATCCTAGACAACTATAGCAACTTATTTATGCCTTCAGGGCAGTTGTTGATGTCTCTTCCCGAAGTTCTTGGAGCTATTTGCTTAAACAACGAAGGTCTCAAGAGGGTCATTGACAAAAACAGTATACCTATTTTTTTCGAAACGTTTTATGAACTTCCTATTGCCAAAGTGTTGGTCAAATCTGACATGGCTACGAATTTAGGATGTTCTTTTGATGAATTGGGTAGACATTACCCAAGTCTCAAACCCTTGATTTTGGAGCAAGTGCTGAAATTGATCGAACAGATGATGATCTACGTGGATGAACGGATGGAAGGTATTAAACTATACGAATCACCCTCGGGTCCATTTTATAATTCGAAAGAAGAAGAGCCAAATGTTAAGTCAAATGGTGGCGAGGAAATTGAAAGCTGGGATAGGAACGAGTGCTCCATTTTACTCGATAATGTTTATTTTTTCCTTGGAGGATTGCTTCAAGAGAGCGGGCTGTGGGGAGAAGACGTGGCGCGTACGATTAATTTTTCGAAATGGCTCAAATTCCTTACCATCAAGAAGGCGCCCTATGATTATTTCTTGTCCAACGGAATTTCTTCCTTGATGGGTATTTTCAAATACTTTGATGACGAAGATAGAGATTATGGATTCCCGATGATAGTTGAAAAGCTTAGGCAATTAATCGAGGTCGACTTGGTGCAGGATTACATCTTTTTTGAGGGCCCTGAATCTTACGATGAATCTTTCTTTGACGCGACCACTCAAGAGCAAGGAACAGAGCTTTTGCAGTACTTGGGTGAAATAAACGTATTGCTTTTTGCTTTGACTGAGATTTACATAAACTTGGGATTACTATTTACAGAAAGAATCAAACAGATTGTTGATATGTTTGGATCTCATACAAACTTTGTCAGAAAGTTGTTCTTGCTATTACAACGAAGTGTAATGGAAGAAACGTTTTTAAGAAATAGAACCCCTGATGAAGTGTTGAAAATGACATCAAATTTCCCCAACGATAGCCCTCCATTACAAATCAATGTCTGTGACCCTGTTGATTCAAAGGTGGATACGAGCGGCACCAACCCCAAATTCAAAAACACTTTACAGCTTCGTACACTAAATTATTATTTCCAAGGATACATCGCTCTTGTGTTTGCTTCTGTTGTCAGAACGTGTATTCCTCGCAGAGTTGATCATTCCAACGCTCAAACCAAAAGAGATGCTGTGTCGTTGTTGTTGTGGATAGCATCATTAATGACCCAAGCGTATAAGCGAGAATTTAGGTCAAGATATAATCAACAGTGCTACCTTTTGGCTGTGTCCAATGTCAATTTGTACATTCTCAGTCAGAAGGAGCGTACACGAGAAACAATATACATTCCACTAGCCATTGCTTTGTTTCAATCGTCATTTTTCCAGGAATTGAAGGATGTCACTCAAGGCTTATGGCAAGATTTGCTATATATGGACCCACAGGAGGTGAAGAAAACTGCAGAGCTCAAATACATATGTGCTGATAAAAGCAGCATTGTCAAGAATGCCATAAGCCAAAACTTGATGATATTTGCAAAGTGTGTAAATGAGACTGAATTGGGAGGCTTCCCATTCAGCAAATCGTACTACCTGAACAAACTGCTTGGCCCATTGGAGAGGAGTATTATAATGTCATTTTTGGTTCAGATTTCTTTTGAAGCATTAAAGTTGGTAACCGGTTTGACTGATACAGTAGTTGGTAATGCTGATGCCAGAAATAACAAACAAAATATCCCTACACCTTTGATCGACCAGGTGATTTATATTGCATCTCATCTGTATGAAGAGAGTGAGTGCCCCGACGAGTTCACTCCCTTGGATGTGAGGCGAGTATTTCCTGATATGGATCAAGTTGCCTATCTTATCTCCTTGGGCATGACGGAGTCCCAGGCAGAACATTATTTCGATCATGAGCCAGATTTGTCCGCATTACGTGAGGGAAGAGCAATTTCTTGTCAGGAATTTGATAATTTCAAAGAAAGTGACTGGAAATCATTTGCTAATGAATTAAATTCCGCCGAAGTTGATTTTTCAATTGAAGAAGGAAATTATCTCACTTCAAGACAGATTTTTGACAAAAGTAGAGAGATCTGGAAAGCTATAGATGATAAATGGATTCTGGTAGCTGTTTCTTACCCCAAATCCAGTCACTTAGTTGCTGATCTCCTCGTGACGTTGAAGGATAAGGAACGCATTGGCAAACTTGTCAAAGAGGCTTCGTCACGCGAACAATTGAGTGGCGAACAGTACGCGGTATACTTACATCTTATATCATTGTTGCTTCAGAAAAAGGACCACTTGCTGGATGACTCCATGAAAGAGGTTAGTAGTCTATTTACAGAGTTCACGGTTGGGCCCTCTGCTGTGGATGAACCATATTATCAATATCTAATGGCAATTTTCGAACAAAAGCTAGTTGAGGAAGATGTGCCTGTAGCTGAAAGTACAAAGCATGAAGATATTAAATACAAGACAGGTGGAAACACGGATGACATTAAGGGCCTAAAACACTTATTTATGAAGGAGTTTTCTAAGCTTGATAAAATTTCAAATACCCGGTCAGCTAATGCTATATCTCGTGTTATGGCGTTGCTTGCGAAAGACGATTCACTTGCTGAAGAGATATCTAAAATGCCAGTATTAGGGTGCTTGATAAAGGCAGCAAAAACCACAGGGGAGGACAAGACCGTGGAAGAGTCGCTTAAAACCAGTGTCGTTTTTATCATGCGCTACTGCTTTGAAACCAGAATGGTCATTGAAAGTTACATGAAACCCGAATTGGTAAAACTGTTGGGTATTAGCTTCAAACTGACCAAGAACCTCAAGCTGCTACTTAAAGACAATATGGCATTAGTCTTTCGCAATCCAGAAGCCTTGACTGAAGCTATATCGGAAAACATTATACTCGACAGTTATAGCGGGCAGGAATCACCAGTGACTTTTGGTGATTTAATTGTTACCAAGGCGCAATCAAACAAATCTTCTGGAGACGTGGAGTTACCAGGCGAGTCAAACCCAAAGACTCTCAAGTCTGGGTCAGTCATGAATTACTTGTTGACAGAATTAATGAATGTGGTTAAGAGCGACTGGGTGTCAGACCCAAAGAAAGACGAGACAAAGAATGAAAAATCAAAGGGTAAGGCTACGACTGATATATTTTCAAACACAAACTTTGCTTACTTGTGTTTCCTCTTACAAAGCGTTGTCGAACTTTTGGGGTCTTACAAGCAAGCTAAATTCGACTTTCTCACTTTTTCCAAGAAGAAGCGCAGCGATATCAAGCCAAGGTCAACGTCTTTGAACTTTTTCTTCCATCAATTGATCCCCACTCAACTGTTGAGTACTTCAGGGCTGGAGCTGGAGAGACGAACCGCTGTCTCATCGACTGCAAAAATGGCGTTGATGTGTTTAATCTCGTCGCCCATCCAGGATATTCGGGACGGTTCCAACGCGAAGAAAGAAGATCCAGATCTTGCACTTATACGGAGATTTGTCGTAGAGCTATTGACAAAAGTGATGAGAGATACATCTCAATTGAATGTCATTGCACGTACAAGGTACGGCAAGTTGTTAGATTTGTTTGAGCTAAGCGGACTGTTGATATCGCCAAAGTTTCGGGACACTATTGGCCCATTGCTCAACAAAGAAGCTGTACAGTACGACATGTACCACATATCCAAGGTTTTCATCGAAAAACAAGTACCCACAACTTTGGCCAATTTGATTGCTGAATTTGATTTGAACTTCCCTGATATAGATAAAGTTGAGAAGGCTGCTTTGAAACCTATAACACATTTGGGCAAGAATAAAGTCGATTACCTGGAATTGTTTGCCGAAGATGGGCAGGAAGAGAATGATGATGATGAAATAGTACCTGACGATGAAAACGAGGATCGGGATGATACTCCTGATTTATTCCGCAATTCAACATTGGGTATGTATGATGTGGATGTCAATAGTGAGGAGGATGACTATTATGATGAAGATGGGAATTTAATGATCTCAGCCGAGGCCTCTGACTCTATGGGGTCAGCGTCGTCTTTTGAATCAGATGAGGAAGACGAACCACTGGACGTTGAAATGGATGAGGGTCCTTACGATGAAGACGATGAAGGTTCCGAAGGAAGTCTTGACGACATTGAAATTATAGACGAATTGGACATTGATTCTTCTAGTGACGATGAATTTGGCTATGGCGATGAAGAAGATGTAGATGTGGAGGTGGACGCAGAAGGCGAACCTGTCGATGAAGATGACTATACCGGAGATGAGGATGAGGATGAAAGTGAATATGACGAAGACGAGTTGGACGGGTGGATTGAACAGTTGGAAAGTGAAAACGATCTGAACGAAGATTGGTCGAATGGACATGGCCATAGTCATAGTCACGGTCACAGTCACAGTCACAACCACGGTGACAGACACGGCGATACCCCCTTCAATGGTCACGTTAATATTGGTTATGGCGAGTTCAATGCAGATGAAAGTGGGCCAACCGATCGTGGATTCAGGTTTAGAAGAGAAGACGACGGAACTGAAATTAGCTCAGACGATGTTAGCGAGTCCGAATCACAACAGGACTTTGCGGTGCTACCCACCAGCAATGATTTAAGAAGAGTTTTTGATCATACCGGTAACGGGCGAATGGATGGCACATCCCCTATATCGTTGTTGTTGGATGGTTTATTCAGAGAAGGTAATATGCGTGGTTCGATTGAAATTACTGAAGACGGTGCTCGTGGTAGTGGACCTGCTAGCATTGGAAGACTTTTTCAAAACATGATTCAAATCGGGCAAACAGGAAGACACATGGATCACAGCCATACTCTACATATAAAATCTACCAACGAAAGGTGGGTTGACGCGTTAAAGATGTTTGACCGTAAGGATAAGGAAGATTTAGTGTTGCGTGTAATACCTGGCATTGTTAACAAAATTGAAGATAGGAGCATTGAAGCTTATCAGCAGAAAAAAGCTGACCTTGAAAAGTCTGTAAAGGAAAAGGAAGAGAAGAAAAGAAAAGAGTTGGAGGAGAAACAGAAAAGGCGTGAAGAGGAGGCTAAACAGAGGGAAGAAAATGCTGCTAACGAGCCTCCTAGAGAACCTATTTTCGTCAGAATTGGAGACAGGGATGTCGATATTAGTGGAACTGATATTGATCCTGATTACATTGAAGCTCTTCCTGAAGATATGAGAGAGGAGGTCTTTGCTCTGTATGTCAGAGAAAGGCGTGCTAATGCAACTACTAGTGACTCCGACGCACGTGAAATTGATCCTGATTTCTTGGACGCTTTGCCTGGTAATATACGAGACGAAATCTTGCAACTGGAATCATTGGCAAGAAGGTTTTCCGAATGGGATGAAGAGGAACCTAACGACGATGAATTTGAGGATGCGACAGCCGGGAATGCGGGAGAAGATGAAGATGACGACGAACGTGCAAGATCCGAAAACTCTCAACACCCATCACTGCAGGGTAATAAAAGGAAATCAAGCGGAAAGATATTCTTCACTCCAATGTTGGACAAGAATGGTATAGCCGCGATAGTGAGACTTCTTTTTTCACCATTATCAATAAGTCAGAGGGAGCAGGTGTATCATGCACTCCAGTATATGTCCAATAATAAGCATAGTAGAGTTGAGATTATGAACATGATGATTGCAGTATTGCACGAAGCCTTTACTAACCAAAGACTGATGCAAAAGATTTACACTCAGGTTTGCAGCCGTGCATTAGGTGGTAAAGAGGTTAAGAGCCGGATTCCATTGAACACTACACAAATCTTGACCGGTATTCAATTCATTGAATCGATTGATTTCCTCTTAGAAAGAAATAGCCACTTGAGATATTTCATTTTGACTGATCATGAAAACCAATACTTGCCACAGAAGAAATCGAAAAAGGTTGCCAAAGAAAGTAAGTATCCGATCAATTACTTGTTGAAATTGTTGGACAATAAATTGGTGGCTGAAGACCAGACCTTTTTGGATGTGTTGGCACGAGTTTTACAAATATCAACGCGTCCGTTATATGCATTGAAGAAATCGGAAGGCAAGTCTGCCGCTCCTTTCCCACCACCATATATTCCCGAAGAGAATGTTAGATGCATCATTGCAATTTTGACTGGTAACGACTGTTCAAATTCGACATTTAGGAGAACTATTAGTGCAATGCAGAACCTATCTGTATTGCAAAACGTTCTGGATATCTTCAAGAATGAGCTTTCAAAGAAGGCAACCGAATACGGACAAAAAATCATTGTCGATTTGAACAAGTTGACCGTGAATTTGGATAATGAGGGTGATTTAAATAGCAAAGCATTTTCCAAATTCAGTGCCCACTCGTCAGACCAGGCCAAGTTACTTCGAGTCTTGACGGCATTGGATTACATGTTTGAACACAAGGATAAAGACCTTGATGAAAGGAAATCTGACGTTGAAGAACTTACTGATCTTTACAAAAAATTGGCGCTTGGTAATCTATGGGATTCTTTGAGTGAGTGTTTGCGAGTTTTGGAAAAGAACCCTCACTTGCACAATATCGCAAATGCGTTATTGCCCTTGATTGAAGCTTTGATGGTTGTTTGTAAGCACGGCAAGGTCCGCGACCTTCAAAATAAGGAGAATGCTAAGTATGAAGTGAAAAAGATTGATTTCACCAAGGAACCTATCGAGTCTTTATTTTTCTCCTTTACTGACGAGCACAAAAAGATATTAAACCAAATGGTGAGGACGAATCCGAATTTGATGAGTGGACCTTTTGGAATGTTGGTCAAGAATCCAAAAGTTTTAGAATTTGACAATAAGAAAAACTATTTCGATCGCAAACTTCACAAGGATAAGCCAGAAAATTCAAAATTGGCAATCAGTATACGTCGTGACCAAGTATTTTTAGATTCTTATCGGGCATTATTCTTTAAGTCAAAGGACGAATTCAAGGACTCGAAATTGGAAATAAACTTCAAAGGTGAACAAGGTATTGATGCTGGGGGAGTAACTCGTGAATGGTATCAGGTTTTGAGTAGACAAATGTTTAATCCGGACTATGCCTTATTTTTACCTGTGGTTTCGGACAAGACAACTTTCCATCCTAATCGTACGTCGTATGTGAATCCTGAACATTTGTCATTCTTTAAATTCATTGGTCGTATAATTGGTAAAGCTATTTACGATAATTGCTTTTTGGATTGCCATTTTTCAAGAGCCGTTTACAAGCGTATTTTGGGTCAACCACAATCATTAAAGGACATGGAGACCTTGGATCTTGAGTACTACAAGTCACTTATATGGATGTTGGAGAATGACATTACTGATGTAATTACTGAGACGCTTAGTGTTGAGACTGATGATTACGGTGAACACAAGGTCATCGATTTAATCCCTGACGGATCAAACATCCCTGTGACTGAAGAGAATAAGCAGTTGTATGTGAAGAAGATTGTCGAATATAGATTGCAAACGTCAGTTGAAGAGCAAATGGAGAATTTCTTGATTGGATTCCACGAGATCATCCCCAGGGATTTGGTGGCAATATTTGATGAAAAGGAATTGGAGCTTTTGATTTCTGGGTTGCCTGATATCGACGTTCATGATTGGCAATCGCATACCCAGTACGTCAACTATTCACCTTCGTCAGTACAGATTCAATGGTTCTGGCGAGCTGTCAAGTCCTTTGATAATGAAGAGAGAGCAAGATTGTTACAGTTTGCTACCGGTACTTCAAAAGTGCCGTTGAATGGATTCAAAGAGTTGACTGGTGCTAGCGGTACCTGCAAGTTTAGCATCCATCGTGACTATGGTGCTACTGATCGTTTACCTTCGTCGCACACTTGTTTCAACCAAATTGATTTACCTGCATATGAAAACTACGAGACGCTAAGAGGTTCTTTGTTGATGGCTATCACTGAGGGCCATGAAGGATTTGGATTGGCTTGATTGGAGCTTGATTTGTGTATTTTCTAATAAATTAATGTGCTTTGGTTTATTTAATAATTTGGTGAGTTCTGTATTTTCTATCTCTCTATAAATATATATATATTTGCAAATGAGGCTAAATTTACTTGATGAATTCTTCAACAAGTGCCTCTAAATCCTCAGTCTCAATCATGTGTTTAACAATTTCATAATTTCTAGCATTGATTTCTTCATTCTTCTCATCAATCAAGTTACAATATCTCAAATATTCAATAGGGGAAATTGTAATTCTCTTGTTTTTGAAGACATATTTTGACAATGCAATGGCATTAATTCTTTTCCCCTTTGTCTTGGGGTCAATTGTGGTGAATGTTGATAATACAAATAACCATTTCTTATCCCAGGCCAAAATACGCGAATTGACATCAAACTTTTCAAAAATTGTCAATTCCCGTTTGAATTGACATTGTACGGTACCCAATGGCGTATAAGGAATGTTGTTGAACGTGTTTTGGGCCTTGCCAAATGCGCCCGATTTATTTTCAAATGCTGACCACCAATATTGTTGAAGCAAGCGAATAAGCAATTTACTTCTAGCAATATCCAAATCGAGGAAATAGGTTCCATTGTTCTTGTGCATATACATGTCAATTTCCATGGGACTTACGCGTGAATGCCATGTCACGTACTTGAACAATTTGTCGGGCGATGCAAGATTATATGTGTTTTCCTTAGTTGAATCTTTGCTTTTGAATCGTGAGGGAATTAAGCCTGTGGCTACTTGGTAGTAAAACCGTATCGTATGGGACAATGGAGCTGTCTTGTGGCACAAGGCAAGATATAGTACAAATAAAATAACCTTGCGAGAGATCATTGTTGTTGGGGTAGATAAGCAAAGATGTTGTAGTATCAAAGCACTGGTTGGTGACTAGAAAGACTTGGTTCTTCGTGTTCTATTCTCAACAAAGTAACTTTCAGTTGTTTAAACCTTTTTCTTTTTTATTTTTTTTTAGTTATTTGGCGTCTAATAAACATCGGTTGAAGAGGGAGCAGCACTAACCGGAGTTAAACTTTTCATTGGCGTTTTTGTGTTGCGCAGGTAATGGAAAAAAACAAACCGTTTCTGTTATTTTCTCCCCAACAAAATGTAATAGGTTAGTTGTAATTGAGGCGCATAAAGAAACCGAGGTTAGAGTATTCGACAGAGGTGTGTGAAATC
This sequence comes from Lodderomyces margitis, assembly GCF_024628925.1. Classification (NCBI taxonomy): domain Eukaryota; kingdom Fungi; phylum Ascomycota; class Pichiomycetes; order Serinales; family Debaryomycetaceae; genus Lodderomyces; species Lodderomyces margitis. Next base: position 505,892 of record NW_026261901.1, on the reverse strand, counting down.
TAGAATTAATTCTACGCCGGTTTTATGAGAATTTTGTAAGGGTATGCGGCAAAAACACTTTTCTAGCTACCAATTAACCAGAAAAGGCATCAGCTCTTTTACACTTCGTAAACTTTGGTGATCAACGTAAAAGGATCCAGATGAAGTGGAAAAGTCGACGCACGGCGAAACAAAGCATACAAGAAGGAAACTGGGTACAAGATATTCGTTTATTGAAAAGAAAAACAGTTAGCCGTGGAATCGAACTTTGCTATAAATAACAACAAAGCTTTGCCATTTCTTTTGTGGAATCCAACAGAATAATCTATTGCTATTCAACGTAGAACAGTTCAATTTCTTTTTTGCTTCAGTAAACCACCATTTGTGTGCATTTCACCACTTTTTTGTGAATTTAATTTGACTTGCCATGGATTGATTAATTTGCTTTCAATTCCATATTGCTTTCTCTTATAAACTTTTCTTGTCATGTAGTGAGAAAAAGAAATCGGTTTATTCATTAATTCCGATCCGAGAAAAAGAAAAAGAAAAAGAAAAAAAAAAAACAAAAAAACTTCCTAAACTGATCAATTCGCACCATTTTTTCAATATTTCGCAACAATCAAAGAGAGAAACTCCTTATCTCAATCCCACTCACAATTGAAGTAGAATTAAAGTCCTTACACCAATGGTCTGCTAATCATATAGTTCCGTATAATATATCCCTTTAACAATTTTTTTTTGAAAACTCTATAAAACCCTCCGAAATAACATATATACAAAAATACAAATAAAACATAAAAAACCATAAAAAAATAAAAAATAACAGCATCAGTTCGTCACTATTCATACAACTCGCCATTCGTAACCCGTTGTTAACCTCTTCATAAAGCATCAATCATCATAATCGTATAACCCTGTTGCACTCTATCCTTCTATTTAAACGCCAAAATCCAAAACAATGGATAGTTCCTTAATCTCTCTTCATTTTATTAAGTGCGTATGGACATGAATCAGTTTCGATATGATTATGTATCCAATCATCAACATTTTCAAACTCTTTAAAGCACATGCGACATTTACCAGCAACTTTGTTTCTTTGGTCCTTTTTGGTTCCGTAGGGGTATTGGAAATGAATGGCCTTCAAGTGATTCTTAAATGTGTCACAACGCGAAAAGATTCCCGTGCTATGGCAACAATTGTCATTTGCAGAAGCAGTTGACACTGTGCTATCTTCATTAGGAGATGTTGTGGCGGATGAAGACAATGAAATGTTTTTAAAAGGACATTTGAATTGGCCTTTGTCTGAGCCAATTTCTTTCCAATGACATTTGGTGTGACGGAATAAGTCATTAGGTCTAGCAAATCCACGTTGACAATACTCACAAATGTGGGGACGGTTGGTTGGTTTTAAATGAGTTGACTTGTGAGTAGCCAAATTGGAGAAATACAATTTACACTCGGGACATTGTCTCTTTTTACGAGGTTTCCAATTCTTTTTCGATTGTGTGGGTGATAATGATGCTGATGATTCGTGGTCAGCAAACTCTTCATGGTCAGAAGATGGCAAAGATGCTGGAGATGCTGGCAGTTCTTGGTGTTTAAGTGGCGCAACTGTGGGAACATATGGAGATGCTATCACTGGTGCATGAGTATAGTTAAATGTAGCAGTAGCAGTAGAAGTAGATGTAGTTGGTTGATTTGAAGGTGGTGCTACTGAAGGCGTGTCACTTGAATAGCTATAGCACGACGAGGCGCGTGTAGATTCAGTTATGTTGTCGGCATTAGGGATCAATAAAGGTGGTGATCTGATATTTGACGAACGGTTGACATGTACTTCTTCTTTACTATGGGGGAATGTTGGTATATTTAGTGAGTGGATCGATGGCAATATGACTGATGAATGAGGTAAATTGTTGGAGCTGGGTACCACTGTTGGACTAGGTGAGTGCAAGGGGCTGGTAGGTTGTGGGTGTTTTTGTACCACAAGTGGCTGTACTTGCTGAGAATGTGGCTGAAGTGAATATTGCATCAAGGAAGATCTGGTTGTTGTATTATTCATTAATGGTGTTGAAGTGTTGTAGTTGTTGTAGTTGTGGCTATATAATGATGGTGGTTGAGCTGTAGTTAACATAGTATATGCGAATATAGCAGGTAGTAGTTAATGGTGAACAGTATTTAGCCTGTTAGGTTGGATACGTATATATATATATATATGAACTGTAGTTTGGTAAAGGTCTAGGCTGTGAGATTAAATCAAAGTGGAGAGAATACAAACTATATATATATATATATATATATATATATGTATACTTCATATACTTATGCATATGACATATATACGTACTAGATCTTGTTACTTTTGTTAAAAGGCTTTGAAAAATTATTTTATAAATCTCTCGGTCATAATTTTCTGTTTGTGTTATATTATAAGTTTTATTTTTATTTTTATTTTTATATTTTTTTGATGGGAAAATAGGGGCTACTGCTTCTGATGCTACTGCTCCTGCTCCTGCTGCTGCTTCTGTTAAGTAAAATAAAAAAAATATTTCGGTGTTTAATAAATATTTTATTTTTAATAACCGAACTTTCAATCAACAACAACAAACGCTGTTTATGTTGTTCAACTCTTTAACCCCGTCTACATATATACGTACATGACACATAACTTAACTTACATTACATTACAAATCTAGTTCACTCACGATTTATTTGCTATGTCAGTCGAAAAGGTATTCGGATACAAGACACTCACCTTTACCTCCGTGAAATTCTTTATTCTTCTTTTCGTTTTTTGTCCCATCTGTGATGTATACTTTTCCGGATCAGCCTTGTATGACAAAAAAGCCTGGTTTTCTTTTATTTGCTTCTAATCATATACCCGTCTTATCCATTTCCCATTTTGGTCGATTATTAATTCTCTGTCTAACTGTGGGCCAAATTTTTATCTGGTTCTATCCATCTAGAAAATTATGGCAAGGGCGTTAGCGCTGGATGACGACCCTGAGGTTGGATTGAAATCAAACAGAGAGAAGAGCATCGTCTTCAAACCACATTAGCATACATGATATCACAATCTAAAGCCCATAATAAGAGTGGAAGTGGCAATTGCGTTGCGGTGAAATTTTGTTCGTTTTTTTGGTGTTTTTGCATTCCTCCGATTTTGGCTTTTTTATCGGTCCGGGTTTTTTTATATCCAGATACATTTTACTCAGCAGGAAAAGACTTTTCTGCTTTTTTCTACGTTGCTTCTATCATCTGAGTAGTGGTAATAATAGGGTGGTTGGATATACTCCATCGTTAAGCAAATGGTTGAGATGATTGTGATTAAACGGAGGTGGGCACTGCCCTATTCCCTTTCCTTCTCTTTTTGTTTTTTGTTGGCGCTGGCAATTCTTATGTCCGTTTCAGCCGTATGCAAATATTTTTCTTTGCTCTTTTCTTTTCTTGTCATTTTGTAAAAATTTAGTAATTCCCCTTTTTAAAAGTAAAAACAATTGGTGGACTGTGGTAGCTCTCTCTCCTTCACTGTCAATGGAATTAGCAAAATCAAAGATCCAGCCGGTAAAGGTGAAACAATACCTACACCAGAAGTTTTTGTTTATTGTCTATAGGGAGTTATTTTTTGGGCCGTTTTCTTCTCTTTTGTTTAACTCCGAGACCTTTTCTTTTCTGTTAAAGCCCCATCAAAAAATTATTTTAAGACTTGCTGCTCATATGCAGTACTGCATAAGAAATAACACCTAATTTATTGTTTCTAACGGATTGTCCGGGACACGGCTAAAAGAAAGAAACAAATCTAAGTCAAACTCAATTCTTGTTTATACAAACACATATGACGTATTCTTTTCTATTAAATGTGGCAAAATAAAACAACACGACACTAGACACCATTTAAGGTTAGAGTTTAAACTTAGAAAGGAAAAAGGGAGAAGAGCTGTGTCAAACTACCACCAACCAATGTATGGATTGTCTCTTGTTGTACACTATGTGTCATGCTATGGAAAACATAGGGGTTGGTTATCTAACCTTTTCATTTACGAATATTTGGCGTCTATTCATTAAACAAAAAAGCACTCATTTCATTTTATTTTTCTTTTATAACCAGTGAGCGCGGCTGTTCACTTTTGTTTTATTGCCGATACTGTGAAGTTATTCATCAAGACACAAACTAAGAAATCAAAAGTCTCACCTCGTACATAATAAAAAAAGGTTTAAACACAATTGGTTATGAGACTGAGAGCAGTGTAACAAAATACTCGCTCCCAAAGAAAAAAAGAGAAAACTAAAAACATTTAGGGGGTTTATTTTTATCCCAGTCTTTCCGCTGTAATTGACAAATGACCTATATACTTTCCTTCCTCTGTTTCCCAGTTGTAGATACTTGGTGCTATAGAACACGCTTTGGACATATCGCATGACCCTTTTACCCCTTTCTTCATCTGTCGTTTGTGTTGTCTCTTTGATTATTATTTTTTGCATTCCCCACCTCCACACCTTGCCGTAAGCGGCCCCAAAACTTTATTTCCGTAATCCGAATTATAGGGGGCGAAAGTGGCAGTGAGAGGGATCGCCAAGAATCAAAGCTAAAAGGAAAACGTAAACATAAGCACAGAAAACTATGTAATTAGCATCTGTTTTACGGGCTTGGAATGATCGGGGAGATGGCGCGTGTTTCAATAATTATTCCCTGTATTTTCATTTATCAAAATAATTCACCAGAAAACTGTGATAGAAGCCAAGATTTGCCGGTTTATTGGTGTCAATTGTGCCTCCTTATACTTGATACGTAGCACGAGTGCTTGAAAAACACCAAATCCAGGGTTTATTCTATGCACTGCAAAGTAGAGAGTGGGTGGGCGCAGAAAGAGAAGCAATGGTAGTGGTGGTAGTGGTGGTAGTGGGACCAACGGCAGTTTTCGTTCATTTCAAATATGGTGCCAGCCAAACTAAATTACGTATACCCCCTATGCCCTGCCGCCCCTAATTCTGTGTGCGCTAAAAATAATTTCCACCGCCTGCAAGTTCACGCGAAAACAATCGCGTGCAAGAATGTTTCTTTTCTCAAAGGGGGAACGGAGGGCAGTTGGTATATTTCGGCACGGCGAACGACACGAATCAATTACACAAATCTCCTTTGTTTCAAGATTTCTTGTTTATGTCTTATTGTGCAGTCTTATTGTCTTGGTCATCTCGAGGCAAGGATATTAACAGGAAGAGCAGAGCTGTAAAGTGAATCAATATGAAACACGGAGACGGACCAAAAGTGGCGTGTAGACACAATCGAATGTAGGCAATGTCGTTCTCATTTAGTACACCGTTTTTATCTCCGAAAGTAAAAGCCGTACTATATGCTGCTCTCAACACACGGAGCCGATATTAACTCCGTAAATAGTTCGGCCCGTGGATCATTTGAATACAATCCGGGTTCCGCTATTTTATTTTTTGCAATGGAATGGTTCTGGTACAGTTATATCATTAAGGAGAGTGATGACCGCTCTTCTGTGCGGTACAAAAATAGTAACCATAAGCTTTGCTCTTGACCCATCTGAGCGCTGTTTGCCATCAACAGATATTTTTGCAACAAAAATACAACAAAATTTCTACTTTGCACAAAAATTCATCATATTCAATCCTTCACGATTCACCGTACTCGCTTCCTACATTCGTCCATTTAAATTCAACTTATTATTAAAATTATCTATTTTATGACTACTATAAAAATGTCTAGAATATGTATTGAAAAGCAGACAGCAGGAACAGTTGTTCTCACAACTCTCATACACCCTCCACTCCTCGTGTATCTTATGTGCAATTACATTCCCTCAAGCACCACCTTCTTAAGCTTTTCTTGATTCAGCCTTTTTAGCACCGGTACTCACACCAGAACTAGTGCCACTGATTGCTTCTTCAGCTGCTTTAGCAACTTCATCGGCCTTGACAGCCTTCTTGCTACCTTTAGTTTTGTACACTTTGATATAAAAACTGATAAACAACACCAAATATGAAGACAAGATCAAGTATCCATAAGCAGCAGCCAATTCACTTCCATGACAGTTTGCGATATGGGGCAAGCTTGGGAAATATGCAAATGCATAATGGGTATAAGTTGCAAAATAAACAAACCCTAAATCAAGCACAAATTGAATAATTTGGAATCTAGTGACCCACTCTTTCCACCACACTCTAATACCTCTAGCACTAAGGAAGTAGTACCAATACATGACAACATGCACGGCTAAATTCAACGTAATTGGCACCCATTCAACAGAAGTGGACCCAGTCAATTGAGTATAACACAACAATGCAGTGGCTCCATGGTGATAGGTGTGCAAAAACAACAACTTCTTCTTCTTCAATACCAAAAACACCGTATCAATCAATTCCAAAAACTTGGTCAAATAATTCAAATAGTACAAAGTAACCAACTTTTGCGTAAATGCACCTTGATCGCAAATAGCATAAAACAATCCATGGTGATACAACATTGGCACCAATTGTTCAATGCACAACAACAACAAACTCAACGATAACAAAGTGAGAACGATGTTGTGCAACTGAAACAAGAAATTCAATTTCAAAGCTGGCAATTTAAACTTGTTGATAACCTCTCTTCCACCAAATATGACAATATAATAAACTATAATTATACTTATAGCATGGACCCCATTAGCCAAGAATGTCTTGTGGTAAATAAACTCAAACTCATCGGCTGGATACCCAATACCTAATTCGAAAACCTTGTTGAATATAGGCCACAAGTAAATTCCAAATGGACGTTCAATCGAAGGGACGTTGATTTGAATCAAGTCCTGTGATGCCTTATGTGCAAAGATAGAGTCTGACATGATCTGTGGTTTTTTATGTCTATAAGAAAACGCTTTGGAGCTGTCACTATGTCCTTTTGTTGTTGATGATGACGAGAAGAAAAAAAAACAAAAATAGAATTTCTGTTGAAAAAATTTCAGATTGCAAAAAGAGTGGGAAAACAGAAAAAGGGGAAAACCGAAGCGAAAAGTAGTAAAGAAAGAGAAAAGAAAGAGGGTGAAGGGAGATATGATTCACTTACTAGGCAAAAGGACCCATATTCTATCTAACAGGTAATTTCAGTTCCATTCTATTCTAACCTACTTTGGCCTTTTCATTTCATCTCGTAAAAGAGTGGGGCACAAGTATGCGCGACTTTCACAATGGACCTGTCGGTTTAGTTCACGTCGGTACAAAATAAAAATAAAAATAAAAATAGAAATAAAATAATAAAACATTAAAACTTAAATTTCACGCGTTCCGCTTTCTGTTCACCAAGGATCTCCTCGTGTGGTCTACTTTTACCATCAGTCATTTAACATATATGAATAATCTTGTATACATGTAAAGAAAACTAATACTATTTACTTCCTGTACTTTTTTTTTATTTTTCCCTCTTTCCCAATCTTCAGCTTCATTTTATCGTTGGCGATTTGGGTTTTAAATTTAGGAAATCAATCGAAATTATAATGTCATATCCTCTTTCCTCACAAGCAAACATTGCTTCATGCTCATTTGAATGTAAGAATCGGATATTCTCCCCCACCAAAGCACGAATGAGGTTAGTTGTATGTAAATCTCTAATTTCGATAAACCCAGGTTCAAATGATAGCAAATAAGGAAAGAACAACGCCACATTTTGTGGAGTGCCTTCCCAAAATATTCCCCAATCATGGTTAGTTCTCCACCCATTCTTGTTGATCAAAAACACAAACTCAGAATAACATAATAATACATCCTTGCCTAACCGATGGATGACTAACGGTGTCACTGATTCTCGTTGGGTTGCAAAATCTAGTGATGGATCAGCTTCATCTAAGATTGGTTCCTTGTTACCTGATTGAAGCGACAAAATTTCAAACCCTTTTGTGCATCCAATACATAATTTACTCTTCATGAAAGATATGGAAATTGGATCAGATGTAAATGGTATTTCTTGTATTTCAATTTTGTTCTTATTACGATTCTTTTGTTTAGGGTCAAACGGGTTAATTGGCTCAAATATGCAGATTGAATGCTGGGATCCTGTCTTGGCACCAATGATTAACAACTTGCCGTCGCACACACCATATTTGAAAAACGAAATATGCGTCATGATCAACTTGCCCAGTTTTGTATTTTTCATATGGTCTAATGAATCAGTGCATGCAAGATCAAACTCATACAACGCTTTATCACTCAAGACTAGCAATTTCGAATATTCAACCAACACTTCAACTTGAGTAACATAAGGCTTTGATATGACCAATGTGGGATCAGAACAAATCTTTTCGTTTGATGTAGTGCTAATCGAACGCACAGTACTCACCCATACACCAGAATCGGTACCATACAACAACTTCTTGCCACCATAACATGGCACAGCACAGTTGATCTTATTATTCCCAGTAAATCGTCTTGTTTCATACTTACTCATGGAAAACAAGTCATTAGCGTCAATTAACTTTCTTTGTTGTTGTGCAATTTGTTGCAACACTTGACTCTGGATAGTCAGGTCTTCAGCAAATAACGGAACATGTACTTGATTCCTTCCCAACCCAAGGAAATTCAATTGGAACTTGTTGGCATTGTTTGAAGACAAAGTGTTTCCAATATAGTTACTACTCTCAGTCCTCTGGTTTTTCAAACTGGTGTCGGAAACAAGCGACACATTGTACCTGAAATTCATCAAGGTTCTATTAGTTGGTGCTTCAAATCCACTATTGACAAACAATAGTGGCAATAAGATCGGCTTCTCAAACACTTTATGTTGCTCTCGTTTATTTTGAATCTTGTGCTTCACCAACAATAATGCGTGCTCAAATAAATATAAATCAATCTTTTCATTGTCCCGCTTCCTGTTTAACGTAACTTGGTACAAAATACGGTTATTGTACGACAATTTGAAATTGAACTTGTTTTCCAACGTTTGTTTACCCAAGAGTCTATGCAAAACCATAATTTTATGACGATCAGTACTCTCACCAGTTTGTACATTGATCTTGACCAAAAGCGCCTCTATCTCTTCTTTTGCTTTTACAAGATACTTGTAGTCTGGGCTTTCCGGCTTGGTATGTTTCAAAATCCCCGCCAACAATAACTGGTATCTTGCTGGCCTTTGGACACCTTTGATCAAAAAGGATGACAAATCTTGTCTTCTAGACTCTGGCTTCTTTTCAATGGCATCGAGGAATCGCGCATATTTGATATTCACCTGTTGCTGACGCTCATGTTCAAACGTCGCAAACACCTTATTTCCCGAGTACCTAATAAATGGTTCAAAATTGCCAACATGGTCTAGAAATACATCGCCGATAGTTTCAATAACTGGCTTTTGCTGTTGTTGTCTCTTTGTCAACGCTTCACTAAAACCCTTTCCCAACCTTAGCAAATCGCCAACACCACCAAACACGGTTTGAATAAAGATTTCTCTTTGATGCTCTGGAATTATATTATTTGCCGGGTTTCTCAACGGCATAATGTAAAAATCAGTCATAAACTCCAAATCCTTCACATAATCACGTTCGGTATAGATGAATTCATAAATCAACTCCTGTCTGGTCTTTTCATGCTTGTCTAATCTATCCAACACAGATTGCGGTACAGTCTTGTGCCATAAGGTCTCATTTTCCTCCTGATCGTGCAATGAGAGTCTCGACACAGCTCGCTTCAATCCACCCTGTGGTTTCATATTGAGTCTAGCTTGTTGTTCCAATCTCCTGGGACATGCTATACTATAGCAAAGGTGATTCCTACTACATGTCGGAGAATAGCAATCAGTCAAAATGGTAAAAACACCATTGACACCAGTTTGTTGTGTTGCAGTTAGCTTCTTTCCGGCTACAGAGGCATTGTTACCACCGCTTAATCTGTTACTAGCCAAAGGACCAGAGTTTATGTACTCTGCCGATGATGGTTGGTTAACATGTTGTGGGAGTTGCTGTGCTAAAAAGTTTTCTTGGATAGCTTGTTGTAACTGAAGGCTGTCACTAAACGATCCTTGCTTAGATGGCGCATTGCTATTGTTCCCGTTGCTGATCGAGCCATCCTCATTATAAAAGTCAACATCATTATAGATATGCGAAAATGCGTATACTTCATGAACTGAATCACGCAAACGATGATTATAAGTAACATCATGGAAAAACTTTTGCGCATCCAATGTCCTTCCCAACAAAAGTGCCAAGTTTCGATCGTTTGTTTTTATGACTCGACACAATATATCAACTGCCATTTTACCAGTAAAAGTGTCGTGGTACTCTAATCCATCTTTTGTATTGATTGTTAAAATGATTGCCTCTTTAAAAACTTTGGCAACTTCCGACAAGATTGCAGGATAAACTACTGCATTTGAACTGGGGTGCATAGGAACCATAGTCTTTGAGCTTGCGTTGCTTGTTCGGTCCGCTTTACCTAATGATGAGGATGAGTTAAACTTCTTTGTTGATAACGATGACGAAAATTTACTAATGGAACTAAACGAACGTGACTTTGACGAAAGTGAAAACGTGTGATGCAACGAAGTTGATGAGCCTCCCCTTTCACCAGATAAAGGACGAGTATTATTCGACTGGTCATGATTATTATGCATCTGATTGTGTTGTAGTTGCTGCGCACTTTTGAATCTCGACGAACTTGACGACAAGGACTTTGTTCGTGCATCTTGATTTACATGACGAGGTGCTTGTTGATGGTGAGGAGAGGAAACAATCCTCCTGTTATCAAAGTTATTATACATTTGGTCGGTTTGAATCGGTGGCAAGTTTGTTGTAGGCGCTTTTCGAGCCTTCGGTGCAGGTGTGTATTGTTCTGACTGCTCATGAATTGTAGGGTGAAGTGATGGGTGCCCCGGAACTTGATTGTCTACAGGATAGGGAATATTCGTACTGCCCTTTCCACTTCCTTGAAATTGCAGGTTAGCTTCGTATGTCAATGACAGTGCTGACCTGTTGGAAGGTTTTGCGTATTGAGCAGCCTGGCCTGCATTTTCATCGTACTGAGGTTGATTGTAAGCGTCAAAGGAACCATTTGTTGGCCTCTGGTTGAAATTTTGATTGTAGTTTTGATCAGGTATACCTTGATTCGTGTAATATGGTTGGGACTGTTGCAGACCTGGTTGATCGTTTTCTGCTAAGCTAAAGTTTGCTGGTCGTCCATTGCCGTATGGGTCCAACGTTGAGATTGATCCGGTCTGTGATGTCCATGATTGATTACGACGCGTAGGCTCTAGAGAAGGATAGTTGGGGTTCTGCTGGGGTGTTGGGTGACTTGTCGAGGACCCTGAAGCATAATAGGGGCTTGGAGGACCTTGAATTTGATGCATAGCACCATATGCACCTGGCTGCTGAGATTGCTGATATTGTTGTTGAGGTGGGTATTTTTGTGGTGATTGATAATGTGCACCTGGCACTGGCTGTGAATGTTGTGCATGTTGTTTCGGGTACTGCTGGTGTTGAGGATAGTCAGGCGTACGAAGTGGATACTGACTGGGTTTGTGTGGTGAATTATTTGCATGCAGTTGTAGTTGCTGCAGTTGTAATTGTTGTTGTTGAAATGAAGTCGGGTGTACTTCTTGCCTCTTCTGAGGACTCAGGTTTGACAGATGATAGTGTTGCGTCTGCTCCTGTTGCTGCTCTAAATTCGGTTGATTACTATAGTCATTGTGATTATGATCCTCCTGTTGATTCATAAATGCTTGTGGCACTAAATGAGCAGGTAAATTGACAGTATTTACCATTCTATTATTGCCCAAATCTGTATTAAAATTAAAATGTGATGATTAATAGGCTAGATGACTGGGGAGAAGGAGGAAGTAGTGGAAAAGAGGTAGTGAGGGAATGTGTTTATGAAGTGGTATGGTTGTATGGTTGAATTGTGTGTTGTTTGATTATGTTGATCGTATTGTGTGTGAGAATGTGAGAATGTGAGTGTGTAATGAAAGTTTCTTCTCTTTCGCTCTCTAAATTTTTTTTATTTTTTTATTTTTTATTTTTCCCTTTTGCTTTCTGTGGGTGAGTGATTGAGGGAATGTATTGTGTATTGTATTGTGTGTGTATTAAATTTTTTTTCCCTTTAATATCGTATATATTAATACATGTATTATAGAGAAACAATAATACCTTTGTTATATGTATGCATCATGTATGAACTCTATTGTATTATTCTTAGGATACAGGGAGAGAAGGAAGGAACGCAGACAAGGCGAAATTCTGACTTAATGACTTACTCAATTTGTACTTATTATTGTGTAAATCAAGAAGACACTGACTCACAGAGGTGGAGATCATCCAATTCTATTCCGTAATACATTAAATTATGCGCTTTTGATGGCAGTGCCTACATATCGAAATACCTTACAGCTTTTTATTTAGTGAGTGCAGTTTTTCAGTTGCAATGAAACTTTTGTAACTGGCCTCGTTTATTCACTTTCGTAGAAGCGATGTTGAATCAGGAAACCACGAATCGTAGAGTCAACAGGCGCATTGCAAACGCAGAGAAACAAAGTCTAGGGTGAAGGTTATGTGGAATATAACATGCTCAAAATGTCATTGACAAGGAATCTGAAACGGTTTGTGATGCAAAGCAAAGGCACGTCAAACAAGTACCATGGCATTGTACAGAAAGCTACAGAGTCTCATATATTTATTGTCAATCTTACTGACTTGAGCTTTTTCGAGATTAGACGACAGATTATAACAAATTTTCAGACGTCATGTCCTGTTGGTCAAAAGGAAACTTTCATCCGGGTATCATACGGTTTTGAAGAGACAGTTGCGTGCAGTTCAGCAATAATAAACTAGGTGGATAGTCACCCTACTAGTCCTATATCAAACTAGTAAGGGTTTTCTTGAAGTTTGGTTGGTTAGCGTTTAATTGGGTGCACAAAAAAAAACTTTTGTTCTAGACTTCTAAGGCGGTCAAAGGGTCATTTCTTTTTCTGCTGCTTTTGTAACTTCTAGCTGCGAAAATTAAAATAAAAAACGAACTAAAATTCCAATTCGTCGAGAATGTTTATGGATTAAAAGAGGAATTATATATACAGCTAGGAAAGTTAGACGAAGAAGTAGAGATGTGTGTTCCGTCAAGACTTGTAAAAAGACCTTTCAAATTGTTTATAATGCCTCCCTCTCTTTTGCTCCCTACGGATCAAACTGGGTATTGTCGAGAAATACGATATTACACAAATAATTCCCCATTTTAGCCAGCGCATAGTTAACTCCGACGATAGATTTCCTGGTGACGTAATGATGTTGAGGAAAGTGTCACACTAGCTTACTTAGTATATTAGACACACTCTCACCAGTATTTTGTTAAACCCATCTCTACACAAGCTTCAGTATTTACCTCGAGATTGTTCTTTCTCCTTGTTTGATTTTGGTCGAGTAGAATTCATGGCGCACACAATCTTTGGCTTAAAAAGTGAACCCAAGCCTCCGCAATTTCGCTACCAATTTAAATTCACAGACAGTTAAATCCCAGCCTTAGTCACAAAGGTTTATCTGAAAGTAACAGAATGTTTCAAGTTAGGCCATATTATTTGATAGCTAGCCTTTCAAAATACTCCCAAGTTTGAATAATAGGTTGGACAAGCCGTCTCCTTCGCATAATTTTAGCTGTCCCAACAACAACTTTTCTTCCTTTTTTTGTTCGCCAAATTTCGTACTTTATCAAAGAGATCAAACGCATCGTACCTCTTCGCTTATTTACTTTGCACATACTGCTTAACTTTAAAAAATAATCTCACTGTGAATTAACAAGTCCCAACTTGATGTATAATTACCCTAATTAGGTAATACATAGCGGAGAAGCGAAAAAGAAGAAAAACAGAACTGATGACAAAAGATTTGGTCGAATTCTTTTTTTTCTTTTTCTTTTCAGCCGCTAGCTTTCCTCACTGACTTAAGCGACACTTTAATATTCATCTTACCTAGATATACCAACATCAAAATATCACACTCCTTCTAAACACTAGGCAACTTCTACACAACTCACGACATGGTTCATACGGCAGAATTTCTCGAAACTACTGAATACTCAGTTAAATCAGTACTACAAGGTGGATACAACCACGCATTATCACGCGAATGGCAACAAGAGAGACAACTTATGAAAAACATGTTTATTTTCCCTCTTTTCGTCACTGACGACCCGGATGAAGAAAGCGATATCCCTTCGTTGCCCAACATTAAACGTTATGGAATCAACAAATTAATTCCTTATGTTGATTCTTTAGTGAAAAAGGGTTTGAGAGCAGTGATCTTATTTGGAGTTCCATTGAAACCTGGTGTCAAAGACGAAATGGGAACCGCGGCTGACGATCCAGACGGACCGGTTATTTCTAGTATTAAGTTGTTGAAATCAAATTTCCCTGATTTATTCATCATGTGCGATGTATGCCTTTGTGAGTATACAAGTCACGGACATTGTGGGATCTTAAACGATGATGGATCTTTGAAACCGGAACCTTCAGTGAAACGTATTGCTGCCGTTGCCGTCAACTATGCTAAAGCCGGTGCCAACTGTGTTGCACCATCCGATATGATGGACGGTAGAATTAAAGATATTAAAGCAGGATTAATCAAAGCCGGATTGGCAAATAGATGTCTTGTTATGTCATATGCAGCTAAATTCCTGGGTAATTTGTATGGTCCATTTAGAGATGCTGCTGGAAGTGCGCCCAGTCATGGTGATAGAAAAGCGTACCAATTACCACCAGCAGGGTCAGGGTTAGCAAGAAGAGCGTTATTGAGAGATATGGATGAAGGTGCCGATGCAGTCATTGTCAAGCCATCCACTTTTTATTTGGACATTATAAGCGATGCTAGCAGAGTGTGTCGTGATTACCCCATTTGTGCTTATCATGTAAGTGGTGAATATGCCATGTTGCATGCGGCTGCAGAAAAGGGAATCGTTGATTTGAAGGGGATTGCTTTTGAGGCTCATCAAGGGTTTTTAAGAGCAGGTGCAAGGTTGATTATCAGTTACTTTACTCCTGAATTTTTGGAATGGTTACAGGTATAGCAAGAAGGAGATGACATGAAAGAGAAAAGGGAGAGGGTTGGCGTAGTGATTTAATGAATTGTGAATTAACTGTATAAAGATGTGAAGCTATAATGCGTGTAATAAAATCGTAGCATTTATAATGCGATTGGTTCATTCGTTCTCGGCAGTTTAGTTCCATCCTTGTCTCTTTGCTCTTCTTCTTGCTTCACAGTGTCCGGCACATTAGGCATAATACGATCAGTCGGCGCATCGGGCAAAGCAACTTTGTCCTCCTTGTTAACTTTACTCTCCTGACTTGGATGTATTTCTCGATCCAATTTAACAAATTCCTGTTCAATTGCATCTTCATCAACGCGACTCAATCCTGAACCTAATCCCAAAGTTTGGCTAATCTCCTCCTCCTTCAACTTCTCTTCTTCCAAATCATCCATAATTTTATCAATCTTATCAACATTCATCTCATTATTTAATTGTTTCAATACTTGATTCCCTTGCTGTAATCCATACATGACATCCTTTTCAATCAATTTGAATTCAATAGTACCAATTAATTTCTCCAAGTTATCCAATTGTTCAAAGGTCTTGTTAATTGTAGTCTCTTGGTTTTTCTTGCATCGTAGATAAAACTTAGCTCGTTGTGGCTGGTTATTGGTTATTGCCCTTTTAGCTAACTCCGTTTGTTTATTACATATGATGGTTAATTTTCGTTGATGTTGCTTTATCTTGTCACGCTGTTGCTTGAGTTGAAATATTGCCCTATCCTGATCAGTTATCTTCGGAGTGCTAGGCTGGTTACCCATGTTTGCTTTATATGAGAGACGTGAAACGGGTTGGAAATGCTGCCCTCTCGATAGCTGCGGTGCAAAATCAACCAAACAAGTTTTTTTTCCTTTGATTGCGTTTTCGGTTTCTGTTTTGTTTATCGTGTGCGTTTTTTGAACAAGGCCGACCCAAATAACCAAACAAGAAAACAGAGAATACTTCACTACTTTGTCTACATAACCCAATCGTATGTCATAGCTACCCTAAGAGATTAAATATTAGACCTAGGTCAAAATATACACCGACTAAAACTTATAAACCTGTATAGACTCTAGTCCTTCTTGGTTTCTTCGTCCTTCACGTGTTTTCCTTTACCTAACTTGTCATAAACAATAGATTGTCCCAACAAAATTGAATTCATAATCAATGAAGTGGTGTAACCCGCAACCAAAATCTTTTCATCGACAGTGTTTTTGTTTCTCTTTGCCTTGGCTGAGTAGTCGGTGTAGGAGGTGTACACTCTAATGATTGAACCGAGAACATTGGCTCTCAAAACAACATCACTCAAATGGCTAACAGTTTGTAATCTGTGATTAGCTCTGATTTGTGGGATCTTTGAAATAATAGAAATTGGAATGTTCAAGATTTGCAAGGCCGAGACAAGGCTAGATGGAGCAATCTTGGTGAAAAAGATAACGGCACCTGCCATAATCAAAAGTGGTTGAGCCAAACCATCAGCCAATTCTTTAATTGCTTCAGACAATGGCAACTTGCCCACATTTTCAATCTCTTCATTCCCTCTCAATCTGTAATATTTGGTCAACAAGATAATAATGGCATTTTGTATACCCAAAAGCAAACTCTCTCCATAATTGATAAATGGTATGTTGTTATTGGAATTGAATGATACATTAACCAAACTGTTCAAGGTGTCGATTGTCAAACTCTGTAATGACAAACCATTGGCAACCCCAACACGATCAACTTCTGATTTGATTAACAATTTACGAATTTGGGGGATTCTAATAAATGACGAAACACCAACGGTCAATGCACTTAACAAAGCAGCCAAGACTTTCCCAATACCAATGGCTTTGACTTGAGACCAAGCCATTTGCAAGACAATCTTGTTGGACGTGTCTGGGTCCTTCAACAAGTCGAGGAGTAACCAAAGTGGACTGGGTGCCATTATTTTTTTTTAAAAAAAGGGGAAAATGTAATTAGTTTCGTTGAGCTAAAGTTATGCAAAAAAGATGTCTCGACCGTATCTCAATCAAGCGTCTAGTGTGGTTTCGTAGTTGTGGCTGATGAAAGTTAGTCTCTGATCAGCACGGCTGTTAGTTAAGTTCTTTCAAGCTATAAGGATATCTCAAGTAGTGGAGTAATCAGGCGTGTGATTGAAGTGGTTTTTTTTTTCTTCTTAAAAAGAAAAGAAAAGATGTGGAGTTTTGTAGACAAGCGATGAAAAGATCAGATGGTATTGGTGTTATATAAGCCAACTGTACTAAACGTATAGTTTTTTTTTTAAAGAACAAAAATAAATAATAAAATTATCACAGACAGACAGGAAAGAAATATTTGAAATTTGTTGGTGGAGTAAAAACAACAAATATTACACAAACTTATTCTGTCTATCTGTTTTTTTTTTTTTTTTTTCTTTCACCATTTTGAGTAATTAAACTTATAGAGAGAGTTAAGTTACCTGTAACCCCTAGATCTTGTTATAATCAGACTACTACCCAACACTTTAGTTAACTATGGGAGGTAGATAAATCTGGTGTCCAGCTACATAGAATTATACTATCACAAGTCACGACAATCGCTACACTCTCCTGTACCGGAGCAATGATAAAATCTTTGAAATGTTGAAATTTGATCTTCTACCCCACCAAAAGTGAAGTAACACATAATCTCAGTAAACTCCGCGGTGTACCTCTTTAAGTTTTTTTTTTTATCACATGCATACAACATATAACATCTCTTTATCATTGAGATGGTTTTATCTATTCGGCTCTTAGATACGAGCTGATTCAGGCGAAGGAAACTTTGACATTTTATTTACTTCAACCAGTAACCGAGTATCTCAAACATACTGAGGGGTCAGGCTTATTAAACCTATTACTTTACGCTAACAAATAAAATAAATTTATACAATAAGCCATAGAACTGACCTATATAAATCTTATTTACTCATCCAAATATCTTACTTAGTTTTTGATAGCTTTTTCTTCAATACGGCTTCGGCATTTTCAATAAACTTCAAATTTTCTAAATGAAGATTCAACAATTGGATTATTTCTTCGATTGAATTGTCATTATTGTGATTACCTTTGGCTTGATCCTTCCTATCACCAGCTTTACTTTGTCCCTCACTTTTGCCTTGGGCCGAAATAAGGTTCTTGGCCAAACTCTTGTTGAAAATATTGCTTATTGAATTGACCTCTGTTATTAATGTATTCAAGTTGTCGCCCAATGTATCTAATCTTTCATCCAAAAGTTCGGCATTGTAATAGGCCTTCTCACGTAATTTATCGGTTAAGCTGACGCTCGTGGGCACAAGAGGCTGCTGCTGCTGCTGTTGTTGTTGTTGTTGAGATTGATGTTGTGTGTCATCGCGGGTAGTTAAGGCTGATCTTGATGCACTTGCACCGCTGGCAGTCGTGTTGCTTGCATTGGTACCCCCAGTGATTGCAGGAACATTAACAGAACTAGCAAGGCCTGAGTTGTTATTAAGTTGAATGTTATTCAACAAGATATCTGTTTGCTGTTCGTAATTGTCCAAAACTTTTTCCAACTCATCTTGTTGATTCTCAACAAATAACAATTGTTGATCGATTTTGGATTCCAATGCTTGTACTTCAATTGATTCTTGATTTAACTTTGTAATTGCATCCCCACTTTCCACTAGTTTCAAATCCCATGATTTGACCTTGTCTGTATATGTATCAAACAATTTCGTAGTTGATCCCAATTGTTTTGACCATTTTAAAATCAAATCATCCAAATTCTTATTGTCTATTGACACTGGGATGGGTTGGATCTTGGTGGGTTTCAAATTAGGTTGGGCTGAGGAATCAACAGTAGATGAGGTCGTCGAAGAAGAAGGGGGAGCCACATCAGCAGTACTCGCTTCCTTTTTAGCACCACTCTCATCCTTCTTTGCACCAAAGGAGAACCCTCCTGCTGGCTTGTCTTTGTCGTCATCCTTCTTTGCACCAAAGGAGAACCCTCCTGCTGGCTTGTCTTTGTCGTCATCCTTCTTTGCACCAAAGCTAAAGCCGCTAGCTGGCTTGTCTTTCTCGTCATTCTTTTTAGCTCCAAAGGAGAACCCTCCTGCTGGCTTGTCTTTGTCGTCATCCTTCTTTGCACCAAAGCTAAAGCCGCTAGCTGGTTTGTCCTTCTCATCATCTTTCTTTGCACCAAAGCTAAAGCCGCTAGCTGGTTTGTCCTTGTCGTCATCCTTCTTTGCACCAAAGCTAAAGCCGCTAGCTGGTTTGTCCTTGTCGTCATCCTTCTTTGCACCAAAGCTAAAGCCGCTAGCTGGCTTGTCTTTCTCGTCATTCTTTTTAGCTCCAAAGGAGAACCCTCCTGCTGGTTTGTCTTTGTCGTCATCCTTCTTTGCACCAAAGCTAAAGCCGCTAGCTGGTTTATCCTTCTCATCATCTTTCTTTGCACCAAAGGAAAACCCTCCAGTCGGCTTGTTTGCAGAATCATCTGACTTAGCGCCAAATAAAGACCCAGATGCAGGTGCGGATTCATCCTTCTTAGCACCTAGTGAGAAAGGAGATCCTTCCTTTTTGGCAGGTTCATCAGCTTTCTTGGCCCCAAATGAAAAGCCACCGGCTGCTGGTTTGACGCTGTCGCCACTAGAACCAAACAATGAACCTGGTGCGGGTTTGTCTTTTTCATCCTCTTTCTTACCAAACAGGAATGTACCACCACTTGCTGGTTTCTCAGAAGTTTCGTCTTTTTTGGCTCCAAATCCAAATGCTCCGCCACTGGGATTGTTTGAAGAGGTGCCTCCTACTGACATTGGCGACTGAGACTTTTGTGCCAGTTCAGTGTTTCCAGCGTTTCCAAAAGGAGTACTGGATTTGGGCTGTTGCAGACTAGGAAATTGGAAGCCACCTGTTCCAGTATTAGCGGTTGATGATGATTCATCTTTCTTTGCACCGAAGAAATTGGTTGACGCGGGTGGTGTTCCCTTCTTTTCACCAAATGAGAATGCACCTCCAGTACCGGCACCACTGGCACCAGCTCCCGATTGATTGGACCCAAATGCACTCAGTCCTGTTGTAGAGCTGCCAAAACCAAAGGCTGGTTTCTTTTCCTGATTATCCTCCTTCTTTTGCCCAAACGCACCTCCAAATGTACTTGTTTGTCCAGACAGACCTTGAGCTCCAAAAGACCCAAACCCAGTTGTACCCTGTTGGGATGTCGATGGTTGTCCTGGTTTGCTAGCACCAAATAATCCTCCACCAGAAGTTACAGAGCCAGCTCCCCCTGTAGATGCTGCTGCTGCTGCTGCTGGAGATTCATCCTTCTTACCAAATGTGAACCCGCTGTTATTAGATGTGGTTGTATTTGATCCAGGCTGGCCAAAGATTGAGCTCTGACCAGGTGTTGCATGACTCTTGTTTGCATCAGCATTTGCTCCAAAAGCAGACCCAGATCCAGAGTCCGATCCGAATCCTGTACTCTTTGGTGCGCCAAAAGGACTCGATGATGATTGTGGTTGTTGATTGTTGGACCCAGCTCCAAAAGTAAACCCACCACTAGGTTTAGCACTTTGGCCAAATGCGTTTCCAGTTGCAGTTGTATTTGCATTTGAATTGTTTGATCCAAAAGCAAATGTGCTATTCTGTGATGTATTGTTGTTATTAGCATTCCCGCCGAAAGCACTGCCTTGGTTGCCGGATGAGTTATTATTTCCGAACATGATGACCTTACAGTTAGATTTATCACAATTGAGGAATATATGTCGCGATTAGGCTGAGGTCGTCACTGTTAAATATTCTCTTTAATGATTTTTTATGTTAGAGAAGGGACTAAAGTTTTTGTATGCATTTACTGTTTTTTCTTCTTTCTTTCTGTTTTTTTTTTTTTTCGCTTTGTCAAACATTCTCTACAATGCAATCGAAATACTAACTAGTAGAAGAAGAATGTATTATTATCTCTTTTCTATACGCTTATTTACTTTTTTTGACCTTGGGCAGCAACTGCAGCGGCACCAGCAGCAGCAGCTTCTGGGTCCAAGTAGTAAGCTGGTTTAGTTGGTTTCAATTTTTCATCCAATTCGTAAACCAATGGAATACCGGTTGGGATATTCAATCCAGCAATTTCTTCATCAGAAATGTGGTCCAAGTGCTTAACTAAAGCCCTCAATGAGTTACCGTGGGCAGCAATAATGACAACTTTACCTTCCAACAAATCGGCGGCAATTTCGTCTTGCCAGTATGGAATCAATCTGTCAATCACCAATTTCAATGATTCAGTGTGTGGGACGACAGATGAATCGAGATCACCATATCTTCTCTCTCCAACTTGTGAGTACTTGTTGTCAGCTGAGATTGGTGGTGGTGGGACATCGAAAGATCTTCTCCAAGTTTGGAACTTCTCCTTACCGTATTGTTCCAAGGTTTCGGCCTTGTCTTTACCTTGCAAGTCACCATAGTGTCTTTCATTCAATCTCCATGATCTCTTGACTGGAAGCCACAATTGGTCAGCTTCTTCCAAAGCAATGTCAGCGGTTTGAATGGCTCTGGATAAAAGAGAAGTGTGCAAAACGTCACCTTTAATACCAGCTTCCCTAATCAATTCACCGGCTCTCTTGGCTTCCTTTCTACCAGTCTCTGACAATTTAACATCAACCCAACCGGTGAACAAGTTCTTTTCGTTCCAGTCGGATTGACCGTGTCTAATTAAAACTAATTTTGGCATTTTTTCTTTTTGGGCTATCAATTGAAATGGTTGTCCTTTTTCAAGAGTATATTCTTGTAGAATAAAGGAAAATGAAGGGAATTGAAGAAAAGGAAAAGGAAAAGGGAAAGTAAAAGGGAAAAGACGAAAGAAAAAAAAACTAATAATTTATTTGGGTAAAAAATTAAAAATTTAAGAAGTGAAAAAAAGTGTGGTTGGAAAATGAATCGAGAGTGCCCCGGATAAAATTGGAATGAAAAAAACAACATACAAAAGCAAAAGCAAAAATGCATTGGTTGAATCTCAACCGAGGGGGGAAGGGAAGTTTACTTTACTTTATGGTTCACAGACGTCCATTGCATACTACTCAACTTTCATCAAATAAACATCATTGTATTTTCTCCTATTTATTCTCTTCTAACGTGTACTACTCCCACGCCCCCTTAACTACCGAATTGGATGTTATTCTGGTGCTCCACAGCTGTCAAGTTTTTATGATCTGCAGGATTGGCAGCCAGTTCATAGATGGTAATCACGGGGTCCTTATTCAACTCTGTAAACTCTCCTCTCAATTCAATTGAATGGATACGGCATTGGTCTTCACTTTCATCGTATATATCGGAAATAAAAATAGTCAACTGCTGCACGCCAGTGAACTTGTGCCTTTGAAGAAAATGTTCCACAAAATCACCGTCTGATTCCACAGTGTTCTCAGATTCATCGACGTCATCAGCGATGCCAACCTGGGGGTGGGTGACTGTTTGCACTGGTTTCTTCAGTTCTATGTTGTCAAAGTCAATCATTTTATCATTTTTAAATAGTTTGATCGTCTTTGGACAGTATGAGTTACCATTGGTGCGGAGTATTAAGGAGTACAATTTGACACTTCCATTCAAGAAAGGGACATTGATAATAAGTTGCTCATCGCAGTCTGATTTGATTGTCGGGTGGATTTCATACTTCTTTTCTGGAGACTTGAATAGTTTTGCTAGATCATCAGGTGGATTAGCCATGTTTAATGCTGATACTTTAAACGTGTCAATCTTGGAATTGAGTGATTGGGACGACGATGTAGGGATAGGTGCTATATGGCTGTGGTCGTGGTCGTGATTATGATTGTGATTGTGATTGTGATTTTGATTGCCATGGCCGCCATGTCCATGATGCTCGTCTTCGCAGGACATCTTTTGATGTATTATATTGGTGGCCAAAGATATTGATGGAGATATAATTATTTTTTATTTTCAGTGAACTAAATGCATCACACAAAAGATTATCAATCAAAGAGTTACTGTTCATCTATGTTACAAGGGCATGTAAAGATAATTCCCAAATATCTATTCTATAAGGGTCTCACAATGCTAAACTGCTATATAAACAAACAATCATGACAAGCACTCCCCAAATAGTCAATCCGAGTGACAAGTGCTTAAAAATCCTCTCTAAAGTACTTGGATCGTCCAGTTCTGATCCAATGAGTTTATAACCAAACAATCCTGGCAAGATGAACGAAATTGAGGTGGACCCAGTGGCTCCAACTATGGCCAAAACAAAGGCAAACGATTTCAACGTGATGGCAAGTGTGTATGCGGTAATTAAAAGTACAACGGTGAGAATGACAAACGTTTTGTGACTGAACGGAACAGCATGCAAGTTTGTTTGTCCTTCTGAATCTCCACCGGTGCTTCCTTGGAGCAACAGGGTCGACTCGTTTGCCTCTTCTGTTTTTTCCTCCAAGCCCTTTCTAGCTGAATAATAGATATTGTTGAAGGAGATTCTTGCAGGATAAAACATTAAAGGAAATGAGAAAAGGACCATGAAAACAATGCAGAACCTTCCCAACCACGTTGCTGCTCCATTAGGATACCCTAAAATGATATTTCCATTGACGCTGGATCCAAAAGTTAAGTAGCCCGTGAGCCCAACCACGATAAACAACACGCTTGAAAGGAGAATAGCAAAATTGATCAAGCGAGTCAAGTTGGTCAATGACTTGTCTCTTGCTTCATTGATGATTGAAAACATATTCTGTTGACCACTGAAAGCAAACACGATAATCGAAAACGTGCTAAACACGCCCGTGATGCTGGATGGGAAATACTCAATGATACCTGAACGAGGAATATCGTTGATGAAAAAATGGCTAACTACAAGCAACGAGATGTAAAGAATGGCAATTAAAGCCAAAATTGACGTGTACCTCAACGCATCTAGTTTCTTGGCAAACGATAAAGGTACAGTAAAGACAGCTGAAACCAATAACCAAAACGTTCTATAGTGTTTCTCTTCGATATAAGGCAAGTTGGTTATAATAGTAGGCATCAAATCACCAATAAGGACTAAATATGAAATGGCACAACCAAAACATTGTATAGCAATAGCTATATCAAAGATAACCGACAACTGTGGATACGTAATCGAGCATAAACCAAAGAAATTAGCTTGGCCAGTAACTGTGTATCGTGATACGTAAGCTTGTATAAACAATCCAAAGCCCGAAGTCACCGCTGCAACGATAATAATAAAAGTTCCAAATATAGTTCCATCTGTGGCGTATGCCAATGGCATAGATAACAATCCAGCACCGATTATCGTCTTGACCAAATTGATAGCTGACGAGACATTAGATGCACCGCTACTTCCATTGTCTATAGATGGCATGTTTGAAACTGGTCGATGTTCTACTTGTGGGTAAAAACGAAGCCTGGCTGATGGATGAGGGAAATTTCAAGTGACACCAAACAAAAACGAAAGAATTATTGCCCACAGCGCGCATTTCTTTTCTTAGAAAATGCTTCTATGACATAACACACTAACGGAATACCGCTTACCCACTTGCGTCTCCGACCCTCTCTTCCTCTCTCTCATGAAAATCAGAACGGCACTCTTACTGTCGACATCCAGCTTATGCTATTTCTGGTTTGACATGATGTAAACTTTCGTTGAAGCAACTTTGCACTGAATTGCGCCACAATTACAAAAAACAAACGCTACCAATGCAGTGGATAATGCTATTACATTGTTTGAAGTGTAGCTTTTCTGCCGAACATTTAAGACATATCACTGAAGAAGTGCATTTAGCTAATTCAATTGATGTTAGTAAAAGGCTGGAGGCCTTTCGTTTGATGTTCTTGAAGTTTCTGCTTAAATTTCATGCAAATTAGTTTTAAATGAAAAATTCAACTGATCCACAATTCGGCCCAAAAATCAAATTCAAATTCTTGCCATTAAAGGAATACCCAAAATTTGCTGACTTACTACCCCAAAATGCATTAGAAAACTTTAATATTCCTACAAATGCCAAAAGTTGCAAACTTTGGCATATAGCAACTATAAAATTACACAAAAGCTTGTCGAGATTTCCACCAAAGATGAAACGAAGCTTCAAGTTGAGTGGTGGAGTAGCCTGCACGTCTATACTTTTAGTGAGAGCCGTACAATTGACTAATCAAGTGCTTTGCATAGCTACTATCCCTCCATCTAAAACCCTCTTTTGCCTTCTTTTCAAAGCTTTCACCAAGAAAATGGGAAACACTAAAACAGGAAAATAAAAAAAAAAGGAAGAAAAAAAATTGAAAGCCACCAACGCATATATTTTGAAAGAAGAAGTAACAGAAAAAAATAAAACCATAACGGTTCACTTTTGTTTAGGCACATTCTTTCTATAGAGTAAGCAAAGTCTGTGTTTTATATCAATCATCATTAAACTATCGCTTTAGAGTTCTTGCTCATATCGAATCGAAAAAAGAGAGCTTGCCAGGACAACATCATTATCTTTTATCTACAGAGAAGAATCTTACATAGTACCTTCTAAACAACAGATAAATAAACATACTTATTATGTCGTCGGATGGAGAGTTCACGAGAACTCAAATTTTCGGTACCGTGTTTGAAATCACAAACAGATATACCGACTTGAACCCTGTTGGTATGGGTGCTTTTGGTTTGGTTTGTTCTGCCGTTGACAAATTGACTGGTCAAAATGTTGCCGTTAAAAAAATCATGAAACCCTTTTCAACTTCGGTTTTAGCCAAAAGAACTTATAGAGAGTTGAAGTTGTTGAAACACTTGAGACATGAAAACTTGATCACCTTGGACGATATATTTATTTCGCCATTGGAGGATATTTATTTTGTCAATGAGTTACAAGGTACAGATTTACACCGCTTATTGACGTCAAGACCTTTGGAGAAACAGTTTATACAATATTTTACGTATCAGATATTGAGAGGCATGAAATATATACACTCTGCAGGAGTGATCCATCGTGATTTGAAACCTTCGAATATTTTGATCAATGAAAATTGTGATTTGAAAATTTGCGATTTCGGTTTGGCTAGAATTCAAGACCCGCAGATGACTGGTTATGTCTCGACAAGGTACTACCGTGCACCAGAAATTATGTTGACTTGGCAAAAGTACGATACCGAGGTGGATATTTGGTCCGTTGGGTGTATATTGTCCGAGATGATCGAGGGAAAGCCCTTGTTCCCGGGTAAGGACCATGTACATCAGTTCTCCATCATAACGGAGTTATTAGGAAGCCCTCCACCTGATGTCATTGATACCATTTGTTCAGAAAATACATTGAGGTTTGTCCAATCATTGCCTCATAGAGATCCTATTCCATTCAGTGAAAGATTTGCTTCTTGCACCCATGTTGAACCAGAAGCTATTGACTTGTTATCCAAGATGTTGGTGTTTGACCCTAAGAAGAGGATCAGCGCAGCAGAAGCTTTGACCCATCCATACATGGAGCCATACCATGATCCAACTGATGAGCCAGTATGTGAAACCAAATTCGATTGGAGTTTCAATGATGCCGACTTGCCAGTTGACAATTGGAGGGTAATGATGTATAGAGAGATTTTAGATTTCCATCAAAGTATTGGAGTTGGAGGCAGTGGACTCGATTACCAACAACAACAAGTTGCTGATGCGGATGGAAACACTGAGAAATTGGACGAGTTAAATAGACAACAGCAGCAACAATTTGCTCAAGAGCAACAAACCTAGAGGCTGTTCTTCCATTTGTTCTTTCTTTTGATATATAGGTGGTAGATTATAGTTTTCTCCAATGAGCTTATATATAACAATGACTTTACACGACGTGATCTTTGTGCAAAACAAATGTTGCCCTCTATAAACGCGCGCAGAAGTCGGCGATTTTGTTGACAAAATGGGACACACCTTGATCTACAACGAAGTCGAAACATGTCTCTGAAAAAACAAACCAATCTGAGTAATGATAGGACTTACAAGAAACAGTTGCATGGAGCTTTGTTAGTTTCATTAAGCTACTTAGAGATAGATGACAATGGCTATCAGGTTTGTGAGATGACATTTGAAAACACTTCAAAGAAGGACCTAACTGTCAATACAACTGAATTGACCACCGCCAAGTCCAAGGCAGACGAAGAAGAATCAGGATGGCTACCGAAATTCTTTAGACTGTCGGGAAACCCCGAGGAACTGACAGAGTTGGTTACGCTGACTGAGGACGAGCTGATTACCTTATTCTTGGGACATGTACAGTTGTTTGGATACGTTGTTTTAAACTATAGGATTCCAATTGACACCACCTCATTAGACATGAATCGACATGAACAGTGGTGGAACAATGTGGAATACTTGAACCAGTACTGGCATAAGGAAGACGAAGAAGAGAAAGGAAAAGATCCACACATTGTCGTTGAGAATACTCCCTTTGTCAAACAACAACTTGAATCAAAATTGGCCATTGGCGGCTACTTGGGTGGGGTCAATGATTTGCTCGTCCACGAGAACAACTCAAAGCCTTTCAATGTGAATCCAACATTACTACATGATTTAATCAATGTATTTGATTCGTATCCCAAAACTAAATCTGTGCTTCCGCAGCAAGATATGACTGATTCCATTTTGCCAATATATACAACACCGCAATCGCTTTTATTCTCCGATTTGACAATTCCAAAAAACTCCTCCAAATCGTTTAAATTCAGTGTTCCTGTTAATGAGAAGTTACCACCTAGTTACAACACCAGACTGACCGGTCCAGCCTGTGACCAGGGATGGGTCAGTATCAGATACTCACTTGTTATGAGTTTGCATGAAAACAGTATTGTTGAACCAGCAAAATCAATTTACTTCCCACTCAACATTGTTCCACACAGATATGTATCTAATAAGGTGTTACAGAGGTATTATTTTGAAGAGGCATTGGGGTTGGACAAGACTTGGACCATAAAGGGTCTAGATGATGAGACTGCGAACCTGCTCACAGTGAGTAATTCCTCGGCAAAAGCTGATTTTTTAAAGGATCTTTCAGACTTGATTGACTCAGATGTATACAATATGCCAAAGGTCTCAACAACTGAGAGAAGGAGGAGTAGTGTAAAAAATGCACTGACACACATTTCGGATGAGAGTTTGTACACAGCTCAGCTTCCATCAAATTTGAAAACGCTGTACCAGTTGAAAGTCAACGAAGACGAGGTGTGTAAGATTTCTATATCCAAGCCATACTACCATATCGGCGAGGACATTCACTTTAAAATTGAAATGAATTTAAATGATAAGGAGTCGCAAATTATCGGATTGATTGCGTACTTGGAGGCTCATGAAACATATCACTTGAAGGACGAAGGAAAGAATATCGTCAACAAGTACGAAGTTTCGGGAAATATAAAGATCAATACCTTGGCAACAATCTTGAATAATCAGAAAGGTGCCAAGAGTACAGTTGACCAGTTTATCAACATACCCAAATTCTTGACGCCCCAGTTCCAGAGCAAGTCGTTTATGGATTTAACATATTGGTTAAATTTCCAATTAAATCTTGCCAAGTTATCCGAAGAAGATGTCGGTGTAAGTGACCTTGTTTTCAAGTCTAATACATTTCTACGATCCGATGCTGTTGGAAACACTCAACATTTCAAGGTACCCATTCACATAATAAGCTCACCCTACGAGTGATGATACTAATCCGCTTATCCTTGTACGTCTTTGAAGGAGCAATCATAAAAGAAAAGCACGACACACACACACACACACACACACACATGCACACATGGGCAATGTGTAGAGTAATTTATACAAACAATGGTACGTTTCATCTTGCAATTTAACACCTTTTGTTCTCTGTTTTGATTGTTGCAAACACAATTGAAGCTTTTTTTATTTCATTTCAGTGAAATCTCTCGGACAGATTGTTGCTCCTTGATTCTAGATTTCACTTCCGAGAGATTCTGACTCGAAGTAATAAAAAAAAAGCACAAAAAATTTGCATTTCCTATTTTGTAAGATTAATCGACCCTTTTGTTCACTAAAAGACTGCAGTTACGCTCGGTTTTAAGCACTTGACACAATTAACAAACCAGTTTATAAACGAACGGAGATAGATGTCAATTAAAAAAACACCCACACAATGACTGCTTATTGTAACTCATCAGCTGTAATGATTGCTAGTGCGGATAAAGAGGGATAGCGATTGACCGTAAAATTGGGGTATTGTATTTTGTTTATATTAGTTTGCAAAAGCTTCACCAACAAAGTAAAACAATCTCTCATTTTGTTATTAAAATGTGAACATTACCCAATTAGGAAAAGAGGTTTATTACATTTTATACATGCGATTAATTTTGTGTAAGATTATAATATTTATGCACAATTGCTTAAATTCAACTTCTTTTCTCAACTGGGAAATAAAATTATTTTTCATCTTACTTTATGCTTTTTGCATCCACAATCATATGAAATAAAGAGAGGGATATTACCACCTTGAGTAAAGCCTACGAGTCAACTATTGTTTAAGCCACATGAGACAAAATTGTCAGACGAAAATACACTGCACATGTGACTGTTTTCATATAAATACCTTTTGGGGCCCGCCCTTGTCTCAATTTGAACTTCTTAGGTCAAATTTCTTTCCCTAGTTTTTGTTTCCTTTAAAGAATTGCAGCTTCATTAATTTCACATTCGCTACAAGACTGGGTATCAAAGATGAAGTTTTCTACCATTTTGGCATCGACCTTGTCAATCGCTTCCGTTGCGACGGCACAATACATTTCACCTGCTTCTGAAGAATTGACAGTTAAACTTGAGACTAGAGAGATGGGAGACAGTCTCATGCAAGCATACCAATTGGAGCAGAGAGATATCTCCGACATTGTTGGTAATCTTGTTTCAAGTATCAATATTTCTGCTATCCTTGATGACATTGATTTTGACGGAATTGCTGAATGGGTTAATGGGTTGTTAACTGAAAACAACAACATTCAATACTTGGAAAACATTTTGAACTTCCTTGGTCGTACAAACTTGGTCCCTATTCTTATTGGCTTTGTTGTTTCAAATAACGAAACAAGACACCTTGCTTATGAAGCTGTGGTTAGTATTATCAACAGTGGTCTCGATCCAGAGCCAGTATTTGTTGCATTGAAGGATTCAGGATTGTTATACACAATTATTGCTGACTTGGTTGAAAATGAAAACACTTTGCCTCTTGTCTTTAGGGTTATCCAAGATACTATCAGCGGAATTGACTTTGGTGCCCTCATTAGTCAATTCTTGAACGGTGGAAGTGCAACTATTACCTTTTCAACAAACACAAATGGAGGTAGCAACACTGGAGGTCAAGCTCAGCCAACTTTGGTTGTTTCCAACCCACTTGGCGGAAATAGTGGCGGTTCTGGAAGTGCTACAGCAGCAAACACTCAAGGTTCAAGCTATAGCAGTGTTGATGTTAACTCAATCAACCAATTGATTTCTGCTGCTGCTAATGGTGGTGCTAACTCTGTTTCCCTTACCAGATCAACCAGCAGAACTACTCAAGGTCAAGCATCTTCTATTAACTTGGCTACTGTTACTGGTCCTGCCTTCCAATCAGTTCCAACTTCACAAATTGGACAAGGTCAAACATCTGTTAACTATGGCTCCCTTGCCGCTGTAGCTTCTGCTATTGGTGGCTCTTCCAAGAAAAGAGATGCTGTTGACGAAGTCTTGGAATTTGTTGCTAAGCAAAAGAGAGCTGAAGACTTTGCTGAAGTTGAATTGGCCATTGAATTGGCCAAGAGGAGCGGTGTTGAAGACTTGTTAACTACTATTTTCTCAGCAATTGCCCAATCTAACTTGATTAATGAAACCATCAGTTATTTGCTTACCAACAGTCAATTTGAAGGGTCTGTTGTATTGATTATCAGAGACATCTTGGCCAGTATTACCCCAGCAACTTTTGAAATTGACACCCTGAATCCATTGATTACTGCTCTTCAAAACTCAGGAATCCTTCCAGATCTCCTTCAAAGAGCACTTAACGATGATGATTTGAGGGCTGCTCTTCTCAGAGATGTCCGTCAAGTCCTTAGTGAGCTTGGGTCGCTCGTGGGACTTTCAAAGAGAGAAATGACTGAGAATCTTTTGGCTAGAGATGACGCAACTTCAAGCTTAATCAGTTCTGTTTCACAATCTACAATTAGTGCTAACGCTTCGTCAGTTGCTACTGTCGATGCTGCTAATGCTGGGTCTCCTGCATCATTGAATTTGGTTAGTGTTGCTTTTGCTGCAATTGGTTTGTCAGCGTTCGTTTTATAATGAGCATGCATTGCAGGAGAGAGAGGGGACCACTCCTTTTGAGGGTTCATTCTATTCATTTTCGTTTCTTTCATTTCTATAAATACCTCTTCGATATATACACAACGTATAGTTTTTAATTTATTTAGAAGTTTTTACTCAAATGTGTGTGATTGTAGGAATTGATAGTAGGATTCTTCAGGAAAAGATTCTCTCGGACGTCTGTGCTTCAGCAACCATTTTATATTTTATTTTTATTTTTATATTTTTTTTTCTGCTTTATCAGATCGACAAGAACTACTCCGAAGCAACAAACTAACTCAATGGGAAGCCAATCTAATTTAAACCAGCAAATGAAGGACCTTCTGTGCAGTTCACTTCCAGAAGAAGAGGAAGCGGACGGCAGTGATTACTCGCACAACTATGACGCGGAAAGTGATGACGAGGATTTGTCGAAATCTATAAAGTCAGCACACTACTCCTCATCACAGGATAGGTTCATGAAGGATCACGATTTGAAAGTCAAGACATTTGAAGCCTTGCATGGGCATCAGGGATCAAATCCGTCCTCGCCGGGTGGAGCAAACCTTAGAAGAAGATCATCTGTTATTGATATGCCCCATAGTTTACATCATCCACCACCATCGCAAGCGCCAAATATAGCATCTAATAATGATTACATATTTGGAACAAATGCATTACCTGAAGAGATTCCCTCCGATGAAATTGTCGAGTTTTACCTGGATGTGAAGGAATGTTTGGATCTTCGTCACAAATATTTGAAGCTCTCATTGCAAATACCAGAGTTGTTGAACCCTAAAAACCAACCAGATTGGAAAATCTACCCAGCACCCCCTAAACCGACTTATAAATCGAAGAACAAATTCAACCAAGTGGTTGCAACACCAAACGAGGACGAAGAGTTTGAATTTAGCAAATGCAACATACCTGACTTGAGTGGTTCTGATGTCTACTTTGTTTTAAATGACGAAGGTGTGTATGAAGTATTTGACAGTTTAAAGAACGAGAGACTTGTTCAAGTACCGAATTTGCATGAATATTATCGTGACCTAGGCTTTATGGGTAAAATTTCTTCCGATGGGCCAACAAAATCATTTTCTTTCAAAAGGTTGCAGTATCTCGAGGCTAAATGGAATATGTATTACTTGTTGAATGAGTTTGAAGAAACAAAGCAGTCGAAAGCAAACCCACATCGTGATTTTTATAACGTAAGAAAAGTCGATACGCATATTCATCATTCGGCATGCATGAATCAAAAGCACTTGCTCCGTTTCATTAAATATAAGCTCAAGACCGAGCCAGACGAACCAGTCATATTCCGTGATGGCAAAATTTTAACCTTAGCTGAAGTGTTCCAGTCGTTGAAGTTGTCGGGATACGATTTATCGATTGACACTTTGGATATGCATGCACATACCGACACGTTCCATAGATTTGACAAGTTCAACTTGAAATATAACCCTATTGGAGAATCGAGATTGAGGGAGATTTTTTTGAAAACTGACAACTTCATCGACGGTAGGTATTTGGCAGAACTAACCAAGCAGGTGATGAAGGATTTGGAGAGCTCGAAGTATCAAATGAATGAGCTTAGAATTTCGATATACGGTAGATCTATCCATGAATGGGACAAGGTAGCCTCGTGGGTAATTGACAATAAATTGTTTAGTCACAATGTCAGATGGCTCATTCAAGTGCCTAGATTGTACGATATCTACAAAAAGAATGGAAATGTTACCTCCTTCTTAGATATCGTCAAGAATTTATTTGAGCCATTGTTTGAAGTTTCAAGAAACCCCAAATCGCATCCTAAATTACACGTATTTTTGCAAAGAGTGGTTGGGTTTGATTCTGTCGATGATGAATCAAAGGCAGACAAACCTTTGCCGCCACACAAATACCCCTCTGCTATGGAATGGAACCATACTTCAAACCCTCCTTACTCATACTACATTTACTATTTATATTCGAACATTGCCAGTTTGAATCACTTGAGATTGAGAAACAAGTTCAACACGTTTGTTTTGAGGCCACATTGTGGTGAAGCTGGTGACCCCGACCATTTGATTAGCGCCTTCTTGACTTCTTACGGGATCTCGCATGGTATCCTATTGAGAAAACTCCCATTCATTCAATATTTGTATTACCTTGATCAAATTGGTCTTGCCATGTCTCCATTGTCCAACAATGCATTATTCCTTACGTATGATAAGAATCCATTTTACAACTTTTTCAAAAAAGGAATGAACGTGTCTTTATCTACAGATGATCCGCTTCAATTCTCATATACGAAGGAACCATTGATTGAAGAATATTCTGTTGCTGCACAAATCTACAAGCTATCTGGAGTTGACATGTGTGAATTGGCAAGAAATTCATGTTTGCAAAGTGGATGGGAAGCGACTATCAAAAAGCATTGGTTGGGTAAAAACTACATGAAAGGAGGAGTTGATGGTAATGACATAGAAAAGACAAATGTACCAGACATTAGGGTCCTCTTTAGGGAAGAGACTTTGAAAAGCGAACAGCATTTGTTACAATACTATAACGAATTGAAAAACAAACAGTCTAAAAAGGAACAAGAGAGCTAAACGTTGAAAAAAAAAAAGGTCTGAATGTGTTTTATTTATACAATGCTCAATAAATATAGAAACAAAAGTAGAGTTTGTCCAGCTATGGCACCCCTCGAAGGTCATATCTTTGTGCATAGTTAAAGTACTCTACTTTTTCAGGATCAACCATCATTCCATCTGCATCCTTTTCGAAATTTTTTGGTTTCTTTAAATGGTGTTCAAGACCGTATCTTGCACAGAATTGAAACGACGATTGCAAAGCACACACTAGATTGTCATTAGCATGGTGTGGATCCGCAGTTACATCGTAATTTAGCACACCCCAATTTATCAACTCTTTTAAAAGTCCCTTGACATTCACTCTATGCACAGTGTAATCACTTACTGACAAGGTCAAAGTCAAATAATCATCAACTATTGTTCCAGATGAATCCTTATCGGCGATCCACTGTGAGATACCGTTTGGGATAAGAACACTAGATCTGAGGCATGAATTTTCGGGGTACAATAAATCCCACCCTGGAACATACATATTAAATGATAACGAGGACGATATGTGAGTCACCTTGTAATAGTTTTTAGAGTCCTTTCTTTCCTTAACTATTACCACCAAGTTTGGCCGATACATCGAACTTCCACACCCACAGTCATCTATATGTGCTCTAGCAAATCCCGCCCATACTTCTCTGTCCTCTTTGACAGTGACCAATTCATTCAAATTCATCAATTGAGTTCCTCCCCTAAATGGACCAACCTGGTTTTTAGGCGACAACAGGATATTAAATCTATAGTCATAAGAACATGCGCCTTGTAAATCACATTTCAAAATATCTAAATTGGCCCACCTAAAAACGAAATAAATATGCGAGTCGTACCCATCAACCTGACGATCAAGGTAGCTTGTAAATGGCGTCCAATTTTTCTGCGTTCTCAATCTATAATTTTCAAGTTTGAGCTCAGCAGTTTTACTGTATTTCCGTTCGCTATCAAATTGCCATGGCCAGCAAAGAGACATGGCGCGGTAGCACCTCTGTGATGTAACCAACTTCTCATCCTCATCGTCATCATAGGTGTCCATCTTGCAATTATACGAATTGAACAAAATCAATGGTTCATCGTATCCTCCCTCATTTTTGACCAAGATCAATCTTGGATCTTCGGGTCCATAATACTGGTCTTCGTTTATCTTGGGATCTTGCCAGAAGGGAATGGGAACGATATGCGGGAAGTTTAATATGTACTGCTCACCAGTAGGAGAGTTGCGGGCCTTCGGAAGTAGTAGTCTAGTGCCCACCAACTCATTCCAGTTCTCGTCATATAATTGTGCATACGCCAATGAAAGTATGGGAGAGTTCCTCGTGCCCTTAGGACTATACATTATTCGAGACACCATATAATGAACTCCATAATCTTTTAACCATATCGAACTCCCCGCCAAACGGAACCAAAACTTTTCCACCACATCAAGATCCAACTGAAGCCTCAATTCGGGAAGGATAATTTTCCTTAGTCCGGCTAAATAATCATTCTCTCCCGATTCTATGTCATTGAGGATATTTTGTACTACTTCGTGCAAGGAAGTCCTCATGTTTGTTGCCTTGCTTATCTTTACCAGCGAATTCAACCCCAACCGTTTGCATTGTTCTAGATCCAAATCTATATTTTCAGCCAAGTTGAATGCAGTGAAGTCATACTTTTTATACTTTAGCTGGCGGACCTCTTTTCCTGGATTAATGTCAATAGCTTGGTTGAATTCGGTTGACCCCAGGAGATGGTACCTTAAATAATCCTCGTTCAGTTTTACAAAGGTGCTCAAATCCTTTTCATTTTCGAACAAGTCCTTTGGAATGATTACTTCATTTTTGATAATTCTGGCAGGATTGTTTCCTCTAAGGATGAGGAATAATTGGAAAAACAGAAGTGCGATTAACCCCACCATTAGCAAGTTAACCAATGGTTTCCTGATCATTCTTTTGAGAACTATTGCGTTATTATTATTCATGTTTTTAAAAACGGGAGGCTTAATGGTTGGAAATTTGTAACATTGAATATAAATGGAATCCTGATGAAGAACCCGAGGACGTTTTTATATTGTGGCCGTATTTGGTGGCTGAGGAGGATCTCTGTCGATCCTCATTTTATTTACGGAATCTAAATTTAAACAATGCGAAATCTACAATGTTTACCATTTATAATTTTCCTCTGCATTAAAATACAGTTGTGTTCTAGAACCCTTTTTTCACGTGGATGAAACAAAGTCTTTCATTTGAAGAGATCCCCCCAAGTGTAATAATGAGCCAATTGACTAAATTTGTCAGGATTAGCCGACTAAAGTATAACACTACATTAAGAAATATTAAAGTTACAAAGCAACAAGAGCTTGTCCATGGAACATCTCGTATAGAGCAGCTTCCAAAGTCTAGAATTTTTTACATGAAGAAGGCAAAGAGTTTAGTTTTGAAACTCAATTGCCGGAATTTGGGTCTTATTTTAGGTTAACAATATATCCTCTTGCCCGTTGGAAATACTCGCTCACGGAGAAGACTTGGCCCCAATAGCGCTACAGGTAATGCTAGGATACGTAAAAATCTTAGTTTCAACTTCTGAAAACATACATCTATAAAACTCTTCCAACAGTGGCACCTGTTGATTCTTTAGTTTGAACCCTTTTCAAAGATGTACCACCAGTAATTTGATTCAACAAGGCCCCAACATTAGGCGTGGATGGTGCACCACTGTCGCTTGCAGGTGGAGCTGGAGGTGCTGGTGCAGGTGGTGGAGGAGGAGCAGGGGCTCCAAAAGGTGGAACTGGTGGTGGTGGTGGGATCGAATCACTTGAGGGAACTGGTGGTGGTGGTGGTGGTGGGGGAATTGAGTTACTGGATGGAACTGGAGGGGCTGACTCATTTGGGGTGGGTGGAACAGTAGATGAGAAACCGTTCGAAGATGGTTCTGGAATAGAATCTGAGGAAGCCACGGGCGGAATTGAGTCGGCTGGTGGCGGTGGCGGTGGCGGAATAGAGTTTGACGAAGGAATGGGCGGAATTGATTCAGTTTCACGAACACCAGATACTGGTTGATTTGATGGTGACGATTCAGCAGTATTCCATCCGGCACCACTAGAACTGGTTGATGAAGCCTCTAAATTGTCCGTACCTGGTACTGGTAATGTAGTTTCTGGTTCGGGTTCGTTTTGTAGTTGAGACACGCTGTCGGCTTTATTCTCCTGATGTATAGTCACTGCAAACTCAGCTTCACCTTGTTGTTGAGACACACTGTCGACTTTACTTCCCAGGTTTCCAGTTGTTGCTGGCTCTACTGAGTGAGTAGCAGCTGGTGCCATGTTTCCAAACAACAAGTTGGCCAAGTGTGCAGCACCTGCTCTATTTGGTGCATCATCGTCTGATTCTTCGTCATCAGAATCACTCCAGCTGTTATCATTCAGAATACCTCTTTGGACATTTCTTTGCATACTAGCCTTTTCATTATTAACTGGTTGGAATTGCTTCTTAAAGAATGGGTTATTATCATGTCTGGGAGGTTTGGATGAAATAGCAGTGCTTTGGTTCTGTACATTTTCCTTGAGCTTGTCATCTGAAGGTGGCTTGTTGTTGGTGCTTTCCTCCTTAGCAGTTTCAAGCTCTGGTTGTTGAGATATAGCAGAGTTAGGTTGGGAGATGGCTGAATTATTCTCATGCGAAACAGGCTCTCCAGATTTTCTCAGTGTCTCATTGGTGTTTTGAACTTGTGCTTGTGATGCTGTATTCTGGTTGTATGCCTGGCTTACTTCTCTATTGACTGAGTGTGAAACAAATATT
Source organism: Lodderomyces margitis (assembly GCF_024628925.1). Classification (NCBI taxonomy): domain Eukaryota; kingdom Fungi; phylum Ascomycota; class Pichiomycetes; order Serinales; family Debaryomycetaceae; genus Lodderomyces; species Lodderomyces margitis. Next base: position 468,262 of record NW_026261901.1, on the reverse strand, counting down.
TCTTCAGATTTATTCGGCTCAGTTGGTGGCTCTGTCTTAAAATTGCCAATTTGGGCTACTTCATTAGTAGCTGGTTGCGGAACAACTGACTCCTTTGGGATATCTGGCTGAGATGGTGTGGTGAAATTGTCTCTTGGCTTTTCCACCACCACTGGTTCAGTGGACTTAGAAGGGGTGGAAGACAGAGAGGAAGCATCAACTTGTGACCCACCTACAGCACCAGTCTTTTGTTTGGTAAGCTGTGGCACATGAATGGTCTCATTAGTCTCACGAGGAACATCTTTAGCTTCTGGCTTCTGTTTAGGTTGGGCTGAGGCTGATTCGGATTTTTCAGTTGATCTCCTCCCATGATTCTTACTACGGCTGATTCCAAGCTTCTCAAGTCTAGCAGCCATTCTCTTCTCAGCTTGTTCTTTGATATATGCAGCTCTTTCTTCAGGCGTGGAGTAACTGGCGGTTGGTTGAGTAGCTGGAAACTCAACTGCATCCTTTTGAATAGGGCTGGCCGATTGATCCTGTGATGAAGCATCGAATTTCTTTGCTTGCGGAAAAGACTGAGGTTGAGCCTTCGCATTTGCATTGTCTTGGTATCTCTGCAATTCTCTAACAAATGAAGCAACCGTTTGGCTAATTCCGAAACCCTTTTCCCACTTCTCATATCCAACTTCAATCTTAGCCGAAGTCTTTAACTTTGATGCACATTCATCCTCCATGCTCTTTATGCCTGACTCTATATCTTTAACCATATCCGATTGCCCCTTCAAATCAGCTTTCGATTTTTGAACAGCCTCCTTGAACTTGAAGTCTGCTCCTCCACCACTACCGCCTTTACCAGTGAGTAAAGCCATCTTTTGCTTTAAATCAAACTTGCCTTTATCAGTAGCGATGTTGTTGAGGTCAACATTCTTCTCATCCCATGAAGGATCTTCTTGCTTCAATTTAAGTTTAACCAATTCAATGCTCTTTTCCGAAATGTCTTGGTTCAATTTATTAATATTTGAAATCAACTTTGGAATGTTATCCCTTGCCAAGTGATTCAATTTCTGAAGCAATAAATTCTTGTTATTATTTGGCGCTTCCTTTGTAATCTTGGTTTGTAAATCGAAAATTTGACTCTTTAATTTGTCAATTTCAGTAGTGTCATTACGCTGCTTTTCTTCATCTTCAGCATCCAAAGCATCCAACAAGATCTTCTTTTCTTTGATGGATTTCTTCAACTGTTCAATGGTGACCTCAGTGTTCTTTTTATCGGGAGAGCTATTGAAGGATCCTTCATCTCTACTTCTATGACGAGAACGTGAAACGTAACCAACATTGTCATCATCATTCTTGAATCTTGCGCCATCAACTTTTGTCTGAGGCTTATAATTCTTGGCCGATTTGATACCCCCATTGTTCTTCAACGAGTTTTTCAAATTGTCCATGGTATCTTTAAATGTTCTTTCAGCTGGAGGAATTAACTCAGGAGGCAATCTAAGTGGAATTTCTAACCCATTCAATCTTCTATAAATCAAATGCATTGCCACAGCAAATTGATTCTTGTTGAGCTTACCAGAATCATCGGTATCGGCTAAAGTCCAAATTGATTCCAAGTCTTGTCGACTTAAACCCGATTTGGTAAACACATTTAAAGCAACGTTGGAGTCCACATATCCCCTTCTGCTTGTATCCCAAGCTTGAAATAAGTTGTCATAAATTTGCTTCTCTTGTTTAGTGATGGCCCAGGTTACATTGCTGGAGGCATTATTGTTCATAGCAGTGTTCAAATCCTCAAAGGTTTTGGTATTGTTGGGTTGGAACACCTTGTGCATGGTGTTTAAACCAGAGTATCCGCCTGTGGGCATATTGACAAATCCCCATTCACCAGGTCTTCCAGTTGGTTGTGCTTGCAAGTATCCAGTTGGTTGTTGTTGCAAGAATCCCGTTGGTTGTGCTTGTAAAGCACCAGTGGGTTGTTGCTGAAGAAGACCTGTTGGCTGAGACTGCATTGGAACTGGTCCAGTTCTATTGGCTTGCAATGGACCAGTTCTTTGCGGTTGTAAACCAATAGTGTTGAGTCCTCCAGTTGGTTGTTGGTTGAATTGATTAACACCCCCAGTTTGGTTCTGTTGTTGGAACCCAGTGGTTTGAGGAATGAAACCTCCCGTACGTTGCTGAGGAAGTTGGTTAAAGCCCGTGCCCTGTGCTTGGAGAGGTCCAGTCTTTTGAATTAAACCAGCCGTTTGTTGTGGCTTTAATGGAATAAACTCGCCTGGGGTTCCACCACCACCTCCGAAAGATGTCGGTGGTTGTTGTTGTTGATGGTATCCAGTAATTTGAGGAGCAATCCAATTGTTCTGTGGTTGTTGGTTAAAGGTCGTAGGTTGAGACTGCTGGTTGAACCCAGTGGCTTGCGGAGCAAAAGCATTAACAGGTTGACCAAATCCAGTAGTTTGAGGGGCAAATGTAGTTGGTGGCTGGTTGAATCCGGTAGCTTGGGCATTGACCGATGGCTGATTGTACATCCAGTCATCTTTCTTTGCAAACGGAGTGTTAGCTAGGATATTGTTTGGATCATCAGGAATGCTAAAGTTGATTGCATCCACAAAGCTCTTTACTTCATTAAGCCACTTCTCTGGGAGAACTCCAGGGAGAGGTTCACCACGTTTGGCCATATTGCATAAATGCAAGCTCAATGCAAATTCCGGAAAGAGCAAGGAGCCAGTTTTATCAAGGTCAGATAAAGTCCAGATTTCTGCCAAAGTAATTGGACTCAAACCGGATCTCATCAATACGTTACTTGCCGTATCTCCAGTAATTGCCTGTTCTCCTCGAGGAACCGCAGTTCTGAAAAGATGCTCAAACTTCTTTTGGTCATCAACAGTAATAAAAGACAAACGGAAGGGGGGGATTTTCAAATCGTGGTTTTCCACAACAGTGGGGGCACCTTGGAATCCTGTTGGTTGCGTTTGAACATAGCCTGAAGAAAGGTTTGATGAATACAAGTTAGGTTGTGCAAAACCAGTTGGCTGGGTGTATAGCGGTTGTTGTTGTTGTTGCTGATTGGGCACACCATAGTTTGGGTTATACCCTGTGTTCTGAAATGAATTGAACATACTGGTGGTGGGGGGAGGGGGAAGTAGACGTTCAACAATAATATCTTTTTTTTTTCTTTTCTACCGAAATTTATTTTTGTTCAATTTCTTTGCGCCAAGTTTACATCTGTAGCACATTTAGAAACTCCTATTTAAATTTCGCACTCTATTATTAAATCTAAATATCCAATACTTCATTCCAAAAGTTAATCTCCAATTGGGATACTGTATTGAATATATCTACCAACTCTTCTGCACGTGATTTAGTTATGCCATCCGCAACTAGTGCATTAAGAGCCAATCTTCCTTCTTTGTCAGCTTTTGAGTACCAGTCCGAAGCATATACATTCAACCAATCTTTGTAAACATCAGGTATCTCAACCGGATTTTCCTCTCTCAATTTTTTGCCATAAGCACCTGCTTCAGCATACCCATGTAAACAAGGAGCCAAAGCTACTTTGATTCCCAAGTAGTCCTCTGTTTCCCCCGCGGCAAGCAAGTAGTCACAGTATTCTACACAAGCTTTGCCCGGCTTCAAGTCTTGAATATCTCTTTCATAATCGACATTGTATGCCTTGAGCCTTTTCTTGTGATGCTCAATTTCGGTAATAACTTCTCCGATTATTGTTGCAGCTGCATGTGTCTGTTGGTAAGTAGGGGCCTTTGACGCCAATAGACCATGCATTCTGGCGTATATGATGAGATAATGGTAGTCCTGTTTCAAGTAGTAAAAGAAACTCTCAAATGGAAGAGTATTCTCAGCTAACTTCTTAACAAATGGATGCTCGGTGTACCTCTGCCAAGTTTGTTTTACTTTTGGGTGTGACGTCAAGTAGTCAACAAAATCACTATTTTCATCAAATTTCAAAACATCGTTGCCATCTTCCGCAATAAAGCGAGTAATCTGAGTACGTGGGATTACATTATGGTTTAATGGACCATTTCCGTGGCCCAATTTCGTCATTTGCAACATGCCACTGTGAATAAAATCAATGGCAATGGCAATTGCATCGGTGAGATTTCTGTCCTTGGCTACATTTGCTGCAATTGCAGAAGCTAAAGTGCATCCTGTACCGTGTGTATTTTCAGAGCTGATGTACACTGAATTGAAAATAGTCAACGATTGGGACTCCGTCTCGTACAAAATGTCCATGACGTGGGAACCATTTTGGGATACATTACCTTCCTTATCAAAGGGGATATGGCCCCCTTTCACCAACAAGTTTTTGCATTTGAGATAGCCCAGTAGTTCAACAACAAATTTTTTGAACTCTTCCATAGTAGTGATTTCAACAGGATTGTTAAACAATCCGTATAATGCTTTAGCCTCGGGCAAGTTTGGAGTGATTAAATACGAATCTTTCATTAAATGGTCAACGCAGTACTTGATTCCATCCAAATCGAACAACTTACTACCAGATGTACTCACCATTACTGGGTCAATAACAAACTTCACTTTGATATTGGCTTTCGATATCTCCTCAATTGCTTCTTTAGTTAACATCCCCGTCTTCACCACTTTCAAAGGTGCATTCTCATACCCATAGAAGTCTTCCAAATTGGCCTTCAAGATTTGAGCGATTAGCTTTTGCGAAGTCTTTTCGAACGATACGACACCTTTTGTATTTTGAGCAGTCAATGCTGCGATACAGGTGGTTCCGTAAACTCCAAATGCACTAAAAGTTTTCAAATCGGCTTCAACTCCTGCTCCTCCCGAGTTATCACTTCCAGCAATTGTCATTACCACCGGTAATGCAACATCTTTGGCTTCAGGCTTGTTTATCTTGATGTACTCTGTTTTCATTGACAACACTTCTTAACCATTGGTTGGTTATCATATTTTTCGTGAAAGATTTTAAGCACAATTCACGAATAATAGGCTGATGTTGGAGGCGCGTATGGAAAACCCGATGTCAAAAAAATATGCGCTTACAGGGCGGTATAGGAAATAGTTGAGGAAAATGACTTTCGGCTCTTTTACTGTTGAAGACTTGGCAGGGAACTAAACTTTTGGCACACATAGCTACCACAGTATTAATAGCAAAGGTAGCTAAAATCTCATGTAAGTTTATTCTTTGCGTTTGCTGTCATATATGACTAATTAACCAATGGCGACAGCACGCCACCCTTTGAAAAGAAGGGGGCTAAAGGTACAGTACGGGCCTATATGAGCAACACTGCTTGAAACCGAAGCCAACAAGCTTGAATCGCGGTGCTATTAAAACAAGGTGAATGCGGAAGGTGATTCGTAACGACTATTAATACTGTGAATATGTAGTTCTGTTCAACCCCCTCTTTTTTTTTGAGATAAGAAATCTGTCGTATGAAGCACCGGCTCTCAGGTTAAGCAGCTATAGACTTCTCATTAGTGTATTACAACAGATTGGTCAACTAAAGTGCTGGCCATAACTGAAAGTCCTGGTGGTTTGAAGCTACATGTGGGCAAAGTTCAGTTTTGCCGACATAGGTAGCGCTCTTTCATTTGAGGAGCAAAACTTCGGGGTACCAAAATTAACCAAACATTACAACCTAAGCAATCCATCAGAGGTAAATACTAGGTCACAGATCAAGGAATTTGGACGTATTATCGCATTATCAGAAAGGGTTCTATTGAATAAATAAAGCTTGGTGCAGGAAGATTAATTGAATAACACTGCCCAAACACAATTACGGTGAATATCCTTGCAATTCAAGAACCACAAGAGAGGACACCCTGCCACCAAAACATAGTTGCTGTGTATTAAAAAGACACCATGTTTAGAGATAGAACAAAGTTATTCTTATCTTATCGTCGAACAATCTCACGAGATACTTCGCATAAAAAACCGTTTCGAGACGACGTATTTAATGATGATAATAATGATAGTGACAGTTTATTCGACTCCGAACAAGATAATCTTATCCTTTCATCACGGAAACATCAACAACGGAGATCAGGCCTTGCATCTCACTCAGTGGGGGTTCATAAAAACGAAGAAGATATCGAAATGAAGCCCATAATCCCAACACAATTTGAAATTGCTAAAGATCTAGATATAGCGTTAGCCGTAATTGATAAACAAACGCAAGAATTGAATTCATTGTACAAGCAACTTATAATTATAAGCAAATCGCAGAAGAAACAAGTTGAATCCCAAATTGAAGAGCATAGTTATCAAATTTTACAAAATTTTGAGAAATGTTATATTGGTATTAAAAAGTTTGAATATTTGACTAATAATCATGAGCGATTGAAATTGAATTATTCATTACAGGATTTGAATATTTTGACAAACATGAAGAAGAATTATGCCAACAAGATTCAACAACATTTGCTAGTTTTCCGAAATTTACAAAATAATTATATGAATTTTTTGCGTGATGATGATGATGAATTCGATCTATTGATTAATGAAAAGCGTAATCAACGTGGAGTGAAACATGAACAATTGAATGGTGATAATATCGAAGAGCTAAGTAAAGAAATTGTCCAATCTAATCATCAACAGCAGCAACAACAGCAACAAGTCCAGCTTCAACAAAACACCAATGATCAATATTTGGAACAACGAGAACAAGAGATCAACAAACTAGCAATGGGTATATTGGAAATCTCAACAATGTTCAAAGAAATGGAGAGTATCGTTATCGATCAAGGAACAATGTTGGATAGAATTGATTACAATTTAACCAACACGGTACAAGATTTGAAATCGTCTGATAAAGAATTGATCAAAGCGAGAACGTACCAAAAGAGAACCACCAAATGTAAAGTTATATTCTTTATGGTGTTGTGTGTGTTTGCCTTGTTGATGATACTTATGTTGCGACCTGGTGGTGGAAGTCGCAGTACTGAAAAAATTATCGAAAAGCCGCAAGAGCCGGCAAAAGTAGGTGAAGGGAGTGAAGGAAGCGGTGGTGGTGATTCATCCAAGCCACCTAATGAAGTCAACCATCCTGACGCACCAATTGAAGGATCCAAACCAATTGATGTTGGCGGTGAATAGGGTGCGACGTGCACCACGTAGCTCTTATTTTTGCTATATATTTTAAATAATTGAATGCACCGCTGAGAAATATACAAAAATAGGGGAGGAGGAAGGGAATACTCAAGGTCTAACATAATCATTTAATAATACTATAAAAAAAAAGAGGACGAGAATTGAAAAATAGCAGGCAATCTTTCATATCTGGATGAATATAATGAAACACTTTATATAGAAGAGGGTGGCTGAATTCTCTCCGCTTCGGTACCTTTAGTTTACCTAGTCACGCCGTATGGTCCACTTTTAGCTTGAGTAGTAGTAGAACCAGCGCCGCTTCTTCCCATCAATGCACTTGCATTATTAGCAGTAGCGCCACCTCTATTGTTATTTCCATATCTAGCGGCAACAGGTACAAATCCAGGAGCAACTTTTCTCTTTTGTTGTGGCGCACCTCTAGCAAAATTGAAATCAGGATTGTTGCTCAAGACGCTATCGGATATAGTTGGTCTGGAATAGCCCAGCTGTTGTGGTTGGGGCTGTGGTGGAGCGTAGTTCATCGGTCTGTAAGGCTGTTGCTGTTGTTGTGGCGGCGGTGGTTGTGCGTATTGGTTGGGGATAGGTTGATACAGTGGGTGCAAGTGACCCTGTGGAGGTGCTGATTGGAGACCCATTTGCTGACTTAGTGGTTGATATTGCTGCAGGTTAGCATATTGATTACTTTGGTACTGCTGTTGTGGGTGTTGTTGACGTTGCTGTGGAACAGGGCCATATTGATTGTTATACTGAGGGTTAGGTGGACGTTGAGAAACACTAGTGAAATCAGAATCATCGTCAGAGTCATTGGTGGTTACAATAACATTAGTTCTACCTGCATTTAAATCCTCTTCGTCGTCGAAATCATCATCCATCTCTGTAAAAGGTCTATGGCCATCCACTTGTGGATGGTGCTCAAATACACTTCTTGAAAAAGCAGCATTGCTGCTGCTATTATTGGCAGTTCCAGGCGTGGTTGGGTATGGCGCTCCTCCTGTAGGGGGCTTATACCCGCCACCAGCAACTAAAGAGCCACCGCTGGCGTTATTGATCTGGGTGAAATCATTAGCAGTTTGTGGATTCATTTGATACGTCGAGGATGAATTGCTAGTAAATGATCCAGTACCGGTGCCAGTTCTTTGTGCTGGTGCTCCCGGTTGTGCATTGGCACCAACATTTGAATTGGCTAACGAGGCAGCCGATGCAGCAGCAATAGCTGCATGTCCATTGTAGCGCGTATTTGACCCATTATTACCTTGATTTGCAGGAGTTCCAAAGGATGCAGTGTTGTTACTGTATGAAGGTTTATAATCGTAATCATTATCAATCGAACTGGCGCTATTTGGACTCTTGAAAGTTGATGTCTGAATATGGTTAAATTTATCATCAATCTTGTTATAGTTGTTGTAAGTTCCAAATCCATGTTTATCATCATCTTCTTCTTGTTCGGAATTGTCATCGTCATTTCTCAAAGTTGTCAAGGTAAGGATGAGCAAAATGAGGGAAATAAGATTAGCAGCAGCTGAACCAATCAATATCCATCCGGTCCAAGCCAAATTTGGATAAAATGCCAATATGGTTACAATGCAGCTAATAATCGTTAAAATAAGTGATATAATGTTAACACCAAGAGCGATGAGAACAATAGCCCTCTTTCCAAAATGAGAAGCAACAACCAAAACTAGCAAAATGAAATTAAATCCAAGAGCAATAGGAGTGATAATAAAAATTTTAGCCAAAGTATCCCTTGTTGATGAACTCATTGTCCAATTAGACGAACTGTCGTCGACTGAACTAAGGGTTATTGGGTAAGTAGCTGACGAACAATCTTTGTTGCTATCAGTACAGTATCCGAAAACACCATAAGTATAACTAGCTGTTTTTCCTAGGTTAAAAGTGGTAACCACTGGTGAACTTATAGTAGCCAATAGTAAAAACACGAGTGATACCAAGATCAATATTAGTGACCCAGTATTGAAACTTAATCTGAAACCCATCTTTCACGAACGTTGTATGTCACACTGTATATGAAGGAGAAAAGGGTGCTGTGTCGATGAAGTAGGTGGAGATGTACCTGTTGATGTATATCTGTATGTGTCGCTGTGTTTATATGGGGCTGTGGCTGTACAACAGAAAAAAAATGGACCCAGTAACGAAAGGGAGGTAGTGGTGATAAGGAGGCTGTACAAATTTGTTTCAAAAAAACGTGTCCTAAGCGAAGCAGCAGTAGTATTAGCTAATGAAACAACAGCAGTGTATACGTATGTTTGATCTCACAAATAGGTAAGAAAGAAGGCTATAACAGTAAGAAGAAAAAGTATTCAAGAGATTTGTAGATAAATTTGAAATTAAAAAAATTCAATTGTAGAAGTGTATGTCTGTGTGTCTTGTGTGTTGATCTAAAGATAAAAAATTTGTCGCGTTGTGTAGTGTGGCATAAGGCTGAGACAATAAAACAAAACAAAACAAAAACAACACACAAATTTGACTTTGTATGAACTAAATGCATGAGATGGTAAATTAAGAGAAAGAACATACAGGATAAAGGCAAAGAAAGCCTAACACATAAATACAATGAAATAGTAGTGCCAACATGCTTGAAATATCTAATAGCATCAAGGTTTATTCCCCCCCCCCCTCCCCTTTACCCCATTTTTTCATCATTTGAAACATTGAAATATCAGTATATAAATAACTTTATCCCTTCCAATAAGTAACTGGAAGAAGTCTTTTGTGTGTAGTACTACATGCAGGAAACGTCCTATTATGGTTTTACTTTTTTTTTACAGATAGAAAAGCTCACCTCGTACTGGAACAGCCTCCCTTCGACAGTTATACTCCAGGGTATTTAGGGTGTTCAGATCTTGAGCTCTTCTTAGTAAGCCCGATATCTCACACCGATTGCTCAAACAGGAGAATGAGTGGGATTTTCAAGTGTCGAGGACGTACACACGTTGTCGTTTCTTCTCCTTTATTTGCCTAATTCTCTTTCTAATTGATTGCTAATTTCATGTATAAATATCCAGTCAAAATTTATCACATCTTAAGCAATTTTATTATCCTAAATGGCTAATGTTATCTCCTAAAGGATCAATTTCGAAAGTCGCCTTAGTTTTATTGTTCCTCGAAATCCAAACCTAGTTTCTATATTTAATCGTCAATTTGTCTTTGTGTATTTACTACAAGGCTTTTGTAGACACACCTGCATACAGTTACATATGTTTGATACGGCGCGAAATAAGTGGTAACTTTTATTTTTAACCCAAGTGGTAAATCCCACACTACCTTTTCCAATTTGCCCCCTTTTTTTTCTCATACAATTTATTGAGAAATATACACGACTTTGTCTTACTCCCTTTTTCCGTATCCTTTTGCAATGCATTTTTGCAACCAAAAATTCATAAAGTCATATTCCTATACGCCAAATGGACACTCGTATATTTTACCTAGCTATTTAGTGCCCTCATACCATATATCAGGCACTTCCAAGATGTATCGCTCCATTGCTTCTCTAAATCTAATTCGGTATTGTTTTGGTGTAACAACAGTCGGATCTTTACCCTTTTTATTACCCCCAATCAAGTTGTTTCCCTTGACCCAATTTTCCACCTTCTTATCCCAAGTAAAAGCTCTTAACCAATCAATGATACCTATATACAACTTCTTCAGCTCATCATCAATTCCAATCACTAAACTATAATCCATAACATCCATAGCCGATAAGAAACTAGTGTCATTAAACAAACATCCTCGTAACAACTTCTTCAGTTGCTCTTTAACAAATACTGGTGATTCATAAATATACTCAATCATATTTTCATCCAACAACACTTCATTTTCTTTACCCGTTTGTTGAACATGACGGTTTCTCATTGATCCTTTTAAATCAAATATTCTCGTTGTTTTGTGATTGTAGAATAAGTTCTCCATAATTAGGAAATCCATTTTGAACAACTTACCATTGGAACTGTTTTTGATTTCAACTTGATAAAACCCAAATATTTTGGCAATGGCTGTGGTTAGAGTGTTAAACATTGATTGACTAATGTATTTGAAGTAAAACGGCGCAATGGCAACAAATGATTCCAATTCAGTCTTGCTCAACTCTTTAACAATATATCGATTATCCAACGTCTTTAGGAAACTCGATCCACTTTTACCTCCACTTGAATGCCATTTAACACATCGGCTCAAAGACTGTATGAAACAGTAATTATCAACACCACATCCTCGACGTAATGCCTCAAATTGTTCACTGTAAAAGATTTTACACGATAAATTGGTGCTGCCATCACTAAATTGATACTTTAAATGATTGGATCTAGTCTTGCTTAATATTGTTTCCAATTGGCTGATTTTACCATCGCCATCGCGCGATGTCTTTTGCTTGAATTTACGTTCAATTTTAGCAAACTGGGCATTCTTCTTTTTGTTATCGGTGTTTAATCCAAAGCTGAAATCAGTCTTGTACCCAGATTCATTTTTATTGTCATAATCAGTTTCAGTTTCGTCATTGCCACTTTCTGGTTCTTGTGTCTGCTGTTGCGGCGTCTGCTGTTGATGTTCTTGTTGTTGTTGTTGCTGCTGCTGTTGTTGTTGCTGCTGTTGTTGTTGTTGACTTTCTTGTTGCTGTTGCTGTTTATACTTGGCTTGACGTTCATCCACAAACGAACTCAACTTGTTCTGTGCATCTTGATGTTGAGACACCAATACATCTCCGCTATCACCACGAGTCTCCTCTTTCTTGCCCAGTTTCACCTTGTCACCAGCGTTGCCATCACCATCACCATCAATCTTTTCAAAAGAATGTTTAAGCTTTTGCTTGTAATCACTTGAGCTTAAACAAAAGGCAACTAATGAACTTGGCTCATCTTCTCTCACAATCACATCACTATCAGCAAAAGTATGCTCATGATTATCCAATGGGTATGCCAATGGATCCCATAAAGTAGCTGAACGATCAGCCCAAAAATTGGTCAATGACTTCAACAAAGATTGCTTTTCAGGTATATCAATCTGCTTAGGAACTTGCTCTGGTTGCTGGCCGATTGGAGCAGAAGTATCCTTGATTTCCACTGTTTTTGTCTCAACATTGTTGTTATTGCTGGCACTCCTTTTCTCCTCATTTTCTGAACTTCCCACCACATCCTCAATTTTGTTGTAAATTTCAACAATTGGCTTACTGTCCAATATAGGATGAGCCTTGATCTTGCTTCTCTTTTTCAATTCAAATTCTCGTTGTTTCGAAAACTCCAATGAGATTTGATCATAATACATCTTGTCAAAAAAATTGGCTAAATGAATGACCTTATTTTGCGACGGGATCACATTGTTTACGGATTTCAAAGAACTGTCTGAGCCTCGATGACTTAATGGCATGGCTTGTTGGAGTGCTTTTTCAGCGGCAGTTTCTTCCCATTTACTGATTCTCTCTGATATGTTTGTCTTTGGCTCATACAATGAAGGCTTGGGAAACATTTTCGATTCAATTAATGTGTCTGGCTCTAGGTGTTCATTTGAAACGGCCCTTGGCTTACGAGGAGTAAATACAGGCAATTTATCAGTCGAATTTAGTGGCCCGATTGGAGGACGCATATCTTCATCGTGAGACTCATCATTTGTATTGGGCTTAGCCTTGGCGGCAGCGGTTACATCTGCATTATCATCCCGTGCTTCTGATAGTTTCTCAATTTTGCGTGCAGCCCCCTCTACTGGTCCCTGCTCAGTATCTAAAACTCTATTCTGATTGGCGTTATCTCCCCTTTCAGGACCTCCCAAAGTGTCAGCCAATTGTACATTGTCGTCCTCATTATTGACATTACCGCTACCCTTTTCATTTACCGGCGAGCCAGCGGCATCATTTGAGTCATTCTTGTCATTATCATTCACGTTGTACTTGTCCATGAGAAACTTACGCAAATGAAACTGGGTGATTTTATTAACTTCACTTTCATTGGGCAAGTATTTCTTCTCAAAGTCCTGGAATTCAATATCCCACAATATACCCAACACTTGCAAATCTTTAAATATTGAATTTAGTTCGAGATAACTGGTGACACTGATTTCATCGTACTTCTTTTGCAACTTGTTATATATGGCATTTGCATCTTCAGCTAACTTATCCTTCATCTCTGCGATTTTTTTGGTTCCATCTTCAGCCTTGACAAATGTATCCAATTTGACCCTACGCAAGCGTTTCAATACTGACTCAAAAAAAGCCTCCGCCTTGGACTTGATGGATTTAAAAGAGTCCACTTTTAGCGTTATATTGATGTCCGAAATAAACTCAAGTTGCTTCTTTGGAACGACAATCTCGTAATTGTCAATCCTTGAATATTCTAACTTGATCACTAAATCGTTAAACCCAAAACATTTGACATAGTTTTGGAAATAATCGTGCTCGCATCCACCATAGACATTTCGACCATAAAAGTTTAATTCAAAAAATTTGCCAATTGATAAGTAGTAAGTATCGTCACTCATTGCCATTATTGGGGTCACGTAATTACATTCCTTGCAATAACTCCACATCACTCTTTGGTTTTTACCTTGTGATTCATGGTTACCGCCGTTAAACCTAATGTCGTACTTTTCAGTGATTAAATCAATCTTGGCATTGCCATGGGCATATGTCTTGTAATGGTCAAGCGACAATTCTCCACATTCATTACACGTTTTGAAACTATCGGAAAAGATTTGATCAAGAAACAATCCCAAACATTTATCATTTTCTGTATAATAGTCAACCACCACAATGACTGGTCCTGCGCAAGGGGTTGCGTGTTTGATGGAAACAGTTGAATGCAAAATATGAATATTGCGATGGAAAATTGGATACAATTGATATGACGGATACTTTAAACAATTTGACCAAGTACGAGCTCGAGACTGATACTCGTCGAGTAAAAGTTTTAATTGAGTCTCACTTGCACATTTTAAGACCCTGATAAAGTCCTTGCCTTCACCTGGTAATGTCTCAACACTGAGTTTGATTCCTAACTCATCCTTCCATCTCAGATCAATTTGCTCTAAACTCGTAACCGATTGAATCATTTCATTAAGTTTATAACTTTGAAAGTATTTATAGTAGGAATCCACAGCTTTGGCCAACGTTGTCGGTAAATTGTACTGCACCGACGGCGTTAGGCTCAATTTCCGTGTCTCAAAAGACTCAATGTATGAAATCACCTCCTGTTTATCCAACACTAGCTCCACGTGAGACCACATGTGTTCTGTCGTTAGAGACATAATTTTGTTATCAATGCCTTCCAATGACTGTTCCAGGGAAACCTTTGTGCAAGTCAAAAGCAAATTTCTCAAGAGACTCTTTTCATACCGCGCACTAAGATAACCATGAATAAGAACCTCAGCGGTATACTTGACATTATCTAACAATCCTTCATTCCCTCCTCTCAATAAAATAGTGAATCCCAACAGCGTGTCAACTCCAGTAAAGAAGACAAAGCTTTTGATAATGTTCTCGTACTTGAACCGCTTAACCTCGAACTTTTCACATACACCCAAATTACCCTTTTTGAAAAATAAATCATTCACAGACTGGAAAATATCTGCATTTGTATATCGCGAAATCCTTTCAATCACTTGTGGCTTGACATTGGATATGACGGTAATACCTGCTTCTTCAAGAAGTTTGATTGCTAAACCACATACTGTATCTCCAACAACAATAACATCGGGCGACAAAGAAATAAGCTTAGATACCAAATTCGTGATATAAACCGATTGTTGGGCATGGATAATACGCAAGCTAATAAATTGCTCACGATCTTTCAAATATTCGACTGGAAACATAAGTAGCGCGATCAATGGTTTATCTATTTCAGACCGCATTTTCTTACTATCAACATCTTTCGTGATAAATAGTCCATCGATAATTTCTGTTTGCTCTATTTTCCCACCTAAAACCTTCTTGAGTTTGACATACTGTCTTATGTCCAAAGTGTCGGATAATTTGAGCTTGTTTACCTCTGTCAATACGTTTGGAAGCACAGACATCCATCTCTCGAAATTGTCTTTTATGCCACAGTCTATTAGTGATTGTCGCAAAACATCAGTCAAGGTGTCGTCATACAACGTATCAAGTCTCAAGTATTCTTCGCTGTAATTATTCGACTCGGTATCTCCAGCACTACCTCTGGCGCCGTTATGGTTATTGTATGTGAAATAATCCGAGTTCTCATAATCATGATCCAACGCTGTGCTGCTAGAAACTTGGTGACCAATTGGAGACAATTCTGTTTCTGTTTGATCATAACCATCACTTTGCGTTTCTAAATATGACTCATTAGCGGGAGTGTTCGATATAGCTGTAGTCAAATTAGAACGAGTGGATCCGTCTGGCAAAGGAGATGTAGGAGAAGAAATTGGAGTAAGCTGAACAGCTGTGCTTGATCGGTTGACAGTGGATCCCAAACTGGGCAAGCGAATGTTATTTTGCGTCAATATCAGAACGTTACGCCCACCCCTGGTTTGTCTTCTTGACCGCATACGCTGAATTGAAGCGTTTGCCCTAGCACGCGATCTCAAATTTTCCGGTCGTGTGGCATCAGTAATGCCAATGTTATTTTTCTTGATGATATCTGAATATGGGAAGTTGTTATGGACTTCAGAGAAGAACGTTTTAATACCAGGAAATTCCCCCAATGTTGGTACAGCGGTAGCGCCAGCAGCAGCAGAAGCAGCAGCGCCTGGCCCAAACATATGACCCGAATTTCGGCCCAAGGGAGTTGATCCATAAACGTGGTGATCATTGAGTGCCGAATATATCGACATGGCGCGTTCGTCTTCTTCCCCTTCGCTGTCGTCATTTCTGAACCCTCTAAGGGGATGCATCTCATCATCACTCTCACTGCTGCTGCTACCTTCGACATCTGCATCATCGTCATCTGTACGTTCAAAAAACCCATGACCCTTATCACGCCTAAATGAATGAGCTATCTTTAGTTTCAATGACGGTTTTTTCGACACGAGGTTGTTGTAGACAGGGCTTTGACAATCGAGGTTACGACTGGTATCTGCATCCAGTCCGAGAAATCCTCCAGAGTTCTTTAACCAAGCCTTGTTACTATTCAACACGTCATATGGGGTTTGACCAAAATTAGGTGTCTGATGATTATGAAAAATTGCTAGTTGATGATGCCCAGGTAGGTTAAAATGCAACGAATTTGGAGCACTACTCTGATCGACAATTTCAAGCTTGCTACTGGAGCCGTACTTGTTTATTGGTCCTCGAGCCACCAGAGCATTGCTCAAGGAGTTTCTCATCAATGGAATCTCAATGGATTCGCCGGTACGCGTTGTTGGGATGGCCATGCGAGGTGCTTGTTTTGGATTGGTTTTTATGGACTCGTCAGGATATATATGTTGACTATGCTTGCGGGACGGTGACTGAGAATTAACGGAAGCACTATCTCTAACCTTCGGATCAGTTATGACTGAGCCTTGACTAGTGTCATTATTGCTGAAGCTATCACGATATGATGTTGTCGAAAGTGAGCGAACTCGAGAAAGGGGGTGATTCGGTACTAGCAAATCTTCATTTCGAGACTTGGGATGATTAAGCTCTTCGGCGGTTTTATCAGCTTCCTCCTCTGTTTCAGATTCAGAAGAATCATCACTAAGGTAGATTATGACATCACTGTAGCATGGCTTACAAACTCTCAACTTATCATGGTAAGGTCGTTTTATATCAGCGACATTGTTTCGTTGATCTCTATGCTGTGTGTATGAGATAAATAAAGTACAGTCCGAACAGAATATTTGCCCACAAAATCGACAATGATGTTTTCTTCTGAATGCTGTAAATGGCTTAAAACAATTCAAACAATCGGCAACAAATGCATCATCCATCCAGTATTTCTTAGGTATACCACCATTCTTCAAAGGATTCTGTGAGATTTTAGTGGGTTTTTTCTTTTTTTGTTTCCCCACTATCGAGGATGCAGACGATGTAACTGCTCCTAAATTTTGGTTTATAATAGTTTTGGCATTGTCGAGCATTATTGAAGGGAAGTTCTGTGATCTCTTTCTAGAAGCATGATGGTCTTTATTTTGTATCGCTTGAAATGACGATACCGTTGGTGAATCCCCAGAATATGTGGAGAGCGTCGTTTTTGTGGTGTTTTCAGCTTTGATTGGGGATGATTTTGCGATTGAATCACCATGCAATACCCCTATCTCGTACGGAACTGGCTTTCCATTGATTATGTTAGTATTCGCTCCGGGTAGGATAGCATTGGAACCGTACTCAATTCCATTTCCTTTTACTCTCAGATCAGCCAGTTCACTTTCCTGAATAGATTCAAGATCTGATGCAGAATCATCGGATACTTCAATATCATTCGGAAGGTTGTTGAAAAGAGTTGATATCTTCTTGCCCAAAGACTTTCCCTTTGCTTTCTTATCACTGGTTTTACGATCACCTTGAGGGATGGAACTTTGGAGATGTTGATCTGTGTCCAATGTTTCAACAGTAGCCAATGCATTGATACTAACGACAGAACTTGTTGCCCTGGGACTCAAGGATTGTGAATGAAGAAAAGGCATTGTTGAAAGTCGTAGGGACCTGTTGTCAGACGTTACTCGAGGTGCTGCCCTTTCCTCATCTATTAATTGACGCACTTTATAAAAACTTAAGGATGGGTTCAGCGATGTGGTTGGTTTAGGTTTCGATATTTGCTGCTGTACATCATTGGCAACTCCTGTGGTTCCATGTTGAGCTTCAATGAACTGGTTATGAGAATTGTGTTTTTTCGCCGCTTGTGACAACGTATGGTTTGATTGAGCTTCGACTAAGGTTGGTCGATCAGTAATCTGTTTCGGTGCCTCGTCGTTGACTGGAACAACAGGTTTCCGGCCTATGCGCAGTCTTGGTGATTGGCCCGCAAGGTTTGAGGATTCAGATCCTTTTCTTTCCGACCTCGCACTAAACGTATCAGACTCTGCGTTAATGGGAATATCTTTAGATTCTCTCTCCGTAGGGGAAACATCAACTTTAGAAGTAAAGCTTGTGCCAGCTTCATTGACATTATGTGCGACCAATGGCGCTCCAAGTAGATCCTTCAGCTGTTGTGTTGTGGTAGTGGATTGCGATTTTGTATCTTGAGTACCACCCTCGAGATATTGTTTTGGTGATTCAAGGTTCACTGCATAGTTCTGAACTAAATTGGTGGCATTGTTAGTTACCTTTCTTAACGTCTTTGTAATTATCCCTGAAAGTGATTTATTGTTTTGCAGTTCCGGTTCTGCTAAAGTTGGAAATGACACGAAATCCTCCTTTCTTGGAGTAGATGCGCTTGGTTCTTCATCGTCGCTATTGTTTGGATTGTAGTACATCCTGGGGGATGATTCCTGAGGCGTCATTTGACTTGACACGTCAAATTTATCTCCCTGTATATCCTTTTGGACCATCAATAATGTATGCGAATGGAATGCAATGCTGTATGAATTAAACTATGAACCCCCCAGTGAAATGGTTACCTTGGTATGGTGTATCAAATTTCCATCAATGGCTTATATATGCTGCAAATTCTTTGTGGTTTGTCAGTATTGTCTTGCAACGCACTTAAGCCAAGCCAAAGGGAAACAAAACAAACAAAACAAATAAAACAAAGTGGTGAAGAATTTAATAAGAAAAAGAGTTGTATACGAATTACAAAGCTTTAAATTGCTGTCAAGTATAGAGCCGAAAGAACTATCCTATAAAACGCTATAAGCATCAATGTCCATACAAATATGAACCAGTGACTGATTACAATAAGAGTAATATACCAAAGTCTATCCTGCAAAAGCTAAATCGTCCCATATGATGCTTGTAGTGTAACCCTGCGAAACTTCCTTTTTGTTTTTTATTTTGTTTTTTTTTTTTCTCTTTTTCTTTTTCTCTTTTTCTCTTTTCTTTTTTTTTTTTTTCACAAGTCGACAGATTTCCTAAAACAACGAGTGAGCGATACACCCTTACCACTGGACGCTACTCAAATTGAAATCATTCTCCCTTTAACAACACATTTAGCATTTAATTACAGTACCAATTGATACAACTAACTGCTACCGGTGTCCATCTATCACTTACAGAATCCCAGACTAAATCTAATCTCAACAGAAAAATTTAGCTTGATTATTAAATGTCGAGTTCTGGTTTGCAAAGACGTAGAGGAGGTAATAAACAAGCCGCCTCGAAATCAAGAGGATCAAACTCATTTGACGGGGATAGAAGTGCCGTGCAGAGTGACTCCGATGTCAAAGTGGGCTATGACGATCGTGATATAAAGGATCCAAAGGAGGTGAAAATCCCGTTATTGACGTTAATGGAAGAAGTCCTTTTGATGGGGTTGAAGGATAAAGAAGGATACTTGTCCTTTTGGAACGATAATATATCATATGCTTTAAGGGGATGCATATTGTTGGAATTGGCTTTTAGAAATAGAATAACTTTGGTCAATGACCCAGCCAGGCGTAGATTCGAGCTAAGTGACAGACTCGTGGAAGTCATTGACGATGAGCCAACCGGTGAAGTTTTGTTGGATGAGGCCCTCAAGATAATGAAAAGTGACGAGTCGAACTTGTCAGTAACAAACTGGATTGATTTGTTGAGTGGAGAAACATGGAACTTGATGAAAATAAACTATCAATTGAAGCAGGTGAGAGAAAGGTTAGCAAAAGGTTTAGTCGATAAGGGTATCTTGAGGACTGAGAGAAAGAACTTTTTCTTGTTTGATATGGCAACACATCCAGTGGCCGACAAATTATCAAAGGAATATATCAAAAACAGAATATTGGCATTGCTCATACTGAGGAACGTTGATCTCGACACAGTTGCCAATGACCAATTTCCTAAAGATACCTCACTCAGATATTTGAGGTCCATATCTTTGGTTTGTGGAGCGTATGCCGCCAATGTTTTGGAAAATGTTTTGTTATCGTTGAGTTATGACAAAAGAGACCAAGCCTTTGCAAGAGCAGATGAACTTTTGGCTGACTTTAGTGAGTTCCCTTTCAATTTGTCACATCAAAGCCCATTAGGACTAGGGCTAAACTTAGGACAAGAAGTCAGCGCTGAGATTTCAGAGTCTTCAGCCAGTGAATTACAATTAGAATTAGTGGCTGCGGTTTTAAGTGTTTTCGCAAGAATGGATTCAATCCTTTAAGAATTGCTGTTTATATAGATTATACTAGAGGCAATGCAAGTAAAATAATTCAAGATTTCATATTACTCAAGTATTTACTTTTTGGATACAGTAGACAGTTTTCTGTCCGATCCAACAGGGCCAACCCGCCGAGTTGGTCGAC
Organism: Lodderomyces margitis; assembly: GCF_024628925.1. NCBI lineage: Eukaryota > Fungi > Ascomycota > Pichiomycetes > Serinales > Debaryomycetaceae > Lodderomyces > Lodderomyces margitis. The sequence continues at coordinate 447,882 of NW_026261901.1, read as the reverse complement.
AAAATTTGCAATTAGAGATTCTGGAGTGGGTGTCAGAGCTGAGACCTTGTCGCCTGATGAGTCCCACCACATCCCTCCACCCAAGCCTTTCGACTTAGCAAAGCTACCTTTAATCCTCGCGCTTTTGTCGTTGTCATAGGTCACCAATTGCATGGTCTTGGGATCGTATGCGTACGCTGCCACTTTTTTCGCGTCATATCGTTGGTCTGGGAAGCAACTGCATTCGTTATAGTTGATTATGTCGCTCGAGTTGGTACGCTGTTTGCTGAATGTCTCTCCTATTTTACAACCTTGTGCACCCGTGAACACTCTTCCATACATGGGACATCCCAATACTAGCTTTGATGGAGCAACACCTTTCAGAAGATAAGTCTGAACCACATCCGACACATTCATATCATTATCGCCATTATTACCAAATAGATTGGAATGAAATGCAGTCGTCTGTGACCAGCCATGACCAGCGAAATCATAACACATCAAGTTCCAAAAACTCAAATATTGATCCATCTCTTGTATATGCAAGTGATTAATATTGTCATTTCCAGCTGGTGCAGCGACCGTCAAGGAATACCTTGGTGGTAGTCTCTCTCGCATCAAGCGTAACAAATCCACAAAACTTTGAGCTTGGCTAGAATTTTTTGGATACTCCCAATCAATATCGACTCCATCAAACCCGTATTCTTCGACAAACTCCACCGAGCTCAGTACAAAAGTCTGAAGCTTCTGCTTGTCACTAACAATAGCATCAAACAAGTGATCTGTTCCCCATCCACCAACGGACATAATCACCTTCAAGCTTCGGCAAAGTTTCTTCATCTGGTACAACTGTTGCAAGCTCCCATGGACAGTCTCGCCTGGTATTAAAGACTCCTCTGGCATTTCCAAATCGCACCACTTGTCGGAGAACTTAACATTACCACTTTCGGGATCTATAGTGATAAAAGCGTAAAATATGTGGGTGTAATATTGAGATGGTATATGACAGGGAAAGTGTTTTTTATCATACACAGCCCAATTCGTAAAGTACACACAAGTCTTGAACTTGTGGTCAATTGATAACGCCGTTTGCTGTGCATTATGATGGTGTAATCTCTCTTGAAACTTCTCAACTAACCGATGGCACATTGTTGGTGAGAGAGCTACTCGTATTAAGTGCGTTTTGCAGTCTCAATTCTTATCGACCGAGAAAATTTAAAAGAGGCTAAAAAAAAACCGCACTCAAGCTTTTTATATTTATTGCCACTAGTTACATAACAAACAATACTAAAAAATGGTCCTAGAGTTGCCTACTGATATTCCACCACATATTCCTGCTGGTGCCAAGATCTACAAAGATGATTGCATGTACACATTCGATACAGCAGAAAATAATGAATTGGGTTTAGACATTGACTTGAAAACGTACTGTGCCTACTCGAGGAATAAAGACTACAACTATACGGCTCAAAACTATGAAGCAACCGGTGACTACCTATACTTGAATATCAACAAGACTTTGAAACCAAAGGAGGAAATTGACAAGTTGTTGTATGACGATGAAGGGGAAAAAAATCCCAAAATTCGCAAATTGGAAATAAAGAATATCAGTGAAGATGATTATTACAACACCGAAGTCAGTTTGTATAATGTGAAAGAGGACAAATTTTATCCCAGATTCGAACTCAGTTCTGCCTTCAACAACCTTTTTGACGAAATTTTGAACGCAAACTCGTCTAATGACGATGAGGAGATAAAGCAGTGGGAGCAGGAAATTGTACCATGCCCACATTCGATAAATGTCGAACAATTTGGTATTGAAGAATCCCCCGACCTTACCAAATGTAGCCAGTGTGATTTGAAAGAGAATCTATGGATTTGTTTACATTGTGGTGCATTGGGATGTGGAAGGCAACAGTATGGATCAACCATGAAAGGTAATAGCCACGCTTTAGCACATTATGAGTTGAGTCAACATCCAGTCGCATTAAAACTAGGATCATTATCTGGAGACTCTGAGAGCTATGATGCGTACTGTTACCAATGTAATGATGAGGTAAAAGTGCCAAATTTAGCAGCAATTCTTAAAAAATACGGCATCGACTTAGACAAAACCAAAAAAACAGAAAAATCACTTGTGGAGCTAAACATTGACCAGAACTTGAATTGGGACTTTAAGTTGGATGGAGCTGATGGTGATAAGTTACCACCTGTTTATGGTAAGGGTTTGACAGGATTGAAGAATCTAGGCAATTCGTGCTACATGAACTCTGTCCTTCAATCCTTGTTTGATTTGGATCTGTACCAAGAATTTTTCAAACAATTGAAAGCTAAATCTGGCGTAAACCCTGCTGAGGATTTATCAAATCAATTGCTCAAGATTTACGATGGGTTGTACAGTGGTAGATATTCCATACCTAGTCCTCTCAAAGGGGAAGACTATCAGTTGGGCATCAAACCTTTTGTGTTTAAAAACCTTATAGGACAAAATCATTCCGAGTTCAAGACGCAGAGACAACAGGATGCATTTGAGTTTCTACTCTATCTTTTGGACAACCTTGATAATGAATTTGGTCTCAAACTAAATGAAGATTTGAAGTTTGTGTACACGGAAAAGGTTATTTGTGACAACTGTAAGCATGGCTCCTTGAAGAAAGAGTTGTTGGACAATATATCAGTTCCGTTGGAGGAAACTTTATTGAAGAGTGAAGGAGATCAAAAGATTTACAAAGAGGTGGATCTAATTGATAGTTTCAAAAAAGTGGCTGGTCCTGAACTGATCTTAGAATATAGTTGCGACAAATGCCACTTTACTCCCGGAGTTGCTTTGAAAACTAGTGGGTTCACCTCGTTTCCAAAGTATCTCGTTGTCAGCGTTCAAAGAATCAAATTGGAGAATTGGACACCTGTAAAAACAGACGTTCCTGTGAAGGTACCGTATGAGTTGGATCTTTCTCAATTTGGTGCACCATCTTTCAAGGACGGAGAGGTGGAGGAATTGACATCCAGTTCAGTCGATGACACTAACCTTTTTACACCAAACGCCGAATCATTGAATACACTCTTGGGTATGGGATTTCCAGAGCCTAGATCCATCAAAGCGTTATACAAGACGGGAAACAATAACGCCGAAGATGCCATGAACTGGCTTTTTGAACACATGGAGGATGCTGATATAGATGAACCGCTAGACCTTAAGAAGGGAGCTGCAAGTAACCAAAATGAACCTTCTGAAGATTCCATCAACAATCTTGCTGCAATGGGCTTTTCATACCAATTATCAAAGAAGGCCTTGTATTTGAATGGTAATGATCCAAATGCAGCTGTGGAATGGTTGTTTGCCAACCCAGATGACAATGGTGTAATTGAAGCAATTGATCAACTGCCAGTTGATGTAAAAAAAGAAAAGCAAGAATTATTTGAAAAGTTGCAAAACAAGGGGTCAGATTCAAAAGGTCGTTATAAATTGAAGTCAGTGATTTGCCACAAGGGTACGTCTTCACACACGGGCCACTATGTTGCATTTGTTAGGAAGCTTGTCGATGGTGAATGGAAGTGGGTATTGTTCAATGACGAGAAAGTAGTTCTTTGCCAAGAAGACAACTTGAAGGATGTTGAGAAGAATGCCTATATCTATATATTTGAACAAATTTGAATAAACCATCTTTCTTACAGGTAATATTATATGCTTTCAACTTTGTAGGTTTTCCTCAGTAGCAATAGTAGATATTTGACACAAAAGAAATGGAAGACTAATTCCTGCAATCACAATTGTTTCTTTAAACGATGAGTAATAAATATTTATTGACTCATTACACAAACCCGTAAAACTCTTTCAGTCAAAAATTTTTCAGTCATAACTTTTTCGGAGAATCCACAACCAGCTATACTTTTGCTACTAGATATCTCAATATCAAGCGTATCTTAAAGGATGTTTATCACAAACGAGCACGTTGGTGACAGATCGCGTATGGAAGACTGGAGAAGTATGTTGATATAAAGATGGGTTTGAAATGTTTGCGAAAATTCTAGTACTAACTTTTAAATCAAAGTTCGTGGTTACGACCCGTTAACTCCTCCTGATTTATTACAGCATGAATACCCATTAACACCTGAGTCTCTGAAAACCATTTTAGAAGGTAGGAATGCTGCGGTAGATATCTTGAATGGAAAGGATGACAGATTGATCATAGTGATTGGACCATGTTCTATTCATGATCCTAAGGCTGCGTTGGAATACGCTGACAGACTTCTTAAAGAAGCCGAAAAACACAAGGATGAACTTTTAATTGTTATGAGAGCATACTTAGAGAAACCAAGAACCACTGTCGGATGGAAGGGTTTGATCAATGACCCTGATATTAATGGTACTTTCCACATCAATAAGGGTTTGAGAATTGCTAGGAAGTTGTTCGTTGACTTGACTTCCAAGTTGCCAATTGCTGGTGAAATGTTGGATACCATCTCACCCCAATTTTTGTCCGATTTGTTCTCGGTAGGGGCAGTTGGTGCAAGAACCACTGAGTCTCAATTGCATAGGGAATTAGCTTCAGGTTTATCATTCCCAGTCGGATTCAAGAATGGTACTGATGGAACTCTAGGTGTCGCCATCGATGCCGTTCGTGCTGCTTCTCACCCACATCACTTTTTGTCTGTGACTAAGCCCGGTGTGGTTGCAATTGTAGGAACTGAAGGAAACAAAGACTGCTTTGTCATACTAAGAGGTGGTAAGCAAGGTACGAATTACGATGAAGATTCAGTAAAGGCAACCCAAGAAGAATTGAAAAAGGCTAAATTGGTAACTGATGAAAATAATGGTCCAAGAATAATGGTTGATTGTTCTCATGGAAATAGCAATAAAGATCATAGAAACCAGCCTAAAGTTGCAAGAGTTGTTGCAGACCAAATCGAAGCAGGAGACAGGTCAATCTGTGGTTTGATGATCGAAAGCAACATCAACGAAGGAAGACAAAATGTTCCACCAGAAGAAGAGGGAGGTAAAGATGCTTTGAAATATGGTGTTTCCATTACAGACGCTTGTATTGGCTGGGAATCAACTGTTCAGGTGTTGGATTTATTAGCAAATGCTGTCACCAAGAGAAGAAGTTTATAAGCGTACGGCGTATACATTGTAAGAGATGAGACTCGAAACCAATTTCTTGAGAATCGACACTACTTTTTTTTTTATATATACTGCGATAACCTATTTTTAGATCTCTATTGGAAAAGGATCGCCCATCTGTCACTCACCTTTCGTCCTTGCAATACTAGCTAGAAAGGAGCAAATTTTGATGAAGTCATTTATAAAACAACCTAAAAAGAATGATTCTACTACATTTGCAAATGAAGCCAAGCCAGGGCAAACCAGCTCTCATCCTTCGAACTTTGAAACTATGAACCGTCCCCCAGCGACTAGTCACAAGTTCACCCCCACTTCATCTCCTAAATTGCAACAGTATCCTCAATATACTCCACCTGTCAATGTCCTATCGGCATCGAGTACAAATTCGCCGAAAAAATTGCTAACACCAATTAAGAATCTATTTACATCTACAAAATCAGCTGGGCCAACACCAAACTCCAACGACAATCTACAAAGTCTAATATTAAACGGTGCTTCCCCCAAGGAATCGAAAAGCTCACGATTCAGAAAGCATATACGTAGCCGAAGTCATGTTTCCGTTCCCACTATAAACGACTTTAAGAAACCGCCTGAAAAGTCTAACGGCAACAATAAACTCAAGCTGACCGTGTCGTCTCCCTCCCTTCAAAAGCTCAAAACAACAAACTTAGAGGAAATATCGGGGAATAGATACAATCGTTTTGGTGAAAGTCTGCCTCTTGAGTTTGTCGATGTGCCTCCTACATCTGCAAACATGTCCAGTCTTGGTCCACCTATCCTGTTGAGTAGAGGCTCAAGTAAAAATGTCAGCATCGCATCTTTAGCAGAGAGTGAAAAGTTTCATACCAGAGAAGTGTTTTTTGATGCAACATCTATGTCATATATCAATGACAAGGATGATCTCAAGACGAACCACACGAGTTATTCCAGTGAGAAGTCGGATGAAGAATACGATGACGAAGATGATGACGAAGATGAAGAAGAGGATGACGATGATGATGACAATTCCTCTCAATTTTCATTTGTACAAGATATGAAAGGTGGCAGAAATACTTCTGTCAAGTACTACAAGACAAACGTTGCAAAGCCAAAATTGGAGCAATCTTTGGTCCTGAATCCTTTTGACGAGCAAGATTTGGGACATGATGATGTAGATATGTCAGACTATGATTTTGAAAATAATGGATTGGGAGACGAAGATGACGACTTTGATGATTACAACGAATTTGATGGTGAAAATGCGGCATACAATGAAATGTTTCAAAATGATGATCTGGGATCTCGTACCGTGTCACATGAATTTGATGATGATGATTATAGGGAACGAGATGGCATATACCATGCCACTGACTTGCAAAATTCCGTTTCTGCTGCAGAACCAACATTCGGAAATCTATCACGGAGCTTCTCGCCAGAAACAAAGTTCAGAGAATTTATTTCAGAGCAGGATTTTCCGGTACATACAATGTTCAATTCTTCCCATCACTTGTCAATCCAGGGTCCTACAAAGGATGAATGTAGTGAGTTACCTTCAAGTCCTGGAAGAGCTAACATCGAGGAGGATATATTGGAAAACTATTTGGATCCAAGCATTCTGAATTCCATTCACTCAAGCAATAACCACTTTGGGGAACTTGAATCGCCAGTAATGCATCACGAAGAAGAGTTTGAGCTTTTTGATGTTAGTAGTCCAGTGATAAATGGTCTCACCATTGGTCATAATTTGGGACATCGTTCAAATAGAATGGGCCAAAATTCAAACAGGTCATTAATCCACCGTAATCCTATCAACATGCCGATGGGTCACTTTGGATGTAATAATCTGAGTGATAAGGGTGTTTCTGAGGGGGGCCGCTATATCGTTTCTTTCCATGGCTCGTTTGATGACAGTTTGAATAATAGCATTAAAAGCAAACTTGATGATTTTGAAAATTGGTCCAGCTCAAGGCAGAATAGTAAGCTTAGTGACAATGATGTGAGACACTCTTCAAAGGCAAAGCCGCTCGGAGCTACTGTTAAGCAATCTAGTTTTGATAGTAACACAACTACGAGACTACTGAAGCAAGAGAATGGAGGTGGTGTTGAAGCTAACAAGATCTCACTGACGCAGAACAATACTGATACAAGGGGTAATGACCTCACGAGTAAACAAAATAGAAGTTCAGTTGTTGAAATGATGGGTTTATTGTCAACCTTGCAACGAAATGATCCGGAAAAAGGGGCTGTCGATGAGGCGTATAAACTGACAGGTCAACAAAATAGGAACTCAGTAGCCGAAATGATGGGTTTATTGTCCAGTTTAGAAGACTCCCAGAACGTGGATGCAAGCGATGAAGGCGCAACTGAATCCAACAGCAAAGAAGTGAGAAGCTCGGTAGCTGGTATGATGAACTTTTTGGCTTCAGTTGGAGAGATTGAAAAATTAGCAAGTGATTCCGAGAAATCTGAAAATGGCAAACCACAAACTGCCTCTAAACCCATTGACCAAAATTTGAATTTACTGCAACTGGAGCTTGAATTACTTGACCTGCACATTAAAAGAAAGCCATCATTCAAGCGATACTCGTGGTTTAGTAGTCAAGAAAGTTTGACTTTAAAAGGTGTGGATCCAACGGACGATTCCATAAAACCCCCACCGTTGGACCAAGATATACTAGATGAAATCAACCAGATACCCGAGGATTATGACTACGATGAGCAAAGCAAGTTCAAAGGATCAACTTCAGAAAAGTCCTTTTCAGCGATGGGATTTGAGAGATCTAGTTCGTTTAACAGAAAACCCAAGAAAGTCGTCATGATGAACCAAGTCAAACCCAACAAAGTAGAAACATTGAGCAAGACAGTTACATTTTATGACAGGAACAAAGCCGGACCTTCACTACCTTTAGATGTGAAGAGGGTCAAAAGTTCGAACTTGAGTAGAGGATCCTCATTTAGATCTATCACTTCGATTCCATCAGTCACTGAGGTCAATGAGGACGAAGAAGAGTCAAATGGGAATGCTTCTGTGATTCCAGTACCCGTTAAATTAGAAAGACCAAACAATTAATATCAAACTGGAGCGGTACGCAACTAATGTTTTAATGTTTCTCTTTTATTAATGCATTTATATAATTAATTCTAAAATTTTCTCTCGTTCATAAACGTCTGAAAATTGTAATTTCCATTCATGGCGTAGTCAAAGTACTTATCATCCAAATAAGAAGTACTAGCTCTATTCATTGACATCCGAGATGGTGCTGCCAGGGAAACTTTTCTGTCATTACTTTTACTAGATGGTGACGTGTTGGACGAGGTTGTTGTATTTGATCTCTTCAAATTTAGCTCATGTAAGATCCTACCGGCGGTTGTAAGTGAACGTAGGCCTTGCAAGTTTTCTGATTTTCGGGGACTCCTCAGTTTGACATTTATGTTTGAGTAGCTCGATTTAGCTTCAAAAGACGCTTCACTGCTGTTTGATGATTTGGGTCCAAATAACCAAGAATCGTTTCTGTATTTAGAGTAGATGCTCAGCAACTCATCGTCAGTTTCATCTCCTTCTTCATTTTTCGACTCATTTGTTTCATCTCGAGCATCTTCTTCGTCATCAAGAAGAATTACTTCAACGTTCTTTCCCCTGTGCTTCTCAGTAACCGACCGATAGGATATGGTAGAGTCACTTCGCTTAATAGTGACAACATTGTACGTGTCATCAGTCAAATCAATAACAACACTTTCGGTGTCAGATTCGTCCTTGCGACTCGAAATGTCAGATCGCGATGCCTTTTTTGGTGAACCGTGTCTAGGCTTTAAACCATGACGCTTATCAATAGCCTTGGGAGTAGTAAACTTGTTTCCAAAATCATTGTCGGTCGTGTTGTTGACTTTAAAGTCGATTGCATAGTTAACCGCTTTTGGTGGCTCGGCTACACGAATATTTAAATCCTCAGGAACGGCATCTTGTATTTTGCTACTGTGCCGTTTCTCAAAAGTATTCTTCTTTGTCACCCCAACAGCTGTACTTCCGTGTGAATTTGTTACTAGGTGAGACTTGCATGTCGAGTTGCAATCAATTGATTTTGATTTTTGATGCAGTTGATGGTGTGTCTCCTGAGGCCCATCATTCGAATTGAAGTCAATATTATACATTGATTTACCTCTCCTGTGTCTTACTGGTGAAGTCAGAATTTGTCTAGGTTGGGTAAAATTGCACTGTAAGTCCGGTGCTGTTTTGGAGATTGTGGGAGCAGCATACAACGCCGATGACTTCAAGGTGGCTTCGTTATCAGAGTCATCATCAGCTGAGTAAAGTTTAAACTGTTCTTGAAAATGGTTCAATGCATCCCTACTAGGAACCCTTATTTTTCTTGAATCTTGATCGTCACGTTCAAAATCGGAAACCGAAGTTTCAGTATGTCTTTCAGAAAACACGGCTTCATCATAGCTCGATGGTGTTTTTGAAGAAAACTGATCCATTACCTTTCCATTTGTCAAATCAGGAATTTCAATCTGACCGTTCGAGTAAAAACTGTACCTAGACTTGGCACTCTTTGCATCCTCGTCCAACTGCTTCAGCTTGAGAATCTTGTTGTTGGTTATATTGTTTGAGTTGTTTGGAAAGTTGAAAGCGATGCCAGATCCCTTGTGCTCGAAATCCGTGTCACAATCATTGTGAGCTTGTTTATTAACGGGACTTCTGATCGACGCCGATGTGGCGCCTGTGTTTTGTCTTGTTATGTTGAGCGGACTAATTTCCTCACCAAATCCTTCGCTGTCGGTAGCGCTCTCGTCTGTCCAAAGATTCTCGTCATCTGTTTGTTTGGAGCTTTTCCTTTCTTCCAGCAGGTGGTTCTCCAGTTCACTAACCTCTCGATTCAAAGAAATGTCAATTGATTGTTGGAGTGAATTCCAACTACTAGAAGAACCCGTGGACAACTGGCTAGTATCAGAAACCTGTCTTTCGGTAATGGCATTTGGCTTGTTCAAGGAAGTGATTAGTGCAACATTTGCAGAACCATCGGGTTTCTCGTTCCTAGTGGGTGCAGCAGTTCTAGCGTTAGGACCTGTCCTGTGACCTGAGTTCATCAATCCAAATGCACCAGCAGAACTGAATGAGCTAACACTTGACACTTGGGATGTCTCGCTGAAGCAACGACTATGAGCTAGCTTTGTGTTGTATTCCTGTGGCATTGGCACTTGAACATTGTTTGCTGCACTTGCAATCGAGCAAATTTCCTTTGGTGGAAGGGGAGTACGCCTTGGTTGCTTCTCTTCCATTTCTATAGCTTCTGGCTTGCCCTTGTGTCCTGTGTGGTATTTATTGTGAAGGATGGCAGAACTATCACTTCCGGTTGGAGCAAACTCCTCCAACTCAGTTGGCAAGCTCGGTAGTTTTTTGCTAACCTCATGCTGTAATCCTTGATTTGTACCTCTAGCTACGCTCGAATTTCGTGAGCCAAAGTTTGATACTTCCTCGATCATACTCAACTCATCGGGATCCTTATTTTGGAAGGCCAACTTCAGGTACTTGGTCTTATTTGTAGCGACTGATGGTGGTTGGGTCTTTTTAGCTAAACTTGTCTTTCCAGGTACTGGAAGAAGTACCGATTCCTCCAGCTCATCTTCGGATGACAGCGAAACTTCGATCTTCTCGTAGCCGTGAGATGTATAAATTAATGTTTGTCGTTTAGGCTTTCTAGGTGTAGAATTTGGGGATGGCGAAGGTGGAGTAAAACTCTGACTTTTTGGACTTTTTTGGGGTAAGCTTAATTTAGGAGGAAGTCTAAGTGTTAATGGAATAGGAATCACATACTTGTCTTTAGACGGATTAGATGATACAATGTGCATTCTCCGTGCTAATGGACTTTTGGATATTGACTTTAGCTGATCCGACGTCAAACTAGGTGAGGAAATGATGGACCTCAAGTCGTCTTCACCCATACTTGGAAAATATCCCTTTCCACAATGGCTGCCTTTATCTTTAACTGGGGAAGATGGGCTTGATCCAGCGCTATTGTTAATATCGATAGGTCTCGCACGTGTAGGGGTACTCAACAATGGTGATGATGCTGGGGACCCTCTGTGACTCATTCTTTTTGGAGACTCGGGCATTGACATCTTTAACTGACTCGGAGGACAAAGATGGGGCTTGAAAATGTAAGTTGGTTAGCTTCCGAAGGTTGTGATTTGCCCACTAAGACTTCTTCGTTCGTGGCTGATTCGATAAAGTGAAAAGCAAATTTAGTGAAAACTATGCAAAGAAAATCCTAAACTTTCAAATAAACTACTTTCAAATATTAAAATTTACTTGATGATTGTGATATAAATCAAATGGGTAGTATTATTATATAAATCATTAGCTGCAATCTATTTAGTCAGTGAAACTGTGTATTGCGCTACCCCTCGCTTCAGCAGAGAAGAACAAAAAACTTGACGATTTTGTTTTGAAAAGATCCAAATCAGGAAATTAGGAACAATAGATCTCAAGAGTACAAAACCGAAAATTCCATGAAAGCCAGCAAAGTTGTGTTACAACAATAGACGTCTCTGAGTGCCGCTCGCTATACAGTGCACTTTAGCAAACAATAAGGTGACTACGAGAGCACGAGCTATATTACTGGCTTTAGTTAAACGTGTTTGTTGAAGCTCCGTAAAAAATGAAGCCACAATAATGCCCCATGTGGCAATAGGCTTTAAAATGTAGGGCATCCCAACGCGATTAAACTTGTGGCGTCCCTGTAAAGGAGGTAGCGCAGTTGAAAAACTCTCAACAAGGATAAAAAGTTTTACGTTGATGGGACCTAATTTCATATTCCTGTCTCATTTAATGTGTTGGTAATGTTCAATTTCACTCACGATGCTTCGGAGAGTTTTCGGAAGCTTATAGTCAAAGGTGTAAATCTCTTAGAACTCTAAGAAGACAAATTGGGTTGCCCATAACTTTTTTGGTTCAAAATCCTACAAAATTTATAAAATATTAAAAGTTATCGTTCACTAAAGCATCTTTTCAGAGAAAGCACAAATGGAGTATGTTTTTAATATTCCAAACAAATACCTTTCAAGTCCCTTAAGCTGCTTACACCTTCCAGAACATGCGATTAGAAAGTATTCTTTTGTGGTTGCAAATGTAGTCGTGCACAATTACCCAGGGAACAGAAATAAAAATTTTCATGAAAGAATATACAAAATCTTCAACTGTTTTTACTTCTTATCTTCCACCATAATTCCACGAAACACTGTGGACTAAAATTTGCAAGGTATTGAAGGTATGTTAATAACATCAACTATTTTACTGGATATTTAACAACAGGATGAACTTTGTTTTAATTTAAAAGTATGTTTTTCTGGCATCTCTAATATTAGAGCTACGCTCAATGCTTATGCCCTTGACTAAACCTATCTGATTATAATAATGTTGAATATCCATAAAGAAAATGAGGTCTAAGCTCTATTTACTAACTAGAATGATTACAGATGACTTGATTCAACTGTGGAGTATATATTTGGAGAAAAACGTCGCCAGATGTAATGGGGGTACACCCTTGCGCACCTATTTCTATTGTAGCATTTACTTGTAGGCATGGTATCAGTATACTCTCTGAACATGTTGCGCCAGTAGGTTTGTTTAGAAGGGTACACCCAGCAACTCTCCCATCCCTTTTTGCGGAGTCTTCGAATAAAGAAGGACATTTTATATTTTTTCTTTTTGTTCTTTTCCTTTCCGGAAAACAGCCACTTTCTACTCCAAAGTGATGTCTCAAGAGTATGATTCAGATACCAGCGATGACTTTTCAAAAGATGAGCTTTTCGATTTAAAATCTGTCGGCGATCCAATTACTAAAGAGGACCCCAATAGTCGTTATGTTCGATTAATGTTGGACCATTCTGCATTTGTTCGTGGAATTGGAAATATCAAACGTTGGTTCAACGATGAGTACATAAAGCAGAATTTCAACACCACCTCAGATCCTATCGTTTTTAACCTATACATCCCGTCGTATACGTTGCACGAGTTTGATTTTGTGAAAAAGGGCACTTCAATAACAGCAACTAATGCTAGGGAGGCAATTAAGTTTATTGATAATTACTTAGAAAATCAATCTGAAACGGTAAGTGGAAACATCAAGTACATCATGAGTCTAGAGTCTCCAAGCGAGATACCGCCAACATGGGCCAAGTGCTCAAAATTCAAATTATACTCGCCCAAAATCAAGGACTTTCCCAATTACAAAACCAAATTTGATTCTAATCTCATTGCTGAAGTACCGCACAAGGAGAATTTTCTTCTGAACCGGGAAAGCGATTCAACTAGCGAGCAACATACTTTTGAGGGGTCAGCAGAGTCCCTTGCCGAAATGCCAGCCCGATTGAAATATTTGATACGTACCTGCATTTATAAACGATTCATTGAAAAAACACAGCCAAGGGCAAAGAACAACATAGAGGAGTGGAAATTGGTCACGGAAGACCCAATCACTAAAGTTTGGGCGAAATCATTTGGCATTGACTGTGTGAATGTGAATGAGGCCGAATTGCTTATTTTTCAAAATTATGACGTCAATTCATTCAGAATATATAATCCATTTTCGGCAAATGATGGCTTTGATCCTAGAAATGATGTTCTCCAGAATAAGATTGATTCAACATTGTATGAGTATAAGACGGTAAAGCAAGAAGAACCCAAGGTTAATTTAAAAAAACACCACAAAAGAAAACCCAAGAGTAGAGATGCAAAAAGTATACCATATGACGGTGTTGTTCAAGAGGTGAAAGATAACAGCTCCTCAGATGGTACTATCAAGAAAGAGAAGTTTCAGGCCATTAACTATGCCCCAAGAGGGCAAGGAAAGTTGTGGAGACCATAGTCATTGAGTGGAATAAAAATCGTAATATCAGATTGAGTGTTTCCCTTTACTTTAGGCTAACATATATGGGCTTCACAGGGGTACAAATGTATACAATGAAGTCGTTTTGAACGAGAGAGGTGACTCTACTGTATCATTTACAAATAACGGGTATCGGAAAGTTGTGACCCCTTTTTGTCTTCAAAAGCACTCTAGGAATATGCTGTTGCATCTCAACCGTGCTTTATAAGAGTCGAGCTTGGATAGAATTGTATACATTTGGTTCTTCTTATAGGATTTGAGGATTGCTGTCTTCTTCTATTTTCCTAGTTCCTAGATGATTTAGAGACGTAAAAAGATGCAAAGAGTCTAATTTGAAGAACACGTAAAGAGAAGAAAGTTAGGGATTATTTAGCAAAACCACCCATTTGGGTTGATTGAACGTAGATATTTCTGAATACAGAGCCGAGGCAATCTGCTAAGAGCTTGAAAAGTCGTGCAACATTTCACACGCTTTGCCTAAGTCGTGCATTTGAGCACAGAAGAAAAAATTTTTTATTCTTATTTATTATTTATTATTCATAATATAAACAAACAGAAAAAATATAAAAAGTTATGTGGTGGTGATGTGGTGAATATACTGCATGTAGATTGTAAACTGGGTGTGTTTTTTTTTTTTTAATTACTTTAAAATAATTTTTGTGCAAAAGAATAATATATACAAAAAACTATTTGGTTTATATCGGGGATTTTACATAAACAATTTTGCAATCAATCATTTCCAATATATGTGTTTTTGAATCTGTAATAGACTAGGTTTTATTGATAGACGATTTATATTGGATTGATTCCTCTCCACATACCACACATTCCTTCAACAACCCATAGCTTTTTACGAAAAAGTTTTTTTTTATTTGTTGTTTTGCTAATTGATATCAAAAGATGAACCGTATGCCCACGAAAGAAGAGGTTCAAAAGATAGTGCAACGGTGGCATCAATTGCGAGAGCAGTATGGTGACCAAGTTGTTAATGTCCCCGAGTTTGCTCAGTTGAACAAGACGATTAATAACATCAAAATGCAACAACAGCAATTACAACAACATTTACAACAACAAAGGAACATACAGAGACCACAGATGCCCCAGCAAAGCCAACACCAACCACAACAACAACAGCAGCAGCAACAGCAACAGCAACAGCAGCAACAGCAGCAACAACCGCAACCACAACCACAACCACAACCACGCCCCCCATTGCAGTCTCAACTACAACAGCCACAACACCAAGGATCGCCAGCAGTTCTGCATCCTATTCCGCCAACCCCCAACCAGCCATTTACAAATACAGCAAGTGTGAATAATCACGCAGATCAATTTGGTAACCTGGTTGCTTCTCCAGCCGGCAACATACAACTGTCGACAGCTGGAACCCCCTTTTCACAAGATGCGAATTTGTTAGGCGGACAAGCCAACAATAATCGCTATACACCACAGTTTGGAAACAGAGCAATGCAAAACGGCAACGATTCACACCAGAAGGTCAATCAATCCACCAGTAGCAATTGGCCTATTAACTCTCCTGCACAGCTGGTTTCTACCTCCGAGTCTGCATTCACACACCAACAGTTTCAGTTGTTAAAATCACAAATGCAGGCAATAAAATACTTGACTAAATCACCAAACCAAGGGCCCATGCCACAAAACTTGATCAGTTTTGTCACTAACCCGACATCTTCTTATCCCACCGATCCTTACATATCGGTGCCTGGAAATAATAACAGTACCCTAAATCCAAACTTTTCCCAAAGTGCAACATCCATGCCAAATAATTTCAACAATAATACTGATGTGCAAACTCCAAACGAACCGGCGGAAAAGAAAAAGGGAAAGAGAGGTCCAAAACCAAAGAATAAAGATCAACCAAAGAAGATGACAAAGAAGCAGATGAGAGAAGAGGAGCAAAGGATCGCAGCAGAGAAGCATAGAGAAGAACTTGAGAAGCAAAATAGAATCAAACAGGAACAAGTTCAAGTACAACAGCCGCAACCACAAATTCAACCACAAATTCAACCACAAGTGCAACCACTACCCCACTCACAAGCACCACCACAAGCACCACCACATGCACCACTACAACCACAAACAGGACTTCATTCGTTGTCCCAGCAAAATCAATTTTCATTTGCAGATCCTTCACCCCCAGTATTGTTGAGCAAGGTGGTCAATGACAAGAATAAGGATTCAAAAATTGTTGTGCCAGTGACCAAACCGACGATTGAGGTCGATACATTTGAAAAAGCGGACATGGTTGATGATCACACCCATGATGTACCATTAACTTTCCTCTACACGCCACAAAGCAGAATTCATATTCCATCTTTGATGCCCAAGGCCTTAAGTTTGGAGCAAATCGCAGCTAATCGCGAATTGTTCTTGATACTCAGCATCGAAAATGAAAAAGATTTATTACGATCCGAGATTCAGTCCTTAGGTAAGGAGGACCATAAGAGGAGAGAATTGTTGGTGACACGACTCAACCAGTTGGAGATCATACCAATTCAAAAACAAGTACGAGGTAAATTGCTCAGTCAGGTATGGTTCAGTAAGTCTTTGCTTCCTAATTCTCATCCGAATTTTTTGGCAAGATTCAACACGTTATCGATGGAAAGTGTTGCTGTCACAATTGATTTATATCGCCACCAATTGGAGTCCCTAATGAGGGAACAAAATCGAAAACACTCCCGTGTTTTAGACCAAGTCATTGACTTTAGCACTAGAAATTCCGCCAGGACCAATAAAAAATCAGACAAGGTCAATAGATTTGTAAACAAAATTGCTAGTTTCCATAACCTGACTGCCAAGGAAGAACAGAAAAAGCTTGAAAAGATGGCCAAGCAACGTTTGCAGGCATTGAAGCTGAATGACGAAGAGGCATATTTGAAGCTTTTGGACCACACCAAGGATACAAGGATTACCCACTTGTTGAGACAGACGAACCAGTTCTTAGACTCTTTAGCACAAGCTGTTCAAAGTCAGCAGAAAGAGGCAGAGGCAAATCTTGCTACCTCCGGTAGGGCACCAGAAAACGCTGTTGAAGCTGCCAATGAAGATGAGAAAAGAGAGAAAACTGATTATTACAATGTGGCTCATAAAATCAAAGAAGAAGTTACTCAGCAACCGTCAATTTTAGTGGGTGGAACTTTGAAGGAGTACCAATTGAAAGGTTTACAATGGATGGTTTCCTTGTTCAATAATCATTTGAATGGTATTTTGGCAGATGAAATGGGATTGGGAAAAACTATTCAAACCATATCGTTGTTGACTTATTTGGCAGAAGTAAAGAAAATCAATGGTCCGTTTTTAGTTATTGTTCCGCTTTCAACGGTGACAAATTGGAATCTCGAGTTTGAGAAATGGGCTCCAACGATGAAGAAAATTACTTACAAAGGAACTCCGAACCAAAGAAAATCAATGCAGCATGATATCAAAACGGGTAATTTTCAAATCCTCCTCACCACCTTTGAATACATTATCAAGGACAAGGGTCTTTTAGGAAGAGTGAAATGGGTACATATGATAATCGATGAAGGTCACCGTATGAAGAACTCAAATTCGAAACTTTCTGAAACCTTAACCACAAACTATCACAGTGACTACCGCTTGATTTTGACGGGTACACCATTGCAAAATAACTTGCCAGAGTTGTGGGCATTATTGAACTTTGTATTGCCTAAAATCTTCAACTCGGTAAAGTCTTTTGATGAGTGGTTTAATACCCCGTTTGCAAATACCGGTGGGCAGGATAAGATTGAATTGAGCGAAGAAGAGACATTATTGGTTATTAGAAGGTTGCATAAAGTTTTACGGCCGTTCTTGTTGAGAAGATTGAAAAAGGATGTTGAAAAGGACTTGCCGAATAAAGTTGAAAAAGTCGTCAAGTGTAAGATGTCTTCGCTTCAGTCTAAACTTTACCAACAAATGTTGCGCTTCAATGCCTTATATGCCGGTGATCCAAATGATGATATGGCAGTTGTGCCTATAAAAAACGCCAATAATCAAATTATGCAGTTGAAAAAGATTTGTAATCATCCTTTTGTTTACGAAGACGTGGAAAACTTTATCAACCCCACAGCAGAAAATAATGATCTCATTTGGAGAGTTGCAGGTAAATTTGAGTTGTTGGATAAAGTTTTGCCCAAGTTCAAAGAAACTGGTCACAAGGTGTTGATTTTCTTCCAAATGACCCAGGTTATGGACATAATGGAGGACTTTCTTAGGCTTCGTGGGATGAAGCATATGAGGTTAGATGGAGGTACCAAGGCAGATGATCGAACGGAGCTTTTGAAATTATTCAATGCGCCTGAGTCCGATTACTTTTGTTTTCTTTTATCGACGAGAGCAGGTGGTTTAGGATTGAATTTGCAAACTGCAGATACAGTCATCATTTTTGACACAGACTGGAATCCACATCAGGATTTACAGGCTCAAGATAGGGCCCATCGTATTGGCCAGAAAAATGAAGTTAGAATTTTGCGATTGATTACAGAGAATTCAGTCGAGGAGATGATTTTAGAAAGAGCCCACGCAAAGTTGGAAATTGATGGTAAAGTCATTCAAGCGGGTAAGTTTGATAACAAGTCGACAGCCGAAGAGCAGGAGGCAATGTTGAGAGCTTTGATTGAAAAGGAAGATGAACGTCGTACAAAAGGTGTAGAAGAAGAAGAGGAGGATTTGGATGACGACGAGTTGAATGAAATAATAGCTCGAAATGAATCAGAGCTTGTTAAATTTAAACAACTTGATGAAGAGAGATATCTTACTACCAAGGATGCTAGTTACCCAACTAGATTACTTTCTGAACAAGAGCTTCCACCTATTTATAAAAAAGATCCTGAGGAAGTTCTCAAAAAAGATGATATCTTCACCGAAGACTATGGTCGTGGAGCAAGAGAAAGAAAGACGACCAAGTATGATGATAATTTAACCGAGGAACAATGGTTGAAGCAAATTGAAGGTGTTGTTTCAGATGACGACGATGATGATGCAGGTGATGACGATGAGGGGGACTTTGACAGTGACAATGACATCTATCAAAGTGGTCGAAGTGCTAGAGGTAAAGGTAAAGGCAAGGGAAGGAAGAGGAAATTTGGACAAGGTCGTGGCGGGAAAACGCATATCTTGGATAAGGATGATGACAGTACAAATGAGTATGACAGCTCGAGTAAACGTTCAGCTGACGAATCTGATAACAGTGTTGCACCGAAAAGGCAAAAACTTGATACACCTGAGCCTGGATCGGGTGTTGCAACAGGGAGAGGTCGCGGTAGAGTGAGAGGTAGAGGACGTGGACGTGGAAGAGGCCGCGGATCGTTGTTATCTCGTGCGACTCCATCGATAGACCCCTTGTCTCCAGACGAAAGAGCTATGCTTCAGAACAATATTGAAACTCTTTTGGGACTAATCATGAACCACAAGAACGATGAAGGAAGGGCATTGAGTGACTTGTTTTTAGTTAAGCCATCGAGAAGATACTACCCTGACTACTATGTGTTGATAAAACACCCAATAGCCCTCGATACTATCAGGAAGAGAGCAAGTGGGCATACTTATACCCAGTTAAGAGAATTCTTGGAAGACATCCACTTGATGTTCAGCAATGCCAAGATTTATAATGAAGAAAGTTCATTTGTTTATCAAGATGCAGCGTTTTTAGAGCAAATGTGCATCGACAAACTCAATGAATTGTTACCAACAGTGCCAGCAGAAGAAATGGAGAAGATTTTAAACTTTTCTGAATTTGACGAAATGTTTTTATAGGTAAAAATATAAACAATCTAATGTGATTTTAAACTCATTCAACAATCTACGTGGTGTTACATAGTAGTAGCAGCAGCAGCACTATACGCTGGGAGCTCGTCGTCAATCTCTCGATTGTTGACCACATCATTCACAACTGTATTGAGCGCTTCGACAAAATCGAATAAACCACCATCTTGAAAGTAAATTTCACCTTTGAAAAACTCATTCTTCGGGAAACCATCACTAACTATGCTTGGCTCTTTGGCACTGTAAAACATGAATTCCCAGTAGTTTACTCCAAACCAAGGCGCTTTCAACTTGTGGCTCAACTGCAAAATCGGCGCTAATGTTAAGTCCAACACAAATGATTCGACATCGCCTTGCTTAGCTGTGATGAATACCAATCTTTTGGTGGTGAGATATAGGTACCCGTCCTGTGCAGTTATCTTTAGTTTTGACTGCGAGTTGCTGTTATTCAGTGCAATCGACAATGTTTGTCTCGACGTGTGTGTTTTGTATTTTAGTAGTTCCAAACCATCACTGCTGACTTCAAAAGGTAACTCGTTAGACGAAAAGTACTTTGAGTAGTTATGCTTCAAGACTACTCCGTTGATGGACATGGTGGATAAAGTGAGGTTTGATTTTGTGTGTGTGTGGACTTGTCATCATTTTTCTATTTTCTTTTTCCTTTAATCTTCTCTATCCATCGTTAGCTAAAACCATATAGATGATACCGAATGAGTACAGTAGCCAACTTGAGATCATATAACCCGCTGTTGAAGAAATTCTTTGACAAGCTTCCTAGATTCACGTACGGAAAATCTCAATTAAAGAATCCAGCGGCTTGTCAACAAGTTCTAGACAAATTGAACCTCAAAGGGCAGTACAATTCTTCAAACTTGGATATTATAGATGCGACTCCAGGATTCGGGTTATTTTCAGCCATGCTCAATCATGAGCTTAAACCGAAGAATCATATTTTGCTAGATAGAAACGACGAGACAGTGAGAAGTTGGCATAAGAAGATACAGACCCTTCAAAACAGTACTGGTAACCAGGAAAATTTCAAAATTATTGATCGAGATCCTTTTTCATGGGAAACGTATCTGAATCTATACAAAAAGGGAATATTACCACCAACAAAGTTCCAACTGTTCGATAAAATACATGATGAATTGTTGATAGTTGCAAACTGGACTGGAACTAAAGATGAGTCTACTATTGCCCAATGGATTGGATGCTGTAGCTATCGTAACTGGCTAATGAAATACGGCAAGGTAAGAATGGTCCTTTTTGTACCATCCTCGACGGCTATGAAGTTTTTGAGTGAGCCAGGGTTCAAGAAGAGAAACAGAACTGCGTTGAAGAGAGACTTGTACACCGATTCGAGACTAATTGCCATTGGAGAAGAACTGGAAATTATTGGCGAGGGCTATGATCCTCGTGTTTTGGTTCGAGATCAACCGGTTGTGATTGATAAGTCTTCATTTATCAGGAACTCAGCAGCGGCGGTGGTTGAGATACTGCCAGGGAGGTATACTGGCGACGTTATTGCTAATATCGAGCATCTTTTGCTGGGAATTTTTGTAACTAGCTCGTCCTTGAGAGAGCTGTTGCCTAAGCTAGCTGCAGGAGCAGAGTATTTATGTAATTACATTCCTGACGAAGTATTAAACAAGAAAGCCATTGAATTCACCACAGAAGATATAATAACAATTGCCAATGCTTATGAAGACTGGCCCTTCAAACCAAGTATAGAAGAGACGTTTGACATTGGTGAGGAAGATTTCAAGTAGACTGATGCTAATTCACGTAGATTCGTTTACAAAATAAACATCTGTACATATTATTTGAGGGTTATTATTGCCATTCGACTGAGCTTTTGGCTGGTGCAGTGAAACAACGTATTACATTCGCCTGGCGGTTGACTACCTTTGCTGTTTGGTTCATGGGGACATAAGTTCTAGTGACTGTTTTTCCGGTTAATCCTTCGCCTGTTGAGGGTGAGGTGCTTGTTTTGTGAACAATGGGTGGTGTATTTTGAGGGTCGTCAGATGAGTATATAGACGACAGTGCGCTATATGCGCTTCCAGAATTGATCATTATTGCCTGGTGAGACTGGAAGAATACCAAGTTGAGTCCCATGATTGATACCAATTCCAAAATGAGAAAAAACAATTCATAATTGGTTTTGGAATTTAATTGACACCATGTCACGAGAAGTCCTAAGACCATAGCCAAGATTACCATATCTAAAACATAAAGGGTGGACAAATTGATATAGTGCCAGAATAAAGGTTTGGGCGAGTAGTATAAAACAAGATAGACTACCACGAGAAGCATTGAAGTGATAAAGATAACCAGTTTGAAAACTACCACAAGTGTGAATACGGTTGCTATTTTCTGGTTCAAGTGCAATGCCATGGGTTTGCTGAATAGTGTTTCCAAAGGGACTTCTAGTAATTCCGATATAACATCACAAGCTTTTCCAACATGGAACAAGTTCGGCCCCTGTGGGAAATCCATTTTAATAACTGATTCAACCGTACTGTTGTTGCCTGTGCGGAAGGATTCCGATTCGTAGAATCCCTCTTTCAAAATCAAGGAAGCACCGTGTCCTACTATGTGAAGGGCGACATCAGCTATAATGGTTGTGCTGTCAATGTTCTCCGAATATAGTTCTTCATTTCTAACGTATATTCCTACCAATATATCCTCAAAATTCGTTTTCAGTCCAGCAGCAAGTCCAAACCCCAAACCAGTCTCAGAAAGAACACGAACAATGTCAGCCTTGCCGAATGCGTAATGATAATCTAGACAGAAATTTTTGAGGTTCATCAAAACCAACCATAATATTATATTTCTCAATACAAACACACTTTTTAATTTGGAGCTGGGTGGTTGCTCATATGGTGTGGAGAAACACTTTGAACTCTGTTTGAAAAGCGAAGCGGAGAAACCTTGGGTTAAAAATTTCATAGTTGATCTCTTAGTTTGCAAATTAGAGGTGTAGAGAAAATTTGATTGATATGTTACGCAAATGAATTTTATTTTATTTCTCTATACACACATCTGTTTTTGCAGCTAAATTAACATGCACGCTATGCTATGTTGGGTAGATTTGCGAATAAGGTAACCAACTTATCGCTATCGAAAACACTTTCTGTAGGTAATCCAAAATAAGAGGCGTTTGGCAACGCAGTCATTAACGCCACAATTGATTGGCCAACAAATGATGAATTGTTCAGTTGTTCTTCTTCAATTACCTCTTGTTCTATGCGGCTCGACTCCTGTATATTTTTCACAGCTGAGTTGGACTCACTGCTGTCGAATCCCATTGACAACTTGCGTCTTTTTCTTGCTTGACCAAAATAATCGTCTGCCTCGTCCTGGTTCATCTCGTATCTCTTTATAACATTAACACTATCAAGCTTATACCTATCAGTAAACAAGTCGATTGGATCATCGTCAGGAAATAATTGCTCATATTTTTTGGCAAAGCTACTTGTTATATCTAAAGACAAATGGTTTGCCGTGAAGGATATATACCTTTTGTATAGTTTTTTTAAAAATGCTTTCTGCAAGCTTAATCTCTCTTCCTTTTCATCTTTGAGTATTGGATCCAAACCAGTTAGAGATAACTTTTCCTCAATCTGAGAAATCTCTTTTGAAAAGTTTGTATCGGAGCTTTGTATTGTACTTCGTAACTTGTCAACATCATTGGTCATGATCAAGTAGTCCAAAAAGTTCAACAAAAAGTGTCCATTGGTGGGAAATGCCTTTTGCCCAACGCCAAACACTTTTAATGCTGTTTTCTTGTTATCGGCATAATGCTCTAACAATGCATTTTCAATGTAGATTTGGTATCCAACGGATTCATTCTTCCTTGCCTGCCGAAATACATCCCTCGCCTCTTTCATTCCCTCGGCTCTTTTGCTAGCAACCATGAACTTGACGTATATGAGGGTAATCGAATCAACCAATTGATCACGCTCTTTCTTCATTTTCAGCAATGTCCTCAGGTCTGCCATTGAAAGTCTAGAATTAACTTGATTTGTACCTTTTGGTACATCCAGATCAACTCCATCGGACGCAGGTGTCAAATTGCTTGGGATTTGTGGCAAACTAGGAATATTCGGTTTACGGGGGATATCAGGTAGTCCATGCCCATTCAGGTCACCGTTAGAATTACCATTGACATTCTTTGTTCCCTCATTTTCACTTCCCTCGTCCTCATCCTCATCATCGCCATCTCCCTGTTTATCTTCCTCCTTGGGTTTGATACGCTCATACAACTCATCCAACTTCCTCACAACTGCTTTGTGATCCTCACTCAAATTTGTAATCAATTGGTTGTAAACTGTCTTTGCATTCTCAAAAGAACTATCCTTTTCGTACAATTCGGCTAGTTGAAAAGAGAGAAGTAAGCTTTTAGGATTTAATTTTAAACCATCATTTAAAATAGAAATGCAGTTATTCATGTTGCTTTCTTCGTTATCGTTTAACAAATGTTTTACATATTCAAACCATAGCTGAGGCACAAAAGGTAGAGCATAAGTGGCTTCTTTGTAAACATAGTTTATTCGCTTTTGAAGCAATGAATCGTCCTTTATTTGCAACGAGTTTTTCTTTTCCAACAGTAACCAGCTTTGCCAATACTTCATTTGCATTCCTACTGACTCATCGTTTATTGTATGGGGGTTTATTGAACGTCTCAACTTCTTGTTTGTGATATTCTGCCACTCCGTGTTCCACGAGCGAGCAGCCATGAACTCGCCTGACTTTTCAGACACAAATTTCTGTGCCGTTGCTGGATTAAGTTCGTTCTCCCATCTGGTATACTGCGACCATAGGGTTTCGATATTTTCCGTTGGAATGACCAAGGCCTTTTTGTACACTTTACGAATCAAATCAATCTTTTGTTGCTGTTCCCAGTTAGCACCAGGAGTCCATGATTTCAAAAAGCTTATATAATCTTGCCATAAGCCGTCACTTTGCACATCAATTCCCACTTTGTCGATGGCAAATTCAAACGCTTGGATAATAGTGCCTCTTGCCTTGTCACCTCCTGTGATCATATCTGTAACAGTTCGCACATAGTCAACGTACAGGCGACACAAATCGACACCTTCAGTAATGGCAAAACATTTTTGAAAAAGTGCTTCTGCCTTCTCTTTTTCTCCACGACTGAGTTCATACTTTATGTATTTGTTCCATTGCACGGCATCAAACTTGAATATGCCGAGGTATTTCTCAAACAATTTTCTAACCTGTTCTTGATTATCCTTGGCGACTATCTGATCCAAAAGTTTGATCCACTTGCTATGGTCCAAAGGATTGATTTCCAAGTCATCTTCCAACTGCCCTATTTTATCCAACGATAGCTTCTTTGGTTTATTGTTTTTAATAAAGATAGGGTTACTCATCCCTTAAAAAAGTCTCTGAATTGTGCAAACACAGCGGTAGTTTCGACTGATTGGGCTTCTCGCGTGTGTGACCGCTTAATATATATACGGTTAGAGATAACCTGATGGGGTAGATCTGCGAAACTTTTTTGCTTCTTACGAAAACAAAACCCGACAAAAATTTATCTCCACTTGAGCTACCAAAAAGAGAAGAAACTGCATCGCTGCAATCATGATTGAGTTGCATGTCTGGGGTGATAACGAAGAAGTGTCAATTATATCGCCATCTTGTATTGCATCTGTATGGCTAATTAGTCTAATATCACATTCGCAAGATGTACCCTTCAAGATTGTCCCATCTAATAACCCTCACTTGTCAAAGTTGAATGAATTACCACTTTTAATCGACAAAGAGAGTCAATACAGTGGGTTTAGGAATATTGCGACGTATTTAACTACCAAGTATGACAATACTGGGCTCTTATCACTTTCAGAAAGTCAAAAATTGGTTGACGATAGTTTGATTGCCTTTTTTGAAACCAAGTTTGGGGCATTAAACAAGTACAACCTTTTCTCAAACACTAAGAACTACGAAAATTATACGAGAAAACTATTTGCAAAGTTTTTCCCATTCCCGATGATGTACAATCAGGCACTGAAGTTTTACAACGACGCTCAGAGCCAAGTTCGTTTGGTAGGATTAGGAGAAAACAAGTCATCATTTTTAAACTTTGTCGGTAGTGGCGAAGAAACTAAGACGGAATATTTTAACAGTGATCTTGATGAAGAGAGTGAAACTTCGAGGGCTATCAGCGGCCTTCACGAAAAGTCTTTAGTGCAAAAATCCGAAACGAAGAAAGTCTTGAGAGAATCCCAAAGCTCCATGAAATGCCTTGTCTTGGTTGAACAATTAATAAACAGGCTTGAGAAGTTAAAGAAAGAGCATTATGAAGGAGGTGGGTTTGTTTTTGGTGACCAACCTTCGGCCGGTGATGTTTTGTGTTTGGCGTACATCTTTGCACTTACGCATTCCCATCTACCAGATAAATTTATAAGTAACTACTTGTCTTCTAAGGAGTCCGGCTATTATCAAGTCTTGCAGAAGTCATTGCTTGATTTAAAATCTAAAGCACTGGTCGCGGGATCATTTAGAAAGCCAACGGGGAAGGAAATACCCGGCCTCTATAATGAAGTGGGCTATTGGACGGGATTAGTTGAGTATTAATTAAGAAGTTTTACCTCGTTTTATGTATATAGTGTACACATTTCCTTGTTTTTAATATACCACGTTCCAGTACTTGGATTTCTTACTGAGCGATGTCAATTCTTTTGACTTCGTGTGAAGTAATAAGATTGAGCTATCTCGGTTATAAAATATTAATACGATTTTTATTTCTTTTTTTCTTTCCACGGATCAAAACAAACCAAAAAGCTTAAACCACTCATCTCCTCTCTCATCAAGAAATCAAACCCGATGAAAGTCCCATTTGCATTCATTAGTTTATGCATTGCTAACGCTTATGCATTGACCTTGGCACAACCCGAGGCAACGCCAGATCCCACTTTGGCTTTGACCACAGAGTCTTCAGAACCTACACAACATTTGTTTAAACGAATGAGAGAAGTTATAAACAACAAAAACTATGCTCAAAATCAAGCGAAAAAGACATCTTCATCATCAACTGGACCTCCTCCTGCTCCTTGGTACCGTACTGTTGATGGCCAGGTTGAGATTGTGAGGCCAACAGTCATCGCAGGGGTTACTATCAGTGCAAAGCCACCAAAGACAACAGATCCATTGCAGGAGTGGGTCAGTTTGGATAAGACAGGTAAACCAAAAACGATCAAGCCAGAGATAAAGAATGGAAGAACCAAAAAAGGACACCCTGATTATAGTACATATTTTCAAAGTGCCACCACCGTCACATTCAATAAAGAACAGCTAAAGGCACACAATATGGCAGAGGACGAGATATATACAGAAGTTCAATACATTGAGGAATCTGACTTAGAAAATCATTTATTGAATCCAATCATAAGATGCACACCTGACCGATACAAAAAGAAGGGTATTGCGAAGGACGTATCGACCGAACCTTTCTGTACTCCAGAGGATGACGTGAGATTAGTTATGGACCAGACTCATTTCATAACGTGGTATTCCAGGTATTTTAGCCCCAAGGTTAATAATGTTAGAATACATTTGAGCAATATCAAAGTGAATGCTAAGCAAAAAGGTTGGAAAAAGAGAGATCTAGATGATATTGATGAAGAGGATGTTACTGATGATACACCACTACTCGACAAAAGATCCAAGGTGCTTGAACACGGAGGCCAGATCAAAGAAGGATTTTTCGTATCTGAGTGGGTCAGCAATGAAGATGGCTTCTATCCTTTAACTGTCCTCGAAGAGTGGTTTCCCAAAAATGTGTTTGAAAAGAAGGTGTTGATTTCTTTGCAGCCTGATAACGTACCTGATGAAGAGTTTGACGTTGCGAAGGCAGACTCGATAGTGGTGGAGTTTTGGAAAGGATCAAAAGTTGGCAAGGGCGAGTTTCTTGATTTGCAGAGACAAGAAGAGAAACAGTTGAACAGATATTTAACTGGTAACAACGTTGAAGAAGGGATCGATTATGAAGAGTACTTGATTATGATGACCTTGCCTACTTGTGTTGTGATTGCAGCTTTCGGTATGTGGCTCTTTGTTCGAATCAATAAATTTGATTTTAGTCACTTGAAAAAGAGAAAGTTTGCTAGAGACAAGACAACACACAGGATGATTCCTTTTGTTTCCAAAAAGAAAAGAGATTTTGAGAGCTTGCCTTTAAACAATTTGGATGTAGGAGGCACGAAACGAGATTAAGGTGTAAATAGGTTGACAGATAAAGATAGTCGTATATACATTATTTTAGCTAACTTTATGATGGGAGTGATTTTCTACTCGTGGCTTCTCTCTTGATGAAAGAACAAAATGAAACTCCCCCAATTCCTGTCTAAATTACACAAACACCCACTCAAAGTAACCACCAGGGTTTTTAAGGCAACACCTTAAAACAGGTTTTCGTGGTAGATAACGCCCTCTTGGCGCTAGTTTAAATCGGCCTGGCATCCATAGACAGATAACAACATCTAGAGACTCTGTCACTTTAAAGAAGGTCATTATACTGCAGCCACATTCATTGCCTAAAAATTCTTCGCTAAAACCTTGTTTTAAGTGATTCGGAAAAATACAAATCATAAAAGATTACATTAGACACAAGTTGCTCCTTTCAACACAAGAACTTCCATATGTTACAAAACCTATTGATATTGTCACAGGGGTGGACCTTGACGATCCTATCATCATTCCTATGTGTGCTAGGGACCTTGATTATATTTTTTGACGACATTTACTACCTCGTGTGTCCCAAATTCATCACTTCGAGATACAGATTTAAATTAAAGGAAAACTATTCATTTCTCAATGGCTCATTAGCTCTAAGCTCAGGCTGCTTGATTATTACAGCATTATACAGATTGTTACCTGAGGCCTCGGGGTATTTGGCTATGCTGAATGAAGATGCAAGCGCCGAGCACTTGACCAAGAGATGGCAGCAATTCTACTTGATGAGTAGCTATTTTGGTGGGATTTTAATCTGTTTGAGCTTCAACTTTGCCTTGCATTTGTTGACTAGTGAAAGCGTGGTTCATTGTAACCATGGAAATACGGTGAAGGAGGAAGAAGATCATGGGATGCAAGAGATTCACCGCAGCCATGGGCATGGGCATGGACACAGTCATCAGCATTCACATGCGAATATTGAGGCTGATACCAACCATTCAAAGCCAAGCACTGATGAAGAAAATCAAGTTCGGGATTATTTTGTCGATCAGGTGCCGGTGGAGGTGGAAGTAGAAGAAAGTGAAAGAACACCACTTATTCGAGCAACTTTGAAACCAAGAAAATCAATTATCCAGCTCTTTTTGAATGATGAAGCAGCAGGAGAATGCAAGGGATATACGTCTGCAGAGCTCTGCACCTACCACCACCACGAACATGGAGTTGATCGGTTACATTTTTGTGAAATTCCTCAATTGGAAAATCACGAAGAGGGTGCACACAGCATCGAGACTGGCGATGATGAAGAAACGCATAGAGAACCAGCTTTTAGTCTGAATCAGCTGCACCACCTGCACGAAGTAGACCATCATCACCACGTCAATTCTCCACTTTCTCGGTTACTATTGATTGGAATTGAAACTACCTTGGCGATTACATTACACAAATTACCAGAAGGGTTTATCACCTATGTGACATCAGAGACAAACCCAAAGCTCGGATTTTCCATTTTTATCAGTTTGATCTTACACAACTACACGGAAGGATTTTCAATGTGTCTTCCTTTATATTATGCCATGACATCATCAAAGTTTGCCAAAATCAAGGCAGTTGCGATCAGTGCAACACTAGGTGGAATTTCACAACCGCTAGGAGCATTCTTGGGATACTGCTTTCTCAAAGTCAACTCCAATAAGTATGATGTACATTCCTTACGATTCATATTTGGAGTAACTATGGCTGTCACCAGTGGATTTTTAACCGTAGTTGCGTTGACTATGTTTGGAAGTGCAGTCTCTTTTGGAGGGAATATGAACTTTGTCATATTATGGTGTATTGTGGGCATAGTGGTGATTGGGCTATCAACCATATTTTCTAGTTAATTTGACATATAAATCGTGGATTCTTATCTAAGTAACGCTACCTACTTACTCTTCCATATCTGGTCATTCTGCACGACCTTTGCTCCTGTGTCACCGTAGAAAAAGAAAAAAAAGAAAAGAGTGTCCATTTCCATCTTCCTTCTCTATTCACAGAAACTATCCTTTCACAGCATAGATCACAACTGTTTAATATATCCAAGGTCACCACTTCAGAGTTACACTCAAAGAAGGAGATACATATCGGCAAATAGCAACAAATACTACAAACTTTTTGAACAGTTTATGAGATATAGTTAACATTTAGACCCAAATATTAAAGATTACAATGATGGCACACGAAATATCCACACCAATACCAATACATGGAAACGAAAATAATGCTTCATTTCAAAACATGTTGAAGAAACCTTCTCGTCAGCATAAGAAGAAGCAAACCGAAGGGCATGATAATCAAGTAAGAGTGCTTCCTAGTGGTGCCCCTGTTGATTTTGGAAACGGGCCCATCAAAAACAAAAACAAGAACAAAAACAATAGCCCAAAGAAGCTTAAGGAACCAATAAAGCTATCATCTTTGCCTTCTTTGCCAAATGGAGAGAAGCCTCAATTTTACAATGACAAGAGTGATTCGAGAAGAAAAAAAGATGGCGAGCAAAACCCAGCTAAAGCGTTGACAAGGTCAAAGAAGTCACAGAAAGGAGATAAGCCATCTGTTGTCGAACCCTCATTACCTAATGGTGAAAAGCCCAATTTCAACAACAACTCGAAACCACTGAAAAAGGCCAACAATAAGAAGGAAAAGGGTCCTGTGGCCGTGGTTTTAGAAGAGGATTCTTCTACGTATGCTGGTTCATCGTTCCATTCTTCACCTGCCGCCTTGAATCTCCCAAAACCAAATTTTAAGCCATCACCAAAGCAAATTGTGGGCAAAGAGGATACCGACGTGGTTTCACTGAAGCTGATTGATGTATCTACATCAAAGTCCAGTGTGGCACCAATTTCTACACCGGTTGGAGCTACCCAAAGTCCATCAAGCCCGGCTACAACCATGTCATATTCACCACGAGGATATCCTAGCCAACCTATCCAGCCGGTCTATCTAGGCCCGCATGCTTCACAACAAGCGATATACGCACCCCAAGGATGCCACCCATTCCAATCTCATTATGTTCCGCAACCAGTTCCACCTCCTTTGCCTCCAAACCAATTCTACAATCCGTATTTGGCTCCTGTGCCACACATGCATTACCCTCCACCTTCGCAGTTACAACCGAATCCACAAGGCCAAAAGATTACATTTAATCAATTATTGAGTTCTTCCAAGTAGTTTGCAACGGTGAACTGGCGACTAGGTCAATATGGATTGAAATATTGAGGTATTTTTCTTGTTTTATTATCAACAGACATTTGGCTAACTTGTTTTAGTTTTAT
The DNA here is from genome assembly GCF_024628925.1 of Lodderomyces margitis. Taxonomy (NCBI): domain Eukaryota; kingdom Fungi; phylum Ascomycota; class Pichiomycetes; order Serinales; family Debaryomycetaceae; genus Lodderomyces; species Lodderomyces margitis. The sequence goes on along the minus strand of NW_026261901.1, from coordinate 416,626 downwards.
TGATGCTTGATGCATTGCTTGGGTATGGTCGTATTTAGTTCTTGATACTTATATGTATGCTTTCAAGCGTATCACCCCCATTAGCAGCTGATGTTGCTTTTTACTTTTTTTTTGGCAATGATTGTCATGTTTTGATTCACCATTTACGCCTGTCTTGTTCTCATGTGTTTGTTTTATAATGCAAAACGAAAGTAACAGAGGGCGAGAGCTGTTGACTCTCTTTTTACGAAGTAGATTATGAGTATGTATTTGTCCTAAAGATAAATGACGATTGTATTTTGCATGTGATATATTGATATAAACCAAGCAAGTGCTTGGTCTGCCTCTTGCTTTCATGCATATAAGATACACCTCTAGAGTTCGGGGTTTTGGAGATTTAAAGTAGAAGCGGAGACAAAACTTCAGGGTAAGCTTAGAACTACTGTCGGTGTTTCAACGGTATTATGAGCGGAAATATATATGATCAACTATGTTGCTAACTCTTGTATGAGAGAGAAATCATTCATTTTGCACCAAGGAGCTTGCGATATACCGCTCGTAATTAAAATACTAGTTTAGTTTTCACTCTGCTCATCAAAGTCATTCTCATAACCACTATAGTAACGATACTTATTAGTGGCTACAACTCTTACACGACCAAAATTTAAATTGCATTACTTTTTATATTATTACAATAGGGAACAAAAAGCAAAAGGATTAAAAGAAAACAGAGAAAAAGAAAAAGGAAAAAAAAAAGGTGCTAAAAATAAATCCGTTAGTGCATCACCAGGTAAATAGGGCAAGCATAAAACTCAGAGAAGAGAATATAGAGAGTGTGGAAACCTATCTTGTATTCTAAATAACTTTAATAGAACAAAGGTTATCAAGAAAGTGTTATGCAATACTGAAAAGACATCGTTGTATATAGAAAGCCGCACCAAAATCAAGCTATTAATTAACATTTGCTATAACAGAGCCTAGACTTGATCAACTATATTACACCTCGCCCCCACCCTCCTTAAGCTTGACTTTAGACACTTTCCAACTATTACAAAGTCAAAATCAACATCACCAATAGAGCATCCCCCAACCTAGGAAAAGATGAATAACAAAGAAATTCGAATCACCGCATTACTAGTGTTGGACACCTTGTTCTTTCTTCTTGAGGCCATTATTGGTTACTCAGTGCAGTCGTTGGCGTTGATTGCCGATTCGTTCCACATGTTGAACGATATCATCTCGTTAATCATTGCACTCTGGGCCGTCAGAGTTAAGAATTTGAAACCGGCCGATGGGAAATACACGTATGGATGGCAAAGAGCAGAAATATTGGGGGCATTAATCAATGCTGTGTTCTTGATTGCCTTGTGTTTTACAATTATCATGGATGCCATTCAAAGATTTTTCCAACCGGCAGAAATAACCAACCCTCAGTTGATTTTAGTGGTTGGTATTGCTGGGTTGTTGAGTAATGGTATTGGATTAGTATTATTTCATGAACACGGTCACTCACACTCGCATGGCGGCGGTGGTAATGAGGGACATGGGCATTCCCATTCGCATACAGATGGAGAACGTGTTTCTGATAATGAAATTGAAGCCAGGATTGGGTTAGATGAAAGTACTCCCTTGATTCGTTCAACAGTACGTAATTCGCCTTCTGAAGTTTTTGATTATTTCCCTGATAATGTTGTTGAAAGATATCATTCGGAGTCTACATCAGTTAAAACAAGTGAACATGAACATGACCATGAACATAGTCATGCTGATGGTGCTGCTACTAATGACGCCAAGACCAAGAAGGGAAAGTCCATGAATATGGAAGGAGTGTTTTTGCACGTGTTAGGTGATGCTTTGGGAAATGTAGGAGTTATTATAACTGCATTGATTATTTGGAAGACTGACTACTGGTGGAAGTTCTATTCTGATCCAGTCACGTCTTTAGTGATCACCTTGATCATCTTCAACAGTGCATTACCATTGTGTCGTAAGTCGTCCAAGATTTTGTTACAAGCTACACCACCATACATTGACTCGGAACAGATTTTAAAGGACCTTTTAAAATTACCATTGGTGAAAAGTGTTCATGACTTCCATGTGTGGAACTTGAATGAAGATATCCTTATTGCTTCATTACATGTTGAGTTGACGCCCAGGTGTGAAGTTGTCTTGCCGGAAAATGGTCAAAATGAACCACAATCAGATTCTCCTGATGAATCGTCAAACACACAAATTGATAGAAACTTGTTCTTGATTGTTGTATCACAAGTTCGTGATATATTGCACAAGTATGGTATCCATTCGGTCACTATCCAGCCAGAATTCCCAAGCTTGAAGAATAAGTCACTTAAATCAGTTGGTGCGCAGAATGACGATTCAAATGCATTTGGTAATACTTCGAAGTTGAACTGCCTAGTGGATGGATTCACTAATTGTGACACTCAAAGCTGTCATTGAGGGGGGAGAAGGATGAGATGGAAGTTATACTGGTGGGTGTAGAGTAGTGATAGTATAGATAGAGAATATTAATTGTAAACGTTATATTTGAACACATATTTTGTAAAATTACACTCATTTGCACTATTTAAAGCAAATCTCTGTATATGGTATCACTCACCTACGACTAATCACCCTATAGAGTCCCGTCCTAGGTTTTGATCTATCTTTATACTGGTCTTGCAAGTCGCCACTCTTTTTTTGCCTCAGGCCAGTTTTGTTTCTATTGAATAACCCCCATTTTTTCCCACTCGACTCACGAGAAGAAGTTACTGAAAAGGACCGTTTAAGCTGATCGTACCTGTTAACTTCTAGTGGTGTTTGATAACACCTAAACGAGTTCAACAAATCATATGTGTCCCCAATCGACTCATTGGACGACATACGTAAAAGGGGTAGTTCATCTTTAGCGGTGGGTGAGGACTGTTTTGAATTGATATCGTATTCGGATGCATAATCAGAAAGTTCATCGTTGTGACGATGGCCAAGGGACAAATCCGATGATTTCTCGGTATAAATTGAATGACTTGAGCTAATTGACGGCCTAGTTACTGGCTTAACAGGTGGAGTCAACTTAGCATACGGGGTAGGGTTCACCTCATCATTCAAATTGTCCGATACGGTTGGCACTGGGTATAATGATTCCGAGTATGGCAGTAGTTTAGTTGTATGTTTTGATGAGAGATCTCTTGGGAGCGTCACTGTTGTGTCTCGACTGTAATAAGCCAAAAAGCTTAAAACTTGAGACAAGAACTTATTAAAAATAAACTGCTCTTCGCCTTGGAATTTGCTAGCGTCAGTTATGGCAAGTTTTTCAACCATGGTTTGTATCAAACATTCACCAAAGATTTGATACTTGACTGATGACATGCCATATAAACGAACGTTCTTTTTCAGGAGATTAATCATTGATTCACCTGGTTGGATCATGTTGAGATCTAAATAGTTGATCATGATTGTAACGAATTGAAGCAAAGGTTCGATTTGGTAATCGTATAGAATTTCATCAACATCGAAATCTGACATTGATTTAGTGGTGTTGTGAGAATCGCCAAATAAATCATGGTCGATATTTGGAGTTGAAATCAAACTTGTTGTTGTGAGCTCTTCGGCTGATGATCTATCAAAAATCCTAGCGGCAAGACTCTGTTGGAATTCACGAAAGGTAAACTCGTCGCGAATTAATTCGGATGTATTTGTTGCGGTTTTGCTGGTGTTGATTTGATGGTAGTTGCGAAACAAATTTAATGCAAGCCAAGCCTGCTTGACTATAGCTACCTCGTATCGAGAAACGTCTACTGATGGTGCGGTAGAATCTAAAACTTCAGAAGTCATAATGTGAATAAGTAGTTTTTTATAATTGGGTTTTAGGTTGGAAATAACGAATGGAATAAAGGATATGAAGGGTGAGAAAAACGCAAGCAAATAAATAATCTGAAAGCGACTTTGTTTTAGAGCAAATCAGCACAAGTTCGTAGTTTTAAATCCTATTTTTATTTGTTTATTTTTAGTCGTCAAAAACCTTTTTTCCTCCTTTACAATTGTGCTTTGAGCCCTGAGCCATTTGTTGTGGTTTTGTTGCATTATGATTAATTACAAAATAACCATAAACAATAAAAAGCCACAGGGTATATATGCATAGGGTGCAAAAAGTATTAATTGAATTTCTCTAGAATGGGTAGGTGCTTCGGCGATTTTGTGTAATTCGCAAGTAGCCTTTTTTAGACGATCAGAAGTAAAATAGAACTAAAGAGAAGAAGAAGTTTGGATTAAAAGATAGACTTTAACTAATGCTTGTTGATTGACGTGGTTGAAATATGTAAATGCCCACATTTCGAAGTACAACAAGTATAAGAAGTGTGGAGTTCTTGTGAGAAAAAAATATTGTACGACACGTGTGGCTACTAGACCCTGTAGTAAAGTGGCCTTAGGAGTTAACGAGATGTTCCCTTGATTTTCTTTGTACAAGAAAATGTTAGAACAAAATGACGAAACGGAATTATATTGCTTCACAAGGAGGGTGAGGCGGAAAGTAACAATAGTAACAATAGAAGCAATAGAAACAGTAAAAACAATAACGCATAAATGGAAGGAAAAAACAAAAAAAGACAAGACCGGAATGAGTTGGCTAAATCAATAAAGCGCTTGGATGTTTCAATTACATTGAAAAAGGAATTTCTACAGAGTACATTGTTTTTCATCCCTAAAAGAAAAGAAAAGAGCAAGCGAATGGGTTTTATTACATTTGAAACAGACTTTTGAACAAAGTTCGTATTTTGATAAGATCGATTCAAAAGAAAAAACAACCAACAATTTTTTTTATTTTTAGTCTTTGTCCACAAAAGATGCTAAATGGATCTCAGGGAAAAGGAGGAGGCGCCAACACGATCAGCATAATTACGATCTAAAGATGTAAAAGAGTTGTAAATAGATGAGCTTAACAAACGTTTGATGAGGTACTGTAGCAATGGAGATCATAATATACCAAAATTTTATCTATAGCGTTTTTGCACTCCTCCCCCATAATATTTGTTTGCTTAGGGTTGATTTAAAATGTTTGTGATGATTCCGTTTTCATTGTGTTATGTAAGTTACAATTTTATTTTCTTGTTGTAATTTAACTCAATTGGGTTAAATTAGATGCATTCGGCAGCGCTATTTTGTCCCCAATTGCTTTTAGTTCTTTGTTATTTGTCCTTTACTATTTGTTTCTTGCCCTTTGTCTCCTACCCTTTATTTCTTACCTTTTATTTCTTACACGTTTTCTCATACTTCCTCAGCTCGTTTCAAAATTTAGACGATGCGAAGAAAAATCTACACAACCAACGAAAGAAAAAAAAAAAAAAACAATGGCCAATTAAAGGTGGTATGGTGATTTGAAAACTAAACGCGTCTAGTTTTGTGAACAAAAGTTTTTCATAATTGATTGATGAGAAGTGGAGGTGGGAGGAAGGAGGCTTTGAGATTAATGTGGACTAAATTTGAGTGGGGAGTTATGATCAGTAGTCTGTATAAGGCAAAGCTCGTCCTGTGTCGTTGAGATTGATTATATTTAACAACCACTGTGAATTCAAACTTTATTAACAAGCCCAATTAATTGCTTTGCTTTGTTTTTTTTGATGCAAACCATTATAACCTCACTATTGTCTCTATTTTCTAGTGGCTCAGGAAACATCAACTGATTCAAGGGGTTGTTAGTTAAATTTTGTTAACTGGATAATTCTGCAATTTGACGCTAAGGTATCAAGAGTTGGATTCATCCTAAGATTTCCTTCTTGTTGTTGTAGTAGCAATACTTTCAGTAGATTCTATTATGATATGCGGATGTGCCAAACTTAGTGTATGAGGAGAGGGGAGAGGAGATACAACTAAGAAATTGGTGAAAAGTGACAGTTGTATTACTTATGCGACATTAAAACCATGACATTAAAATTTTGCTTAATCCGCGCAAAACTCAACTTTTTTGACATTACATCCCCACCCGAGTAGCATAAAACACCTCCTTGGAATACAGTTCCACGTCTAGATCACACAACCTTCCAAAAAACACCATACAGTCAAACTATCCAAACGGAAGCATCCCACCAATCATCGCTTAAAATGAGACTTAAAATAGCAATTGTCCAGATCAATTCACTTCTAGGACATCCACAACAAAACATCACCAAGATCCACAATTTATTATCAACCATCAAGGGGAAATTCCCCGATTTGGTGGTGTTGTCAGAACTTGCAATAACCGGCTACAACTTCTCTCTGGCTAAACATATCCAACCATTTTTGGAATCGCCATTAAAGTATGGGGCATCGCTTAAGTTTGCCCACGAATTGAGTCAAAAACACCATTGTTTTACTGTGGTGGGGTATCCTGAGGGAGTTAGTATTGGCGAGGTTAACGGGGGTGGTTCAAGGGATGAGCAATTGATTTATAATTCTTGTGCTGTTTTCAATAGAGGTGGTGACTTGATTTATAATTACCGCAAGACATTTTTATATGAAACTGATGAAAAATGGGGGTGTTTAGAAAATCCAGACGCCAAATTCACACCAATCCCCCTACAATTCAGTGCCAACGAAGAGAGAGGGGGAGATGATACTTCTGTGCTAGCTAATTTTGGTATATGTATGGATTTAAATCCATATAAATTTGAAGCCCCATTCAATAAATTTGAATTCAGCGCCCAAAGTTATCATAACCGGGCTAAATTGATCATATGCCCAATGGCCTGGCTCTCACCTCAATCACCATCAATCAAATTGGAATTGAATGAGCAAGAGAAATTAAAACAAGCTGAATCATTACATCTACTGAGTCAACCATGTGATGAAACGATAAATTATTGGATACTTCGGTTTTTTCCATTTTTAAAACACAAGTATAGTTTTATGCCCAAATGGTGGTCAGCTGATGAAAAAGTTAATGTGTTGATTTGTAATCGAGTGGGGAGAGAGGGTGATGTGGTGTATGGTGGTAGTTCATGTATTTTACAATTTAATAATAATAAAGAAGAGGTTACAAGTGGGGGAGATGATGGTGATGGTTTTGATGCGATTGATGAATCGAATCCTAGTGTTGATGTTGTTGGACGATTATCTCAAAGCGAAGAAGGTATATTGGTGCAGGAAATTGATGTGTAGATGTTTTTGGTTAAAAAAGAAAAAAAATAAAAAAAAGTATAGAAAGTTATAGATGTCTGGATGGAGAATGCAAAGTAAGGTTATCTTTAGACCAATTGGCTAAATGATGGTTGCAGATTTTAGGTAAATGTCAATAACTACTTTATTTTATACATGCCTTCTTCTTCGGTGGAGTTGTTTTTTAAACTAATTATAAGAGAGAGAGAGAGAGAGAGAGATAGGTGGAATAAATGTCAATAAAGTTTTAAGGAAGTTTGAAGATCTGAATTTTCATAAGGGTAAGTGAAGTGGAGGAGGGGTAATATAAACGTTTTAGATTGTGTCGTGTGACTTGGTTGATTGGGCGAGGCTTAAAGAGAGAGAAAGGGATAAAGGTAGAAAGTTTGGTGTTTGTGTGTGTGGCTTCATTATTATTTTTTATTTTTTTAATCCTTTCATTTTTTAGTTCTTGTTTTATGATTGGTTATGAGTCTAGGAACTATTCCGGTATTTGAAATTTTGAAACAAAAGACACAAGCAAGCAGAAGGACTAGTGCTGTTTTATTCGCTAAGCCTTTTGCAAACTGTTGATATCTTTATGCACTCCTGATCGATCTGATTTAGCTGATTTAATTTACTCTCAGAATCACTTTTACTTCTTGCATTCCTCCTTGCATCCCTTATCGTACGTATGCATTTGTCTGTGTGTCTCTCTTGTGTGGTGGTTTATATACAAGTTGGTCCTTTGTTTTAATTTTCTTTGGATCTATCACTTTTGTGCAATTAAACACGACTTTTACTGCAGAAAAAGGACTAAACACCGAGAATACCGACACAAAGAAGACTTAATTTTTAACTTTCCTTTTGTCTTGGCAGAAGATGAAGAAGAAAAAGGTAGAAGTTTAAAATAAATAAAGGAGTGGTAAAAGTGGAGTTAGAGGGAAGCTTCTATTGCATAAAAAAAGAAAAGAAACCCACGCACAACAAGACTACAACGATTACATCTTTATCTCAGTTATTAAATATCTTTAAGAAAACAGTCAGTAAGTAGATCATTATGTTGATCAAACGGGTTTAAGCGAAGAATACAGGGGAATATGATATGTATAGTGTGTAATATAGATTCTCTTTCTATGTCGTGTGGGTCTAAATTAGTTAGTAGTAGTGTGACCTAAATATTAAATATTAAAATTTAAAATTTCTTTTTCTTCTGTGTCTTTGTTCCTTTGTTCCTTTGTTCTTTTCTTTGTTTTATCTTCTTATTGTGTTTTGTTTTTGGTTTTCAACTTGTTGTATCTCTTTGTCAAGAAAAACAATTAATTATTAATAATAAATATTAAATACCAAAAAGCGAAAAGCGAAAAGCAAAAAGCAAAAAGCAAAGTGATTACATTGTAGATGTATAATAATTTAAAAGCGTATATTGTAGTTATATAAAGTATTATAATTCCTCCCCACTTATTTCCACCAATGGTATAAAACATCTTTCTTTTCTTTTTCCCTTCTTTCTTTTCTCAGCATCGAAAGTTACCTCACTATTTTAGAAAAACTATCCCTCTTTTATATCTGTATACATACATATACATCTATATTCCGGTGTATCCATCCATTTTGCATTGACTACTAAGTATCTTGTTTAAAATACCAGGAACACACCTACAGTACTAGATGATATACAGAGGGATTATTCATTGAAAGTGTACATTCATTACCTTCATTTTTTTATACACACAGACGACATATACACAATCGAATTCATTTTCAGCTGTACATACAAAGCATTCAAAGAAACAGAGCAGATACTATATTCTAGCTCCTCCTTCAAGCAGCACCTTCATTACATACCCCACTACAGCTCACCACAGCGTCATCTCAAAACATGATTAAATTGTTTTCACGCCGTTTGATTGTCAAACTACTTCTACTATTAACAGTAGCATACACAATTATTGCATCTTTTAATCAAATTATAGCAAAATCAAGCCTACAGGAATATCGTAAATTGTTGACTAAGCAATTTACGCATAAATTTAATCAACTATACTACAACTTTCTTGCATCCGACTTTGATTTGAACAATGACGACAAGTTTAATGAGGAATTACACACGATACGACAAATGGCTGTTGAAGAAGATGACGATATAAATGAAATTTGGATGTTGAATGAGAAACTCACTGAGAACCTACCATTAACAGTACCAATACCGTCAAACTTTGGGCAGCTGGACGACAGTAGCCAACTGCAACTACTACTGCTGAAAACAGCTCCACTTGTTCACAAGTTTGATCCTAGATTCACATTTGGTGCTTATTACCAATATATTGCTAGAACTCCCCCATCTATAGACTCTGATTTAGCTGTCCCATTCCATTGGTCAGATTGGGTTGACTTATCAATACTTGACAAATATATAACCAGTTTCCCCAAAACAGACTTGTGTTCAACTATATTTGATGTTTCTGTTAACGAAGATTTAATCAAAGGGTCAACTGTACGCAAAGTTGAAGAGTATTGTCAAGTCATTCAAGTGGAGGAAACAGAATCACAAATATATCCCCAATTGGGATTCAAAATCACCGACCAACCAGGTCAGCAAACTCTACCTAATCGTGAACTTATCGGACGTGCTTATTTGTTTGACACTGCACCTTCGCCAAAGAAATTGATATTTTTAACAACTAATGGGTCCCACCACGTTGATGTGCTCAATCCACAAAAAAACAACTTTAATAACTCATTACTTCGCAATGGTATGATTGATTCACTACCAATTGACACCTTTAATGTCGTTGAAGACTACAAATATTTACAATCGCAAAGGCCAGAAACAATTCAACAGCAACAACATGGAGCCAAAGGTGGCAAGTCACTTCACGAGTTAGCCATCCCAGAATCAAATTTCCACAATGATCCAGAATCAACCATCAAATCCATGTTGGACAAACAAGAAAAAACGCAATTGACACTCATGGAACAGGACTATTTAAATTCAATCACATTCAGTCATAATTGTAAAGACCCGCCAAAGTACTTTTACGAAGCCAAATTACTTAAATCAACACCTCATCATTGGGAGGGGGAACATTACGATTGGCGGTTTTTCCATGGGGTTATTTTGGACTCCCCCGAGAACCCCATCATTTTGCATCGATTAATTAAAAATTATCTCAATTTTGCTCGTATTCATGGCATAACCACCTGGATAGCCCATGGTTCGTTACTTTCTTGGTATTGGAATGGCGTTGCTTTCCCATGGGACACCGATATTGATGTCCAAGTCCCTGTAGCTGACTTGTACAAATTGGGACGATTATATAATCAGACTTTGGTTGTAGAAAATGTTGTTGATGCCCAGGGTAATTTTGATGGATTTGGTCGTTATTTTATTGATATTGGTTCGACCATTACCCATCGTACTAGAGGTAATGGAAACAATGCCATTGATGGTCGGTTTATTGATGTTGATACGGGGTTATATATCGATATCACGGGCTTGGCTCTAACTGATGCTCCATCTCCTAGTCGCTATTCATTAATTGTTCCCTTTTTGGATAAAGACAAACAAGTTGCCATTAAGAATGCCGAGTCCTTGCAAGAAGATGGTACAGTCCAGCAAAATTATTCCATCATCAATAAAGAATTACAATTGTACAATTGTCGCAACCAGCACTTCACATCCTACCAAGAACTATCGCCATTGATTACATCAACTTGTGAAAATCAAATTGCATACATTCCGAAAAACTTTATGCTGATTCTAAATGATGAATACAATATTAACTCGCTTTCAAATAAACAGTATCGCAAATTCACCTACTTGAACAATTTACGTCTATGGTTCCCAACAATTTTTATCAAGCAGTATCTTGGCATAAAGGATATTTGGTTGGAAGAATACGATTTCAAATTAATGACAAAATTGAATTCATTGACTGAGGCTGATCATTTGAAAATGTTGGCGGGCAACAGAGCACTTTTGCAAGAATGGGAATTGACGAAAAACTTTACCTTGTTGCATCAACAGGAGTTGCAGCTTATATTTGATGGCAAGTTTGATAAAGCGGGTGATTTGATCAATGATAATTTGGTAGGGGGTAATGGCGTGGGCAAAGCTCTACGAGCAGATTATTTTATGCACAAGTTGATGCTGAGTGAGGCCGGAAGGTGAGAGATGAGAAAAATTAATGTAGATATTAATGCTGTACATGACTTGTTATTATGAACAAAAGTTTGCCAATAAAATAGGCTGACGTATAAGATTGTATTGTAAATTTTGCAATCATTTTGTAACGTACAGTCTAAAGTTTTAGTTTACTATTAGTAAACTCTATTAAAAAGTATAAATAAATAGATAAATAAATAAGTAAGCAACATATTGCAACTGCAAGCAATTTAATCTGCATCCCATCTCAAGCACATCCAGTTTAAATCTATAAAAAGCTCTATATCTCTCTCTCTCTTTCATTCTCTATAATTTAGCAACACTCAATTGTGACTTAGACGCATTATGTTTCTCATGCAATTGTCGCGACTTATCAGCAACTTCCTTAGGCAAAAACCCATACAACTCCTGTACTGCTGTAGCAACCAATGTTCCCTCACCTTCCACAGTGTAGAAATTGACAATGGCCAATAATCGGTTATTGCCCATAGACACAAATTGCGTTTCTAAATACAACCAATTAGAATCGCCATTAGTGGTAGTGCCGAGTGTGAAGTTTGAATCATGAAAGTATAATGTATGATCTAAACTTACATTGGCGGCTTTTGTTGTGCCTAAAGGCAAACCCAACGCTTTAATAAACGTTGAAGCCCAGAATGCATCACTGGCATAAGTCAACGCCAAGTACTTGCGACGCGTTAAATCGGCTTGTGATGGAGAAGAATTAACGCCATTAGCACTAGCACCACTATACCCCTGCACACCGGCTGCCAAGTCATCATTAATCTTGACGAAAAATCCACGTTCTTCATTACCCGTCGTATCAAGATTGAAATTCTCACTAGATTCAAACATTTCCTTCGGCACACCATGCGTCAAATGGCCACTATAATACAAGGTCCTATGCTGCAAGTCGTGTAAATTGTCACGATACTTGTAAAAACTAGGACCTGGATGGCGTTTAAACACCAATGGCCAACTTTTTGGTGTTACTCCTTGAGCCACTTGTTGATCAAATTGACGTTGTTTATTAATCAAATTGTTATCTTTTGTAAATGATACTTGGATTGTAACCACCAATAAATCATTATGACTCTGATATCCCAACACACATCGATTAGCAAAGTTTCTTGAGTCGCTGATCTTGATCACTTCCCACTTCATTACACTTTCAGTTGATCCGGCTTTAACGAAATAGGTGTGTAATGAATGAGGTTGGAATTGGACGCCATCATCTTGTGGTGATCGGTTAATGACTGATTCCCAGGCAGCATTTAACCCCTGTGTAATCAAGTCGCCGCCGTAAGTGCCTCGTGATGTTGAGCTCCATGGTTCGAGCACATATCGGCCTTGATAAATGTCTCTTGTGGGATCATTTTGCGAAATTAGCTTGACTGATGCTTTAGTTGCGATTCGCGAAATGGGGTATTTGGCATCATAGACTTCCTTTTGAAGAGTGTCCATTGTTTGGTGAGCACGAGTAATGTGGAGTGGAGTGGAGTGGAGTGGAGTTGAGGAAGATGAAGATGAAGATGTGTGTTTGAATTGTGGTTTATTTTTTTGTAATTTAGCACTTTGATAAATCGTTTGTGTATTATTGAAATAACCGAGGTTGTAAAAACAAAGAACGCACAAACCGTTTTTTGTTTTTGTCTTCAGTTGTGACAATTTCGTTTTTGGTAATCCTGCAAAGTGGCAAATATATTACGTTTAGGCGAATAAAGCAACATTTATATCGGCACAAACCGCACGCTCTTCAAACTATTTAAGTCACAGAATCATTATCAATGAATTCTTGAAACTTATTAGGTTTTTTGAAAGACGATAGTAGTGAAAAAATAAAAAAATTTCAAGTCTAGAATTGTAGTCTTTTAATTGCAAAAGAAAGAGAGAAATAGTGTGTTCTTTCTAGATATAGACGGAGGGCTGACTAGTAATATACAGACGATTAAGAGATCATCAATATTGATACCGTGTGCAGGTGTTGATTCTTTGTGGGTGGTACCAGTTGTTGCAGATGCTTAATCGTCTTTTGTTTTTTCTTGAAAGATTGTTGCAAAAACACTCAAAGAAAATGAAAATACATCCATCAGATGAGACTAAAACGCCGTTTATGTGCAATCTGGTGAGCCAAAACTGTGCTAAAGTTCCCAAACTAAAGTCAGAAATAGTTAGTGTGACAAGCTCATCTTAAAATATTAGACGGTGAATGGGAAGTACACGCCATTCTTCGAAACTTCCTACAAACTATGCCCAGTCCGGTTTCGGTCATACAATTAAGCAAATTCCAAAACGTTAACGGCAGTTCGCCTTCTTTCTCTCTTTACCTCGTGGGCCACCTTAATTGTCCTTTGTTTCTTTTTTAGTGGTCTCTTTTTTTTTCTTTTTCGTCCAGTCCCAGGTACAGCCACAATAGAGCAAAACAATAGCAATCTACTGGAGGTTATTTTATTTTTTACGTTTTTTATTTTTATTTTTTGATAGATTTAATTTCAGGTACATGTATCAATAGGGGGAAAGGGCGCGCCCCACTCCAGGGGGGAGGTGCGTTGTAAATTAAGGCTATAACGTTGCACAAATAAGTTCAAAACCACAACCTGTCCTTTAATGCAAAAGACGTGGTTACTGCAAAAATAGAAGTTTGAGTTTGGAGTTTTTAAGCTTCTACTGTCGACCGCGCTCCCATCTCGTATATATATATTTTAGTTAGACTTATGTCAAGGCTGTGGCTGTGCTAAGAGCATTACTGTTATCACAGTCGAGTGGGGTTGATCTTATAGCAACTGCCAGACTAGGAGGTGTGCTGATAGTCTTAAGTCAAGTATCACTTCCCCATACTCCACAAAATAGCAATTAAAGTAATGGGTATATTCCTTATAGATTTTAGTCGTAAGAGTCAGAAAAAAAAGGTACTGTAAATGCAAAATTAGATTGTGGCTGTACAAACAGTTATTACATCATAGTTTAAAAGTAAGCGTTGTTGTTGTGGTCTGCCTGTATTTACTTCGATTACACCATTAGTTGTTTGTTTCTGTGATAATACTAATTTATTCGCTATCGAAGATTGTTCCTTGATCTGTCGTGTCAAAAATCTATGATGATGTAATTGGCTTACACATTTTTGTTTTTTTTGTTTTCAAATTCGGATCTTTGATTTGTGTAATGGGCCGAAGAACAAACTTAAAACAAAAAAGACAAAAGAAAAAGATATGTTTATGAGCAAATATTAAGAACACAGGGTTAGTCTCTAATTTTAGGCGAGTTAATGCCAAGGGAGGCTGTGAGCAGTTTTTGAACATCGCCACCTTCCTTCTACACATCAAACCCCCTTGTTCTTGTAAAACAACAGGGCGTTGGCAAAAGAAAAGAACGCACATCTTTCTCTTATCGCCGTAATTCGGCCGTTTTGACAAATTAAAATATTTTTTACCTACTAACGAAAGAGTGATTTTTTTCTTTTTTTCTTTTTGGCCGGTTATTCGTTGAAACAAAAATAACGCACGAGGGCTTGTTTATTTCTTTTCTATGAAAGACTGATGCTTAGTCCGAAACCTTTCTGTTAAACAATTATCGAGACATACCTCTTTACTCCGCCACTACAAGTGACTATTCAGTATTCTTGCTATGGAACATGGCTTGGTCATCTGGTGCAGAGTTAGTGAAAAAAAAAAAGAAAAACAAGGACAAGGGGACGATAGATAATAACTGAAACCTGCATTTTGATTGTGTGTGTTTTTTTGTGGTTATTGTTTCTCTTTGTTGCAAGAGTTTCCTTGTTGGAGATTCAGATGAAACAAGAACACAATTAGGAGTGAAGAAACGTCTACACTTCTAAAGAGTAAAGTAGCAATTGTTCTTGCAAGTCGTTTTTAGTGGGAAATGAGGTTTTGGTTGCTATCACTGATGAGTGCGTCGATGACTCTCTTTGGAATTGGTGCAATGCAAACAAAGAAGAGGCAATACTCTCAAGTGGGAGAAAGAAAACAAGTAAAATGCTTGGAAAACGACTGTGGGGAAGAGAAAGGCATTTATTTAATGTGTGTGACCTGTTTCTACTGATATATATACAACTTTCTTGTTGTTTGACTATCATTTCCTTAGATCAATAGAATACACAATAATACATTTATTCTCAACTACGTCACACGAGTCAAATGCATTATTTCTCAATGCATTCGCAGGTACGTCAACCTTTTAATACATCCACGTACGGCTAAGTTTTAAAATAGACTTCAGGGATTTCAACTTGTTTGTGTGTAGAGTCTTTATAATAATAATAGCAATGAATGAAATATGTAGTCGTCTCTGTTCTGTTCTGTTTAGTTTTTGGAATTTTTTTTTTCGGTTGTTTTAAATTGCTCCGATGAAAAGAAAAGATGACAAAACCGATTTTCTTTTTTCTTATCAAATTGCTTACAGTCTTTTATAAATTTTACACTTCTCGAGAAAAGGTACATAGAGCTCTGGGATATGGGCTTTTGTTGTTGACTGGTGTATATGTATATCCTCTCTCTCTGGAGTCATTAAGAAGTAAAGTACCTCTGTTCTGTACATATTCAACAGTGTGTTTCTATTTAATTGATAAAATGCTAAGCATTTTTTTTTTTCATTTTCATTTTCATTTTCCTTGTTATTGTGTTATTTGTTTGTTAACTAATTGCCATTAGCATTATTTTTTTCAATTTATTTTATTTTTATTTTCTCTCTTTATTTTCTCTCTTTATTTTCTCTCTTTATTTTCTCTCTTTATTTTGTTTCCCAAATTAACCGTTTAATACATATATCTATATATACAATATACAATACAATATATATACTACCCAATAACCAATTTTTTGTTTTGATAAATTCAGTTTTCCTTTTATTTTAAAATTTTTTGATCTTTTTTGTTCTTGTCAATCCATCTTTGAGGTCTCACTGCACCTGGTATTCAACAAAAGTAGAGTTAATACTCCCTGCTCCTCCTCCCCCTACCCCCCTTTATATAAAATGTCATTCAGTAGTCTACTTTCACCAAAAAAGCTACTCAATAAAACCAAAGGTTCTTCTTCTTCTTCGGAAAAGGGTTTTGCAACCAACTCCAACAACCAGGAAAATAACCAACCATTACTCCACCATAAAACTCATGGTTCTACTACAACGAACTCCTCATCTCCATCGACACAATATAATGGTAACATAGCATCACCGCCTTACAATGCCCCGGCATCTCCGACACAAAATTCATATTCAAATTCCAACAGAGTGCCACCACCACAGATTGATACTACAGGCACAACATATACACAGCCATCACCTGCTGCTTTACCTCGCATAAGGTCTCCTTTGTCGCAACTGGCTAACTTTGGTGACTTTGCTCATGAACAGCAGCAACAACAACAACAACAACAACAACAACAATCAAACTACAGTTACCAATATGGAAATGCTCCCCAGAAGAATGCCCAACCACCTGCTATTTTCGCCATGGAAAATAGTGACAATAGCAGCTCTAGTGCCGATTCTGCAACCCAGAATAGATTGTTGCCATCAAAAATGAATGTCGCCAACAACCAATCGTCAGAAGTATCATCAATGTATGACCAGTACTCGTTGAATTCGCCAAATTATTCACCATTCCCCGGTGCAGCCTCGCCAAGAGTCCGTCATCTGTCGAAATTGTCGGATGCGTTTTCGGACACGACCAATCTGCCTAGACGCACGTTGTCGGAAAAAGCTCGTAAAACTCCTTCGTCATTTGTGCGTCAATCGCGACTTTTTTCCAATGATTTATCCGACATTGATTCTCACCTGTTGAATTCATTAACCGGACAATCGTTGTTATTGCAGAATAAACACCAGACAGAGAATTTGTCACCCGAGTTTCGTCCTATTGTTAACTTGCTCAATGCGCAGAGATTGAGGTCGTATTGTGTGGGGTCATTTCAAGTGCCCGCTCGTATCGGTAATAACGAACAGGCTTGGTTTGAAGTGGATGCTAAATTAACTGGGAACGAGTTGGCTATTTGGAGACCACTGGATGATGAATTTACCATGGAGGATGGTAATGATGAGTTTAAACCAAAGTATATCAATTTGATTGATTTTAGAGTGGAATTTTTAGGTGATTTGCAACTTCGCATTTCGCAAGATTATCGTGAGGATTCCAGTGTTTTGATTCGATTCCATAACGAGCTCGATTTTAATAAATGGATTAGTGCCATTATGTTGTCCAAGTTTGAATACACCAAGTTGAATGAAGCATTCACCGCTGTGTTGTTGAGTTCAAAGGGATCCAAGTTGCTGGATATTCATGTGTTGCTTACCCACAAGAAGAGGTTTGTTGAGTATGAGTGGTGTAACATTAGATTGCCCGAAATTTCTACGAAATGGATCAAGGTCTACATGGTGATTTTGCCTAGTGATAAACATCATTTGGGTAGGATTGAAATTTACCCTCTGGATAAAAAGATGCAAAAGAAACACCTTATTGCTTATATCAGTGATTTGTCAAGTTTGTTTAACGTGTATCCCGAGCAGTCGAATATGATTGATTTCAATTCCATCATGAGCGCTTCGGGACAGATTCATGTGAATAAACAGTATGAGTACTTGTTTCCTTACAATAATCACGAGGATAAACACCTGTCACCAAGGAAACTCATTGCCAAGAACCATGCCTCAATTTCGCGTTCAGGATCAAACAAGTCGCTTTCATCATTGACTGATGATAATAACAATAGCAACAGTGCCAGTAATACCTTGCAAATCCCATCAACACCCAAAATGAATGGAGATTCTCGATCAAGGTCAGATTCATTGAATTCAACCAATTCCTTTTTTGCAAACTCTCCATCGAATATGACGCCATTGACGAGAGATCGTTCAATTTCAAATGCTTCCAACTCGGATAAACCCAAGAGATTTAGATCCAAGAGTAAATCCAATACCGAGTTTGACTTGAACCGCACCAATTCCAGTTTTTTCAAGAAGCATGCTGAGGATTTTGCATTGACGAGCACCATGTACATAATGCCAATACCACATCCTGGTGTTAATGCCGTTGAAACTATGGTTCGTAACTTTATCCCCATTATTGACTCATTTAAATTGTATGGCCGTCCACGTCATTTGTCAAGTGAAAAGAATAATCCTGATTCAATGTTGTTTGGCTTGCCATCATTGCCTCATTATCAATATTTATCTACACGTGATGCGCAAGATGCATTTGCTGACTATTTCCGCTTAAACATGAATCAGTTTCAATTGGAGGATGTTTTGCGCGACAAGATTGTTGCATTGATGCAACAAGGTGGTCATCATGGTAAAGGATACAGAGGACATGGCGATATTAGTAAATTGTATGAAGGATTGGATCTCAATTTTGAAGAAGTTACATCACCTGTCTTGACAGGTGTTGACAGTATTGGTGGAGGAGATGATCGTATGCTGTTGAATTTGGGTGAGCCAATCAATTTAGGATCTCCTAGGATTACCAGCCCATTGAGTGTTTGAGAGGTTGCTGCTTAGAGGTGGTGGGTATTGCTTCCGGAACTTTAAGAGTTTGTTTTGATTTAGTTACAGATGCTATACTATTCATTGAAGAAGGATGTGAGCGTAACCTCATGTACATTTTCTTCTTTTTGCTAAGACAATTTACCTTACTATCGAAAAAAAACGGGACGTATATAATTCGTCTACATAGGCTGCTTTATAGAAATTGAAATTACTTTGTATTTTGAGAGACTATTTGTAAGAAGGGATTTTGATTATCGCGTTAATGTTACGCGTCGTAAATATCCTTGTGAGAGAAAAGAGTGGAGAGGTTGCAAAAAAAGTATGACATAAGGTGGAGAGTACGAAAGCGGTACTCCGAAGATCGGAGAGATAAATAAGAGATTAAGAGAAAATGTAGTTTCGCTTTTTATATCGAATTAGCAATCAACTTCGTACCGAGCAATCGGATGCCCTATTTAATCAAGCAATCAATCAGCGAATGGGGCAAACAAAGAGACAATGCACAATAGGCAACTTTAGTGAGAGAGTTACTTGGCAATAGTAGTAGGAGGTAACCATTTTGTGAAGGGTGCGCTAAAAAATTCAAAAAACATTTCGCGTCTTAAGACGTGTACATTTGTAAAGTAAAATACACAAGACGTGGTGGTCGTAATTAGTAATTAGGTTATGATGTAGAGAATAATAAGATTAGTAAGCTTTGCATTCGATGAGATACAACAGGAACTGTTGTCGTTAATGTTATGACAGCAGTGTATGTTTGCAAAAAAGGAGCAAAGATTTCCTTTGGTATGAAAGGACATTAATCTCAATCAGAACACGTGTTTGATTATACTTTTTAGACGCGGACGTGTCGTCTCCACTTATTTACTCGTGGATGACCTATTTGCCGTTTCACCCTTGTTTTGGTGGTGGTGTTGTTTTGTTTTGTTTTGTTTATTGCTAGATGAAAGAGCATTGGGAAATTACTACTTGAGGCTGATTTCAAAACATTTTCATTCACGCGTTAATACAAAGTTGTGCATATTGTGTAGGATTATATTGTAGTGACAAAGTAGTGCAATTGAAACCAAAAGCAAATGTTTGTCTGTTTTGTCGCTCTCTATTAGTAATTTCATCATCACTACAAATCATCAACACACACTAAAAAATAATAAAAAGAAAAAGAAAAATAGAACAAGCCGCCAAACATGAACAAATGTGTCAAACACATCACAAAAATACACCAAAAATTTTCTCACTTCCCTATTCTACGAACAACAACAACAAACAACAACAATTGACTATAGTTGTTTTGCTGCACCTTTGTATCATAGTTTCATCAAATTTGTTCTATCTTTCCTTTCCTTCTTGTTTTGCATATCTCGGAATACCACAAACTCACAACAAACACCACACACACGACACACGTCTTAACTAAAAAATAGAATTATTAAAATAAAAAATTCAATTATATAAATCAGACGAGTCCCATCACGTCTTGATCAAAAAAATTGTATCTTCTTCTTTTTACATTACAACTTTTATCAACACATCAAACTCCTATAGCCCCCAATTACTTTGCACACGACTAACTCCAATGTCATCAACATCATTACCACAAGAAACTCCAAGTAAAGTCTTAGCTGGAAACCTTTCAGGTCTTGACATGTCAACCACTCAAGGTAAATCATTGACTGATAAATTAGCTGCTGAAGCATTGGCCAAAGACGAAGCTCAAACCATACACGAAACCAAAAACGTTTTGAAGATGGACGTGAACAAACCAGTAACTGAAGAAGAAACTAAAGAATACGAAAAAGAACTCGAAGCCATGAATGCTGAACACGAACGTTTCATGAGCTCACATAAAGTGCACAGACATGAATTGAAAGGATTGGAAGCCGAAGAACCACTCTTGAAAGAAAACAAACGTCGTTTTGTTATGTTCCCCATCAGATACCATGAGATTTGGCAAATGTACAAAAAGGCTGAAGCTTCATTCTGGACCGCTGAAGAAATTGACTTGGGAAAAGATCTCCATGATTGGAGAGAGAAATTGAATGATAACGAACGTTATTTCATTTCTAGAATCTTGGCCTTTTTTGCTGCTTCCGATGGTATTGTTAATGAAAACTTGGTGGAGAATTTCTCTGCAGAAGTGCAAATCCCAGAAGCTAAATCATTCTATGGTTTCCAAATCATGATGGAAAACATCCATTCGGAAACTTACTCCTTATTGATTGAAACTTATATCAAGGATCCAAAGGAGGCTGACTTCTTATTCAATGCCATTGAAACCATCCCACAAATTAAAAAGAAGGCTGACTGGGCCATCAGATGGATTCAAGATTCCGATGCATTGTTTGCTGAGAGATTAGTGGCTTTTGCTGCTGTTGAAGGTATCTTTTTCAGTGGATCATTTGCATCTATTTTCTGGTTGAAAAAGAGAGGTTTGATGCCAGGATTGACCTTCTCCAACGAATTGATTTGCCGTGATGAAGGTTTGCACACTGATTTTGCATGTTTATTATTTGCTCATTTACAACACAGACCCGACCCCAAAATTGTCGAAAGAATCATTACTGAAGCTGTTGAAATTGAAAAGGAATTTTTCACTGATGCTTTGCCAGTTAGTTTGTTGGGTATGAATTGTAAATTGATGTGTCAATACGTTGAGTTTGTTGCTGATAGATTGTTGGTTGCTTTGGGTAATAAAAAAGTTTACAATGTCACTAATCCATTTGATTTTATGGAAAATATCTCCTTGGCTGGTAAGACCAATTTCTTTGAAAAGAGAGTGTCTGATTATCAAAAGGCAGGTGTTATGGCCAAGAGTGAAAACAAGGATGCCAACGCTTTTGCATTTGATGAAGATTTCTAAGTGGAGAGAGAGACAGAGAGAGAGAGAGAGATGCATAATGAGAAAGGATATTGTTTTTTTTAATGACTGGTTTTGGTTGACTTTTTGTTTTGATTTTGATTTTGATTTTGTTCAAATCTTATGAAGTTCATTTCATTTTTGGTCTTGGGAAAGACCTTAATAGCTGCAGTTTATATACTGACAACACCCACGTATAGTTTACAACTTTGTTATATACATTTAATATTTTGTTTTTGAAAATATGGCGCTTTCGTAGAGAAATTGTTGGTGAGATTGGTCCTCAACGCGCAAAAATGAAAAAAAAAAAATCAGAAAGACAAGAGCAGTTTCAAACCCATCTCAAAAGGCTAATCATGGGGAAGGGAAAGAATAAATCAAATGAAGATAGACCAAACAAGAGTCGAACTTCAAATGGCCACAAATCAAAGCAACACCATATACGAAAGGGCAAACAAGAAGTAGCAGCATCATCGCTAAACCCTCTTCCTGTACCCAGTTCATCGCTAACAGGTTCGCCCGATGCCATAGCTCAACCACCACAATCAAAACACAAATTCCCTACCAAGTTAGCAATGTGGGACTTTGACCACTGTGATCCCAAACGATGCAGTGGAAAGAAGCTTGAACGATTAGGGCTTATAAAGAATCTCCGTGTGGGTCAGAAATTTCAAGGTGTTGTTGTGAGTCCCAATGGTAAATCGACCGTTTGTCCTAATGATGTGGAAATAGTTGAAGAAAACGGAGCGGCAGTGGTTGAATGTTCATGGGCAAGATTAGACGAGGTGCCCTTTGGCAAAATCGGCGGTAAGCATGAACGTCTTTTGCCGTACTTGGTGGCTGCTAATCCTGTCAATTATGGCCGTCCGTGGAAATTAAATTGTGTTGAGGCTCTAGCTGCTTGTTTTGCCATTGTTGGCCACTTGGACTGGGCTGAGCTATTGCTTGAGAATTTTTCTTGGGGATTGACATTTTTGAAAATCAATGAAGAGTTGTTGCAAGTGTATCAGCAATGTACTGATTCAGAGTCGGTGTTGAAGGCCCAGGATGAGTGGTTGGATAAGATTGAAAAGGAGGCGAAGGAGAGAAAGGCACAGGGGCAGAGTGAGGATATATGGATGATGGGGAATGTGAATAGAAACAACAATGGATTGGATGACGAAGAAGATGAAGATGAAGAGAATGAGTCAGAGGAGGAGGAAGTAGTGGAGTATGATAATTTGGGCAACGTGATTTTGAGAAAGAAAGTCGATGCTCTAGGGAACATTATAGACGATACGAATGATGTGGGTGAAGTTGAGTACGATGCATTGGGCAATATTGTACTGGGTCAAAAAAGAGATGAAAATGACACCGAGTCCGATGAAGAGATTGTTTACGATAAATTGGGGAACATTGTCACCAAGAACGAACTACCCAACATGTTAAACTCATTAAGTATATAGGTTTTTCTATTATACGATTCTATTCTTTTAGTTACCGACAGCCGCAAAACCTCTGTGCCACAAACTTATCAAACGGCACCGTACGAAAAGATTTTTTTTAGTCGCGTAGTACTCAATTAGGAAGCAAGCGCTCCAATTGATTAAACCACACTATAATGAGAATCTCTAAAAGCAAGCGGTAAGCGACGACACCTGATACACAATTCACCACAGTGGCCAGCAATATATAAATAGTCGCTTTCCATCCCCCTAAACCTTCAAACTTTTTCACCAGGGTAACAAAACTTTCCACAAGAAAGCACAACTCAACATGCCAGTCAAAGGTATTCAGATCGCCATTGATCGTGGTGGCACATTTTGTGATGTTATTGCAAAAATCCCGGGCCAGGATGACTACGTATTTAAGTTGCTATCAGTTGACCCTCAGAATTACAAGGATGCACCAACAGAAGGTATAAGGCGAGTGTTGGAGCATGTCAACAACGGTACAACAATACCTAAAACTGACAAGTTAAAATTGGATCAGATTCAAAGCATTAGAATGGGGACCACCGTGGCTACAAACGCACTACTTGAGAGGAAAGGAGCCAATGTGTTGTTAATCACCACTAAAGGGTTCAAGGATGTATTGGTGATTGGTAACCAGACAAGACCACATATATTTGATTTGACTGCTAAGAAGTTGGGTCATTTGTATAACCAAGTGCTTGAGATTGATGAGAGAGTTACAATTGAAAGTTTCTCTGAAGGTGGTGGCGATAAATTGCCAATTGATAAACTGCAACCTAATTTTGCTGAAGGAGTCACTGGCGATACAATTCGAATTATCAAAGAGCCTGATTACCAGCAAGTTGAGGCTGATTTGCGAGCCATTTTCAAAGAAGGTAAAGTCAAGGCAATTGCATTGTCATTACTTCATGCATATGCTTTCCCAAAACACGAAGCCGAGATTGCCAAGATTGCCCAAAATATTGGGTTTGAAGTATCAGTGTCTCATGAGTTGCAGCCAATGATTGGGTTCGTTAATAGAACCTCGTCAGCTGTTGCTGATGCATACTTGTCTCCAATCATTAATGAATACATCCAAAACTTTGGTGCTGGATTTGAAGGCGGTTTAGAGGCGTTTGGAAATAAGCTTTTATTCATGCAATCAAATGGTGGGTTATGTCCGTGGTACAAATTCACTGGGTTAAGAGCAATCTTGTCCGGTCCAGCAGGCGGTATGGTTGGATTTGGAGAAACTTGTTATGACGAAGTAACCAAGAGAGCCACGATTGGCTTTGATGCCGGAGGTACATCAACTGATGTATCTCGATACGATGGCCACTTTGAGCACATCTATGAAACTATAGTCAGTGAGATTAATTTGCAAACTCCTCAGTTGGACATATCGACAGTGGCTGCTGGTGGTGGGTCGATTTTGTTTTGGAAAAATGACTTGTTTGTTACTGGTCCCGAGTCTGCTGGATCTGACCCTGGACCAGCGTGCTACAGAAAAGGCGGACCGTTGACTGTTACCGATGCAAATTTGTACTTGGGAAGATTAGTTCCCGAACATTTTCCCAAGATATTTGGTCCCAATCAGGATCAAGGATTGGACTATGATATTGTGGATAAAAAATTTAAGGAGTTGACTCAACAAATCAACAAAGATCAAGCTGCCAAGGGTATCGAGTTAAGTCCGGTTGAAGTTGCCAGTGGGTTCTTAAAGGTTGCTGTTGAGTCCATGGCTAGACCTATTAGGAATTTGACCGAAGCCAAGGGACACGAGACGTCAAACCACAATTTGGCTTCTTTTGGTGGTTCAGGTGGGCAATTTGCCGTGTCATTGGCAAAGAATTTGGGCATCACCAATGTTGCAGTACACAAGTATTCCTCGTTGTTATCCGCTTATGGTATTCAACTTGCTGACATTGTCATTGAAAAACAATCACCAGCGTCCTTGACATATGCCAAGGAGAATTTGCCTGGTCTTGATGCAAAAATCGAGTTGCTTATTGCAGCAGCCAAGGAGGATTACAAGAAACAAAATTTGACTGATTTCAATACAAGGTTGGAAATCTTTTTAAATATGAGGTATGTCGGCAGTGATACCCACTTGTTGATTGCTACAAAAGTTGGCGATACCGATGCTGCTGATAAATTCATTAAGAGACACAAGCATGAGTTTGGCTTTAATTTGGATAGAAATGTATTAGTCAGTGATGTTGAAGTGATGCTAGTTGTTGAGTCTAATGACAAGGAAGTGCACAATCCATACAAAGAGGCCGCCAATTTGTCTTTAACTTTGGATGCACCCAAGGCACCGTTCAAGAAACCAGTGTATTTTGAAACATTTGGCTGGTTAGATGCTCCAGTGCACATTCTCACTGATTTGAAAATCGGTACACTCGTAAAAGGTCCTGCAATTATTATCGACAACACCCAAACGCTTATAATTGAGCCACGTTCTCAAGCAATAGTCCTAGCTCACCATGTGTTGATCGAAGTGGAGCAAGAAGAGAAGCCACAGTTGTCATCAACCACTGTTGACCCGATTCAGTTATCAGTGTTTGGCCACAGATTCATGTCGGTTGCTGAACAAATGGGGAGAACATTGCAACAAACGGCAATCTCCACCAACATTAAGGAGAGATTGGATTTCTCGTGTGCAATTTTTGATCACAATGGTGATTTAATTGCCAATGCACCACATATTCCTATCCATTTGGGCTCCATGTCGTATGCGGTCAAGGCCCAGATAAAGATATGGGAAGGTAAGTTGGAGCCTGGTGATGTACTTGTTTCCAACCATCCAATTGCTGGTGGGTCTCATTTGCCTGATATTACAGTTATCACGCCCGTCCTCAACGATAAGAACGAACCTGTTTTCTGGACAGCATCAAGGGGCCATCATGCAGATATTGGATCTATAGCAGCTGGATCGATGCCGCCAAATTCCAAAACCATATATGACGAAGGAGCAGCAGTAGTCACGCACAAGTTGTGTGTAAAGGGTAAATTTGATGAAGCAGGTATAACCAAGATATTGGTTGACGAACCAGCTAAACAACCCGGTGGATCAGGTACCAGGACATTGAGTGATAACATCTCTGACTTGAAAGCGCAAGTAGCTGCAAATTACAAAGGGATTGTTTTATTGCAACGGTTGGTTGACGATTTCACTTATGACGTTATCAAGTTGTACATGGGAGGCATTCAATCAACTGCCGAAGTTGCGGTTCGGAACTTGCTAAAATTGGCTTTCCAAAAGTTTGGATCGCATGAGTTGAAAGGAATCGATTATATTGATGACGGCACTCCTATCGCATTGACTGTAACTATCAATCCTGATACTGGATCGGCTTTGTTTGACTTTAGTGAAACAGGTGATGAGATATACGGTAATTTGAATGCACCAACAGCAATCTTGTATTCAGCGGTGCTATACGTCCTCAGATGTCTTATAAGTACCGATATCCCCTTGAATAATGGTTGTTTGAGACCGATTGAATTCAAAACAAGACAAGGCTCCTTAGTTGCTCCCTCTGATGATGCAGCTGTGGTGGGTGGTAATGTTGAAACGACGCAGAGAATTGTTGATGTGATGCTCAAGACTTTCCAGGCAGCAGCTGGCTCACAAGGTACTTGTAATAACTTTACTTTTGGAACTAATGATCAGGAAAATGGCGTTTGTTTTGGCTATTACGAGACAATTTGTGGTGGTGCTGGTGCTGGTCCTGACTGGGATGGTCAATCAGTAGTTCAATGTCACACGACTAATACGCGAATGACGGATTCTGAAATATTTGAAAAGAGGTATCCGGTATTGCTTCATGAGTACTCGGTTCGTCTTGGATCAGGAGGTGACGGGTTACATAAGGGTGGTGATGGTGTGATTCGGGATATTGAATTTTTGTACCCATTGGAAGTTTCCTGCTTAATGGAAAGACGATCATTAGCACCTTACGGGTTGCATGGAGGAGGTGAAGGTGCTAGAGGAATCAACAAGTGGGTCTACAAGTCTCCAACTGGAGAGTACAAGAGTAAATCTTTGGGTGGCAAGTGTACCGTTAAAGTTAGTAAAGGCGATAGAATTATTATCAGCACGCCCGGTGGAGGTGGATATGGCCATGTTGACGCAAAGGCCAAGTCTAATGATATCCATTATCCTATCAAGAGTACCACACCCTCGAGGTTGACAGGATCTGTTGGCATGCGAGACCATATTCAAGCAACGAATTAAAAGAGAAATCGTAAAATGTTTATACTATGTATCTATGTATGTGAGCTATAAGCAATGAACAATTTAACTCAATTGATTGGCTATTAGGGTGTAAGAGCGGTTACAGCATAGCTCTTGGTGAGCTTGCGTTGATGAATTACTGAAGATGGGAATCATCATTCCAATTTTGTGACATATCTTAGCGCGCCACACCTTCTGGATAATAAGTCGACTTTTGAAAAAATTATCTTTCTGGCCAAACCTAGTCTCCTTTTTGGAAAGAAGTGATAGCTATACACAACTGCTATGTTCAACATTGGACGAAAGAGAATTACAGGCATAGCTAAAGGTTCTTTGAGACATAATAGCAACTTTACGCCGAAAGCACCACCACAAACAAGAATATTCAATTATGCAGCACTTGCAGTAGGGTCGTTAGGTGCTGGATATTTCGTGGGACAATATTTCAGTAACCCCATTGAAAAGAAAAAGCAAAAGAATACTGCTGCATTTCTCAAGGCAGATAATGAGGATGCTTCCACCGCCCCACTTTCATCATTAGAACCCCCCGTCTATGCCGATGAACAAAAATTTAAAGAAGGGTTATCGAGAATAATTGAAATTGTCGGCAAAGACCATGCTCTGTTTGATCCCGACGTTCTTGCTTCACACAACGACTCCTTCTATTCAACGCATCATCCTCCTCAACCCGATAAACAAAAGCCCAATGTTGTCATAACACCAACTTCAACCGAACAAGTGTCGCAAATTATGAAAATCGCCCACGAATATCGACTCCCTGTTGTTGCCAGTTCCGGATTGACTTCACTTGAAGGACAAAACATCCACACGAGGGGTCCCTTCAGTATATCGCTCTCATTTGCGGAAATGAATAAGGTTCTTGCTTTCCATCCCGATGATTTGGATATTGTTGTTCAGCCTGGTGTTGGATGGGTTGATTTGGCCGATTTTTTAAACGATGATCCAAAGGGTAAAGATTTGTTATTTGGACCTGATCCAGGAATTGGTGCCAATATTGGAGGAATGGTGGGTACTAGTGCTTCAGGCACCAATGCTTTTCGGTATGGTACAATGAAGGAAAATGTCGTCAATTTAACTGTAGTGTTAGCTGATGGAACAATTATCAGGACGAGACAAAGACCTAGAAAATCAAGTGCTGGATACGACTTGACGAGGTTTTTCATTGGCACCGAAGGAACAGCCGGTATCATCACCGAGATTACATTAAAGTTGCATGTGCGCCCCAAAGTTGAGCTTATTACTACTGCAGCATTCCCAACTATAAAAGATGCTGCAGCTGCAGTCCAGACGATTATTGGAAGAGGAATCCAGCCAAATGCAATGGAGCTTTTGAATGAGACAATGATGTCTTTTGTTAACGAGTCTGCAGATGGTGAACATCGATTGGAAAAGCCTACATTGTTTTTCAAGTTGGGTGGTCCTACAACTAAAACTGTTCTTGAGCAATCTCAAGTAGTTGAAGAAATAGCTAACGAAAATGGTGCAATCAAAGTTGAACGTAGTGAAAATGCCGAACAGAATGCCGAGTTGTGGGCAGCAAGAAGAAATGGACTTTGGTCGACGTTCCAGGCAGGCTCTAGCCGTCTTTCTAATCCCAATGATGTCCAAATATGGACCACTGACGTTGCTGTACCCGTATCGAACCTATCTGAGGCTATTGGCCAGATAAATGATGACTTGATTAATGCCGGCTTCGACGGCAAATTTTCCGTGTTGGGCCACATTGGTGATGGAAATTGCCATTTTCTCATTATCTACAATTCACCAGATTATGGCAAAGTTCACGAAGCGGTCGACCGTATGGTTGCACGTGCATTACAACTCGAGGGTACATGTACTGGTGAACATGGTGTTGGAGTTGGTAAAAGAAAATACCTCTCTGAGGAATTGAGTGAATCAACTATTGATACAATGAGGAAATTGAAATTGGCATTGGATCCAAGAAGAATATTGAATCCAGATAAGGTATTCAAAATTGATCCAAATGATGATTTGGATGAACAGTTGAATGCTGGCCATGTTATTGAAAAACATGAGTGTATGCATAACCATTAAATAGATGTTTGTATAGAGTAGATGGGTGTTGTAAAAATGGATAAGTTTTTGTGATAAAAGATGTACTCTTCTCGCTTTGTTAAAAAATAAAAATGTGTTTCCAAACACAATTGATTTCCTCACTTTGTATATATGGTGGTGCTATGGGCAAACAGTTGTGGTTCAAAGGGCCAGTATGTGGTACCGATAACTGTCGATCACGACTATATAGAAACCGAGATGGGTTAACGATATGTCAATATGGGCATGTCCTTGAAGGTGCAATTGAGTATAATGATGATCAAGATCAACAACCAGTGCAAACACGACGATTAAACGTTGTTGCCGTTGATGAGCGAGGTAACTTTGCCAGTCAGTCAAGCCAGAGGGTGACAAGGAAACATAAGTTGGACAAGTTAACTGGTGATGATGCATTGCCTATATATTATCGATGTTTGCAAATAATATTGAAAGCTCAATTGGACGCAATTGTCAAGATTTATTTCAGTGATGGGGTCAAATCGGCTTTGACTAGCATTGTTAAAACTTACTGGTGTAGGGCATTGGAGCACTACTACAGGCTAAATGGCCATGTGAATGATCAAAATGGAACCGATAACCAAAAGAGTTCTTTAGATGTGTTGGATTTGGTGTGTCTTATTTATATGGCAGGTTTGGAGTTACGAGCCCATCCATTCTATCTTAGTGATGTTGTTGAGTGTATCACGTTGGACAAAGTGCCATATTTCAAGACATATAATCTACTACCGACTGAAGAGTTGGAGAAATTGCATGGTTCATATCATGGTCGGTTACAAGCTCATCAAGCACCTGGTGAAGGACAGATACTACGACGTATTTTTTACTTAAACTCGGTCGTGTTGGATCATGATTTGCAAGTACCATCGAGCTGCTATTTCCCATTCATTTTTGATATGCTATCCAACACTTTATTTCTTCCAAATGCGCCGGACTTGTTTATGTTGGTGTACTATTTTCTCAATCTTTGCAAAAAGGCCACTTTCGAGGTTCCAAAAAACCTTAAATCTGCTACTAAGCTTGCAGAATGTTTTCCTGAGGTGTATTTGGTCCTGGTGGCCATATACATTATCAAGTTACATTTTGAATTTGGTGAGCCAAAGTTCCAACTCGCAGTTTGGTTGAAGCAGGTCAAAACATACAACATGGAATATGAATATAATAACGAAGTATGTGATGGCTCGTTACTTAATTGGTCTGAAGATAAAACTGAACGATATTGCAATTGGGTGTATAATCACTTGATGCCAGAGAAGTATAGGGTTAAAGATGGGAATTCCGATGACGGCGATCTATCAATTATGGAAAAGAGGCTATTCCAAATCTTCACTTTGGAAGGGATGGATCAAGATTTGGGCAAAGTGGAGCAGGTGGTGGAAGATAAAGAAACTGTCACACGTAAATTTGCCACTCTCAAGCGCATTTTGGATGCTGGAATGGACAACCCCGATGGAAGGATTGCAGATTACAATGAAATGGATAAGTTTTTGTTCACCTTATTGAGCAAGACACTAAATCTACAGAGTGATGAGTTAGTAAGGATCTACGATAATACCTCCAAACAGTTTCGAAAGGTACATCGTAACTAAGAAAAGATGCGGTATATATAGCACCCAATGCATTTTATCTCAAAGCAATATTCTCTTAATCCCAATGAATTATTATAAACGTGTAGTGACGGTCCATTTCAATCTAAAAAAGCTGTTTCTCACACAAAATTCAAGTGCATATCTTCTTGTAAAATAAAGGTGGGGGGGGAAGAAGGCATTGCAGGACTTTTAACATCCCCAGATCCGAAATAAACCACCACTTGGGCCCCATAGAGTTTAGTCAGGAGACACACCCACTTACTTACCCAACAACAACAATAGACTGCTACCCATGTTCCATTGTGTTATAAATGAGCCCCTTTCTGTGGTGGTGCTCTTAGTGGTGGTGGTGTAGATACTCAATCGACACAAACCCAGACAAAAACAACTCCGAGAATTTCCCAAAAGAAAAAAAGAAAAGACAAACTTTCCTAGGCGTTGTACCAATAAGGAAAGTAATTGCGCAAACTAAAAAAAGAGGAATACCAACAGATAAAAGTAAGACACACGATTTGAAGAAGAAATAAGAGTTTCAGAAAAAGGACCAATATTGAAATTGGTGTGGAGCATTTGCTTGTTCTACAAAGATAGTCACGATGCAGTTTCTTTCTCCATAATCCTTTAATCCGAGTCAGAGACAATAGATGATGGGGGAACGTTTGCAGTCATTTTAGTCAATTTTCGTTTCTTTTAGTTAAGCCTTTAATTACCTTTATCAATGGGGGATCACACCCACTTTAGATTGAACCACCCCAAGATATATACACAGACTTTAGTCGACTTTTGTGGGGTGTGCCTTTAATCCGTGCAATCCATCGTTGGCCAATACATGTAGAGAGTTAAAACAATCATCGATTATCTTGTGACACAAAATAATACATATTGCATTGTTCGTCGTGGATAGTTGCGGTTATGATTTACTGGACGAGGACGAGGGTTAATCACCAGTTAAAATCACGTAGTGGTTCTAAAAGTGGTTATCAAAGTGGTTATTACGTCACTCATGATGCCCTTTAAGTAGATGACCAAAAGGTCAAGACATTAAAAAAAAAAAATACATAGGTCGTGTCAGATCAAGCTTTAATAATAGAGGGTATTTAGAGGGGTTTGTTAGTGTATTTTTTTTTGCTGTCAGTAAAATGATGTGTGCTATATACAGGAGTTAAAGAAACATGATTTGAATTTACGTGTTAAGCCAAAAAAAAAGAAAAGAAAATAAAACCCCACAAAAGTCTCGCATACTATTTGTAAGATTTAAACTGACTCCGAAAACTTGCCATTTTTCCTTAATTTTTCAAACACAATCTCAATATAAATACCCAACAAATTTTCCCTAAATTTTTTTTAGAATAACAGACAATTGATCTACCCTTTCTTCTTTTCATTTTGTCAATTGACTATAGTCAGAAAGATACAAACAGAAGAAAACAAAACTATATTAACGCATATATATTTTTACAATGGGTGGCGATTTACCTTTAGAAATTGAAGTCAAGATTCCAACTGGAAAGACTTACAAACAACCAACTGGTTTGTTCATCAACAATGAATTTGTTTACCCAAAACAAAAGAGAACTTTTGAGGTTATCTCTCCTGTCAATGAGGAAGTAGTAGCCAGTGTTTATGAAGCTTTAGAAGAAGATGTCGACGCTGCCGTTGATGCTGCTACTGCTGCTTACCAAACATGGTCTACCTGTGCTCCTGAAGTTAGAGCAGCAGTATTGTACAAAGTTGCTGAATTGGTTGACAAGAATGCCGAAATTTTGGCTGAAATTGAAACTTTGGACAATGGTAAATCCATTTCCAACGCCAAGGGTGATGTTCAATTGGTTGCCAACTACTTCAGATCGTGTGCCGGGTGGTGTGACAAGATTTTGGGTAGTGTCATTAACACTGGTGGTACCCACTTTAACTACACCGAAAGAGTTCCATTAATTTGTGGTCAAATTATTCCATGGAATTTCCCTCTTTTGATGTTGTCATGGAAGTTGGGTCCAGTCTTGGCCAGTGGTTCAACAACTGTCTTGAAGACTGCTGAACAAACACCATTGTCAGGTTTGTTTTTCGCCAAATTGTTGGCTGAAGCTGGTTTGCCAAAAGGTGTTGTCAATATTATCTCCGGTTTCGGTAAGACTGCTGGTGCTGCTATTGCCAGCCACATGAAGTTGGATAAGGTTGCATTTACTGGGTCTACTCTTGTTGGTAAGACAATCATGAAGGCTGCAGCTGATTCTAACTTGAAGAAGGTTACCTTGGAATTGGGAGGTAAGTCTCCAAATATCGTGTTTGACGATGCTGATGTTGACAATACAATCAAAAACATTGTCGCTGGTATTTTCTACAACTCTGGTGAGGTATGTTGTGCTGGTTCACGTGTCTTGATTCAATCTGGAGTTTATGACGAAGTTGTCAAGAAGTTGAAGGAAGCTGCAGAATCAATTCAATGCGGTGATCCATTTGACCCAAAGACTTTTATGGGAGCCCAAGTTTCCGAAGTTCAGTTGTCAAAGATTTTACAATATATTGAGTCAGGTAAGGAACAAGGCGCCAAGATTATCACTGGTGGTACCAGAGGGGATGGAAAAGGTTACTTTGTCAAACCAACTATCTTTGGCGATGTTGCTGGTCACATGAAGATTGTCAAGGAGGAAATTTTCGGTCCTGTTGTCACGTTGATTAAGTTTGATACTATTGATGAGGCAATTGAATTGGCCAACAATACTGAATATGGGTTAGCCGCTGGTGTGCACTCGAGAGACGTTAACAAATGTATCTACGTCTCAAGCAAGATCAAGGCTGGTACTATCTGGGTTAACACTTATAACGATTTCCATCCAATGGTTCCATTTGGTGGTTTCAGTGCTTCTGGTATTGGTAGAGAAATGGGTGAAGAAGTGTTCCACGAATACACTCAAACTAAAGCAGTCAGAATCAGATTGAACACTAAGTTTTAAAACTATTAAATACACGAACTATATAGTTGTTTCAAAATAAAATATTTAAGAGTTGCAGAGTGTGTTTGTAGTTTATGAAAGCGCAATGGCTGAAGCATCCAAGTCCAAGATTCCCCATCTGTATGTGGCACTTAGACTAGCGCTTCTCCAGCTTCGAAAATGTGCTGGCCCAAAGTCTAGTAGTATTTGTGGTAGCTCCTGGATCATAACTTCAAAAAAATGTAAACAATCGAAATTTCCATTCTCCCCAGAGTTATTCCTAAGTTATTTTTTAAAACATGGCGCAAGGAAAGGAGGACGAGATTAAAGGAAGAAGGAAGGATTCTATTGAATTATTTATTGGGAGCTCACAATTATTCTTAGAAAATGGATTGTCGCAACTACGATATATGATCTTAACTGAAGGACTCTCAATTCCTGACGGCTACGATCAATGTCCTTACAGATGCTACGTGTGGTCAATTTTAAGTCGAACCCAAACCTTCTCCACTAATCACTACTTGCAATTACTATCAGAGCTGGAGAGCAGTTTAAGCAAAGAACTAAGAGCAAAGATTAAAGGTGACACCTTTCGCACATTAATGAATGATCAGAAATTCCATCAAAAGGTGAGTGAAGAACTGTTGATACGAATATTATCCTGCATTGCTGTGACCAATGATGTGGGGTACGTTCAAGGCCTAAATGTATTGCTCGCTCCCATAGCCTACTGTTGCCACAGAAGCGAACCACAAGCATTTGCCATACTCCACACGATAATCACCTACCATATTCCACTATATATTACGCCCAATTTGGAAGGTGTTCATACTGGACTCAATCTAGTTGAAGTCGTTCTTAAAATGATAGATCCTGTTTTAAGTGAGGCCCTTGATTCGAAATTCTTGAAACCAGAGATTTACGCATTTCCCTCGGTGCTTACATTAAGTGCCTGCACACCGCCATTAAATGCAGTACTCAAATTGTGGGATTTCCTTTTCGCTTATGGATTCCATATGAATATTTTGTTTATTGTGGCTCAATTGATTATAAATCGATCACAAATACTTGAATCGGAACAGCCAATGAAAGTATTGAGGAATTTTCCCAGTTTGGAAGCCAATGAGATTATCAAGTTGAGTTTGAGTTTTATTCCTGAGTTACCAAAACCGCTTTTTGACTTGATTGTCAGGCATGGCCATGATAAATCTGTACCGAAGAAATTGAAAGCGTTTTTAGCTAACGCTGATGTTTGAATGAAATCTCAAAAAAGGACCTTCTCCACCTTCAAAGTTTTACTTATCCCTTGTCTGGGTAAGAAATCCTTAGCGGGTTTAAAAGTTTATGTATCAAGTTAAACAACCCCGCCATTGTAATTTATTATCGAGGCAAGCTCTCGTATTACCAAGCAGATGTTTTTTAAAAGTACAGACGTGATGTAAAATTTTGAGAAACTTATGCCAAGAGATGCTATTATAGGACAATATTATTTTTATAAAAATAGGTTCGACAAAATTCATCTCGGTCGAGAAAACACATTATTGTTAAGGCTTTGAATAAAACTATCCTATTTTGGTTAATATAAGTCATCCCCAAGCTGGAAGCATGGCCCCCGCACTTTTTGGGAGCAAGTCAAACTACAAAGTAATTGCGCCTCTCAGTACCAAGTCATAGTGTAAATTTCTTGAAGATACAAAACAAATTATCCAAGACATGTTGCATTCGTTAATCGACAACTGAATAATCTTAATTTAATATAAAGCTAAGCTTTGCGGATTCTTAAAGCTTTTCGACTGCTGTTTGCTTATATTTTGGTTTTCTTTTTGGTTCAAATCAGTGATGAAGTGTATGCCCAGAAAATGATCAAAGAATGTGAAATATAATATTCTGCTAATAAAATGTCGAAAACAGCACTTCTTTTATTCCATAATTCCGGTTATAATAATTGCAAAGTATCTTTTGGAAGACAATTTTGCCATTTTTTGAGACTCTTATTCCGGCTTACTGTTCCAGAATTTTTATAAATGCAATGTGAATTGATTTAGTTTTAGAACTTGCTGAATGATTTTTGCATTGAGGAGTAATCATGAAAGCCGACAGCATTGGGCACGGACTTCGACACATCAGCTCGGTTGCATCAGAAGTTAGAGTCGTTGATCCAAAACACAATGGGGGTGATGTTGATTTGTTGCACCAGATTGGGTACAAGCAAGAATTAAGACGCCACTACACTGTGATTCAAGTATTTGGCATTGCATTTTCTATTATGGGATTGTTACCCAGTATCTCATCTGTTCTAGGAATTGGATTAGCTTCTGGTCCTGCTGGTCTAGTATGGGGATGGTTTATTGCCAGTTGTTTTATTTTCAGTGTGGGTACATCAATGTCTTTTTTAGGTAGTGCTATTCCCACCAGTGGAGGTTTGTATTACTATAGTAACTACTATTGCCCTGACTACATCCGAGTTCCGTTGAGTTATTTAATTGCTTGTTCAAACTCACTAGGGTTATTGGGTGGACTATGCAGTATCAGTTATGGCTTTGCGGTGGAAGTATTATCAGCTGTGTCAATTTCACGAGACAACACTTTTGAAATCACCAACTTCAAGTGCTATGGTATTTTCTGTGCTTGTGTGGCACTGAATATTATCATATCCTGTTTGACAACAGGACATGCTGCCAAGTTTCAAACATTGTCCATTATAGTCAATATGTTCTTGGTAGTTCTTTTTCTCATTGCAGTACCAATTGGGTTTTCAAGAAACAATAGCTTCAACTCAGCAAGATACATATTCACCAACTTTGAGAATGCAAGAGATTGGCCCACTGGGTGGAGCACAATCATGTCCTTTCAAACTGCAATATGGACGATTGGGGCGTTTGATTCGGTAATTCATTGCTCCGAAGAAGCATTGAATGCTCAAAGGTCAATTCCATACGGTATTTTAGGATCCATTGGTGCTTGTTGGTGGTTCGGATGGTTTATCATGATTGTCTGCGCAGCTTGCATCAAGGATAGTAATACCGCTCGTGTCCTTTCATCAGAAACAGGCTCACCAATGGCTCAAATAATTCTCGATGCTTTGGGGAAAAGATGGGCCGTCGCATTCATGGCAATGATAGCGGTGGGACAGTACTGTATGGCTATTTCAATCATGATTGCCTTATCTAGACAAGTATGGTCCTTCGCTAGGGACGATGGATTGCCTGTGGTGTACAAATATGTCAAGTATATTGATCCCAAAATCAAAGTTCCTGTTAGGGCCACAATTTTTGCGGGGTGCTTGGGGTTGGTTATGGGATTGTTAGTTACGATTCCAGGAACAGCCGGTGCCAATGCTTTGTTTTCACTTTGTATTACTTCCAATGGTCTCTCATGGGGTACACCAGTGTTGCTTGTGACATTAGCATACGGAAGGGGCAAATTCATCTCGGGACCATTTTATTTTGGACTGACATGGAGTACTGTTGTCAATGTAATTACAATCTGTTGGTTATGTTTTGCCATCGTAATGAGTATGTTTCCAGACTCAACACGGGTCACCAAGGACACAATGAATTATACTGTTGCTGTAAATGCTGGAGTCTGGATTCTATCGTTGACGTATTATTTTGCGTGGGGTTATAGGTCGTATTCTGGCCCAAAGTCCAACCTTGATGATTCTGATTCCGAGATTTCGAGTGTTAGAAATGTCGATGATGTTTTAATGGAAAAGAACTAAACTAGGTGGAGATTGATTTTGTGGGAAGAGGGGGTAGAAAGCTAGTGTAGAAATAGTGGCAATTTATAAGAATATATTCATTATGACGACTTTATCAGAACTATATAACATTCCTTTTATAATCTTCATAATCAAAGTATGTGGCAAGCACTGTGCGATCATTGTACAGCCTTCCAGAGAGCTCCATAATGGCCTTCAACGCCGAGTTCTCGTCATCAAACTCAATAAATATCTTTCCTAATCCAGAAACATTCAATTGCTGTAACCCGGGGGTAAAATCATTAGCAGGTAGTGGAATTTTTATCGACACCACCGTTCCAAATTGCGATGCCTCATTTTTCATGTCATTGTACAAAAACCGCACATTCGAATCATCCTTCAAGTCCTTTAGTGAAACTGCATTTAGTAGTTGAACAACTCTTGAGCTTGCTCTAGCTTGGACTAGTTCGTTGTTTACCAATTTGGGCAAGGTGTCGTAGTTAATGGGCCCCTTTTGTATCGGAGTTTCCAAACGTGGAATGCATGAGTAAAACGCATTTGTTACAAAGGATAGCTGCTTTAATTTCTCAAGTATTCCTTGATCATTCAGTTTGAATTCGACAAAAATTAATCCTAACGGGTCTTTTGTGCCTTTTTGTCGGAAATACTGCATTCCATATAGAGGCGCTAGGGCCAGGAGTTGTTCGCTTGCGTCATCAGGTGAAACACTGGTTGAAACAATAAGCGATATTTTTCTTGGACTGTCTTTGATAGCTTCTTGCACCTCATCCGATGTTGTCGCTTCATCTTGAACAACATACTCGTTTGGTCTAGATATTTGGAGTCTAAACTTGTCGCTTACTTCCCGTCGATCAATATGATCCTCTTTGTAGGCATTGAATAGTAACTCTGTACCATTAAGTGAATATACAATTGTCGCACACTCACTATTGTTAAATTCAATAATCAATGTCTTGTCGTCCTTCAACTTCCTTTTACTGTGTATATTATTACTCGAGCTCTGTTCAAAATCAATCATTCTCAAATAATCATTGAAAAATTCCACAATCTTCATGTAATTAATAGTTCCAATGTCATTGATGATTAAGGTCTTGGCTACTCTTGAATCAATGGGGTCGATTCTGCTTGTCTCATTCAAGATATCATTACTATTCAGAAGTCTGTCTTTAACCAAGCCTTCAAGCTTCGTAAAGTCAACGGGACGGGGGAAGCCCGGTAACGGAAATAATCCTGACAATTTTGCCCTTGGGGCACTCACTTTTTCAAAACCCTTTGCTTTGACGCCCCAACGTGAATCAATGACCTTGATCTGATTCAAAGGCTGTGCATCGTTTAAATTCTTTAAATGGAGTTCCAATTGTTGGATGCGGTCTTCAATTTCAGCTTTAGACATTTTTGTTTCTGGTTGGGTGTAGTAGCTTTCCTGGAAGTTGCGTGTTTCAGCTCTATTATTAGCATCATAATGATCTACCCTTCGCGTATTATAAGACCTATACGAGCTTCCTTGGTACTCATCGTATCTTCTTTTGTTACTCCTCGGTCTGTAAGAGTCACCATGATGCGAGCTTGGCTGAGTGGGGGCATCAGCGTACCTTTCTTTCCCACGATCCCTGTATGCATATGCTTCATAGCTGTTTCCTCCATCGTTTGATCTCACTCCTTGCCGAGGAGGATAATATCCATCATAGTGCGAATTTGAACTTGAATACCGTTGTGTGTTTCCACTGTGTGAGTTGCGAGATCGGATCGATGCACCTGAGCGTGCTGATGAATTCCTGTTAGTATCACCATAATTTCCCCTTCGCGAATAACCGTTTGGTGGTGGATTTGACATACTGGAGGTGATGGGTAAAATAGCGTGGGCAGGCGATTGGTTCTTGGAGTGATGATGCTCCCTCTTTTCGTCTTTTGAAGATCAATTTTTTTTCCCTCTTCCATATTATGTGAGAACAGCATTACGCAGAAGAATTAAAATGCAACACTATTTCAATATTAAATACTCTATATGTCTACAATTCATCATGGTCAATATCAGCACCATTGTTATCAGCTTCGCTAGATGGATTGGCCTCTTTAGGTGCTTCCTCATTGATGGTACTAGATGATTCTGCGTCATTCTCAGAACGTGACCTAGTTTCGTCTTCTACAACAGCAGCTTCATCATCTTGGTTTTCACTTGCAGCCTTCTTCTCCGCCTCTTTAGCAGCTTCTCTCAACTTCTTTCTGTACTCCTTCTGTTGCTGTCTCTCAATTAGTTTATCATATTGCTCATCGAATAATTTAACTCGGTCGTTGTGGGTTTTTTCCAACTCGAAAAGGTCAATTACCATTTGAGCAACTCCCTTTGCCAAAGCATCGTGGAAGCTGTACAATTCTTTTTTGCTGATTTTGTTGAACTTGGAGTCAGGGAAATCTAACAAATCTCCAATTTTGCTAATAACCTCTCTATACTCCCGCAAATTTCTGTCGAATGACAACATTTTGTCTTCTTTGCCCATGAGTTTCAACTTAATCCTATCGTTTTCTTTATCAAAGTTTAACCCAGCATTGTCATACTTTTTACGCACTTCTGCAATTTGTTCGCCAAATTTCAACATGCTAGACTGAATAGTCATGATCAAACTTGAACCATCTTCATATAACTTTTTCATGCCATCTTTTGATAAATCAGTATTTGACATGTCAAGGTAACTCTTGATTTCTGATTCACGTCCGCCAACGTCCTTGATTTTTTGCTTCAAGTCATCAATCACGGCACCATCGCTCTCAAAATCTAACCACTCAATTTGTTCCCCAACATAATTGACAAACTTTGCTATCTCCTTGTCACTCAATTCCTTTTTTAAAGCATCTTCATTCGACTCAATTAAGTCTCTTAACTTGTACAAGTGACTCTCCAATTCGTTTCTAACTGCTGTTAACTCGATCTTTGCTTCATCTAAACGATTCAAATGGGCAAGTTTTCGAAGTAGTTTCTTCTTTTGGTCCTTGCCTATTGGTTTCACGTGAGGGTATGTTGCTGAGGGGATTGAAACATAGGTAGATTTCAATGCTTTTGATGCTTTTGCTTTGGAATCACTGCTAGTTGAATTTGTGTCGCTGGATGTTGAATTAAATCCTTCATCCGTTTCTCCTTCTTCCTCATCAGCATCAACATCTAGCACATCTTGGACGCCGTTATTTTTGAGCAAATTCTTCAAAAAGGAGCCAGTGTTCTTTGGTTGACACTGTATGTTGGTCTTCACAAGATCAAAGATCTTGCTCTTATTAAGCTCAAAAGTAGCTATCACTTCCTTACTTTCTCCCGACTTGCAACCCAACTTTTGAACGGCATTGGAGATATCGCCAAAACTGTACGACTTGATCAA
Organism: Lodderomyces margitis; assembly: GCF_024628925.1. Lineage (NCBI taxonomy): Eukaryota > Fungi > Ascomycota > Pichiomycetes > Serinales > Debaryomycetaceae > Lodderomyces > Lodderomyces margitis. Next base: position 375,640 of record NW_026261901.1, on the reverse strand, counting down.
CGAGCCATCCTCAAACAAGGAAATAGACAACAGATCACCAACTTCTCCAAGATTTACTTTCGTCGTGTTTCCGACCTCAGATTCTTCGCCAAAGACAACCAATTGCTCATCGTTTGCGTTTGTGCTAACCTCAAAATTGTGATAACTTCTGTCAATTAACTTGATGTCTTTAGGATTCTGTGTCTTGGTTTTCAATTTCAAGCCCATTTGCGTAGTTCCCAAAGCAGAACTCTCATCGGTATTTACTGATTTGGATATCTTGTCCTCACCCACAAACAACGACACGTGTTTTTGAACAAATGGTACTCTGGTTGACCCTCCATTCAAAATGACTGATTTCAAATCCTTTACACTCAAGCCGGATTTCTTAAGGGCACTCGCTATTGGTTTGGTGACTCTCTCCATTAAATCTGAATTAAACTCCTCAAACTCGTCTCTTGTAACCAGAACTTTGAAATCTTTGTCACCATAAATAGATTCCAAAGTGGAATGATACTCAGTATTTGCAGACAAAATGATCTTTGCTTTTTCAGCAACCTCATATAGTCTGGCATGAATCTTTTCAGAAAGATCTGACGATTCCAAACCAAAGTGGTTGAGTAATTTTTCCAACACAATGGAATAAACTGACTCCGTCAAGGTCTTTCCACCAAATAGTAAATCTTCCCCAACGCTTTCCATTTTCAAAACAACTTTTCCGTTCGATCGTGGAGTAATGGAGAACAAAGTTGCCGTAGTGTAACCAGCACCAGCGTCAAACACCAAGTGATACTCGGTAACATCATTGTACTCAGATTGGTCGTACTTTTTATTTCCTGCAAAGTTGAGCGCAACAGAAGTTCCCTCATCCACCAAGCCTAAAACATTTGAAAAATTAGCCAAGTATAAGGAATCCAAATAGGCTTGACGAGTTGCCTGGGAAGAAAATGGTGGTATACTGATTGCAACATCTTCAACCAATGCTGCTGCGTGGGGGTTCTCCTCGAGATCATTCAATGCCCTTGCTTTCACCTCGTTCAACGACATTGCCAATAATTCTTCCACTGAAAATTGATAACTTGAATTTCCCAATCCAAGATCAAACTTAATGGCATTATTCCTAGACTCATCTCCTAACAACTTGATGCCAAAGTGGGTTCTTAAATATTTTTCAGTGGCAGGATCGTCAAATGTTTTACCAATCAATTGTTTTAAATCCAAGACAGTACTCTGGGGAAATCTGGTGACCAATGAGCCCATTTGTGATCCATAGGCCCTTTCTAATCCACCGTCAGGCTCTTTTCTAATACAGATACCCGACAAGTCTTTTCTTTTTCCTTCGTCCGTCAATACCAATTCAAATGGAATGCCAGGTGCTAATAACACCGCCTTTGTGAATTGCTGTCCATAATCTATTCCCACAATTGCAGAGAGAACAGACGATAGTATGCACGTCAAGGTGAGTAAGAATCTCATATCATATATGCATAAAAGGAGTTGAAATCGTGTAAAAAAAGGAATGAATTTCTTATTATTAGTGAAATCTGTTGAAATTTTCTTTGTTGTTCTATTTTTTTTTTTCTACTTTCAAACGTGGAGCCCACAAATTTTCATTTAATAGAGTGGCAAATGTAAACCTGAACTAGAGAGTAGATTATGAATTGATGATCACCACCGAATTAATAGAGAGTGTAGTCAATTTTCTGACACCACAATTTGTTACTAGCAGCAGTCGCTTTGTCAAAGCCATGGCATTGCTTACAGTTCATTTTCGGTGTTGTTGGGATGGACTTTGGCATGTCCCACCGGAAAAACTTCATAAAAGGACAACGCATCAAAGTAAGCAAATACATTAAAAAATAGGGTACACATATTTAAAAATATTACACTTAATACCATACATTGAGCTTTGATGCCAGTCTTCCAAAGCTAGTTACAAAAACAATGCAAGATTAAGTAGAGCAGCGCTAATTGGTATTTGGGAAAAAAAAGTGGTGGCATATCAAAAATTATCAAAGATTTTTGTTATGGAGTGGTAGCTACTAGTCAATGACTGCAATTATTTTCCTCTTTGTTATCGTAATCTGGATGAGTGGTATATAAAGGGATCAACACCCCATTTGAAGACTACCGAAAAAGGGGTTCAAAAGAGGGTGTTTCATTTTATCCCGCTTTATTGTTCCAAACAAATGATGTCAAAATCAGGCCAAAACAGTCACCAAACTGACAACGAACCAAATAACAAAAGTGACGTTTCAATTGAGAGAGCCTTGAATGAAGTTGGGGCTCAAACTAAAGCAGTAGTAAATGATCTTTTGAATGATAAGGTGCTGCCAAAATTAAATCACCCCCAGGACAATGCTAGAAAAGTTATCAATTCTAGAGATTTTGACTTGGGGATTGGAAAGAGTTCTTCGGCTGCAAAATCGGCTCCTTTTGATACCACACCACCCAGGAGTACACCGACATTGAGTGAGAACATTGACGATCAGGGTGAAGCTGAAAAAGAAGAGAATGGCTTTACAGAGGGATTGGATTCAAAATCGTGCAACGAGAAGGTCTCTGATTCGAAAAGGGATAAACAATCATTGACAAAGCATAGCGTACATGAAGAAACGAAGCGTAATAAGAACCTTGACCCAAACATCAAAGCCAGCGACGAAGCAGCAAATTCAGATGGTTTGCCGTTGGATCAGACAAATGGAGACAACGATACTCCCATTAACGGTGGTACACCAGGTGAAAAGCGTGCTATTGGCGATTCGCAAAGTGCTAAATCAGTGGACTCTACAAGATGGGGCAAGCCGTTTGTGAATAAAATCAAGACATGGCTTGGTGGAACTACGGTTCTGCGAAACTCTGAAGGAGCACAAGATTCCAGTGATGAAGATTCCGAAAGCATGACTCCAGATCACCAGTTGATGGAGTTGCCAAGTATTCCAGTTCAATTTCGTCCAAGAGAAATCAACGGGTTTGGAATCCTCTCGAAATCTCAAACTTTGCCAATGAAAACAAAGAAGCAGTATCAAAACCTTTTAAATAGTGGGCTTGGTTGTACATTGCAATTTTGCAAATATTTGGAAATTATGAGTGAAAAATCAAAAAAACAAGATATTACAAAGTCTTTTGCACTTCAGTTTGCTAGGATGCACTATGAATTAACCTTCACAAGTGCTTATTTGAAAACAAATGAGGATATTGATACTGAGATTTTGTTGCAGTTGAAAATTTTGTTCAATGATTTGTTTAGCAATAATTACATTATTTGGATAGTCAATAAGTTTGAGTATGATGATTTTGGAAGAAAGTTTAGGAAAACAATCGCACAGGTGTTGCGGGATGAATTTCAATATGATGTCAGTTATAAAAGAGAACGCTTCTATAGGGATGTTGTTGCTGCAAGTTTGACCCAATGGAAGAAAAATATCCCCTTCCCTGAAAGAGTATTATAATGTTTGTTTTGTTTGTTTGTTTGTAATTTTATAAGTAAAATTTTGTGATGAGTTGTAGTTTTTGTCTCAAATGGGTGCAAAAACATTGTCTACTGTTCCGTTGGAGGTTCCGTGATAACAGCTACCAAGGATCATCATCATCAACAACAGCAACAAAGAAGAAAGTCTTTGCATAAAGAGTTGAAAGATAAGAACACCTCCACATAGGGCAATAAAGTACACACTTGATCTTTGTCTGGCTGTATTTGACCTTTGCTAATATCTAATTCAAGCTCTTACACTGTAGAAGAATCACATCGGAAAAATTCTCAACAGAAAAAAATAAAAAAAAAAATATACCACAAGGTCGTATGTATCTCTCTTCTTTTCTTCTTTCTTGGGTTTGGTATAGAACCCTAGTTCTACTGGAGTATCCTGAATCTCATTAGTTTGACCATTTGAATCATACACGTGCGCAACAATGTCGGATGATAAGATGTATATCTCGTACAACAATGTACACCAATTGTGCCAAGAGTCAGCTGACAAAATTAAGCAATTCAAGCCTGATTTAATCATCGCAATCGGAGGAGGTGGTTTTATTCCTGCTAGGATGTTGCGTTCCTTCTTGAAAGAACCAGGTCAGCCAAATGTCAGAATCATGGCCATCATTTTATCTTTATACGAAGAGATTGAAAACTCAGATGGAGTACAAGAAAAGCCTGGTACTCATGTCAGTAGAACTCAATGGATCGATTACACTCAATCCAAGATTAATTTAGTTGGAAAGAACATTTTGATTATTGATGAGGTCGACGACACGAGAACTACATTGCACTATGCCGTCTCAGAGTTGAAGAAAGATGTCGAGGAACAAGCCAAGGCTTTAAATGCTGACCCAAAGAGCACCAAGTTTGCTATATTTGTCTTGCATGACAAAGAAAAGCAAAAGAAGGCTGATTTACCAGATGAAATTATGAAGACGGGCAACTATTTTGCTGCAAGAACCGTGCCCGACTGCTGGATCGCGTACCCATGGGAAGCAACTGATATTGTCTATCATCAAAAGAAAGCCGTTGAACAAGGCAACGATGTGTTCCTTCCTTCAACTACACAAGAATAGAGAGCTTTATAGATGTGTCATCAAAGCATAAATTAAAATCCTAATCAATTTCTATAACATCGGGACTTCGCTCATGGTTCTTTAAAGATGGATGATTTGTATTTTTGTCCTTTCTCTTTTTACTTTGTCGCAATGACTGGCCCGATCCAGAAAATGCATGTTGACTCTTTTGTTCATCCTTGATACCCTCGTTTATCTCTTCTTGAGTAGGCAACACCACAGGGAAACCAAAGAATAATTGGTTCTCCGGTAGAATTAATGGTACGGCTGGGGCATTGGGATCTAAATCATCCACACTGTACTTGCCATTTGCCAGTTGTGCATCTTCCACTTTTTTCCCTGATAATTTCTGGCCCGATCCTCCGAATTTTGACACGGATCCTCCATTTGTTGCTGCGTTACCCACAAGTTCTGCATAATTGATGGACTTGGCCATGGTTGCAGCACCAGCACCCCTGTTTACACTTGAGGGATCAATAGGTTTCAGCAGGGATGGTGTAACACTTTTGGGCTTGTATTCGGGCTCCACATACCCCACTGGAGGAGCAAAGTCGGTCTCCAAATCTGTCTCCACAACACAAATACCGTGGTTTGTACTCTCTGGTTTTACCTCAAGAACCTTGATTCCATAAATTGAATCGTTGTAGTTCACCTCAATCACGTCATTCACGGTTAAGGTGGAAAACTTTCGCAAAACATTTTCTAAGACTGCTTTGGGGTCACTGATATCCAAAAAGTCGACACTTTGTGGTTCTATCTTGACAAATTTCCCCAAATTTAGGTCACAATTCTTGACCTTGATCAAGCTTCCTGGTTGTAGTTTCAATGTGTTCATCATCCATTGAGGGATATAACATCTTCCTTCCTCACTAGTGAACTCTAAAACACCGCTGTGCGTCAATAGGTCTTTCTGCTCATTCTTGAGTTCAAACAACATGGGATATCTGATGTGTAACATTGTCAATTTGCTCAATGCTGAAGGAGGTAAGAATATTTTGCCTCCGTAGTTTGCGTCATCCTTTCGTACCAAATCTGGCATCATTGCAATTGGATAACATCTAAAATATTCCTCAAAGGTGTTACTTGCAGGTACTCCAAATCCTTGCATACCTCCACCAAACACGGAAGATCCAAAACTAGAAAACATGATGTTGTTGGTTGGTAAAGAAAGTTTGTGGTATTAAAGAGTGATTGGTTTTTTATTTTTATTGACATTTTTTTTTTATTTTTGCCGTCAAAAGCTATTGCTAGTGAGCATTGTAATTATGACAGATACAAAAGTACAGGTATACACATAAGCTTCATACAGATTAACGTCTCGTCTGTTGAGTAACTTTAACAAGTTCTTGAATCATCTCTTTTTTACTGTCATCCAAATCACCAAACAAAATGTGATACTTTTCGGGTTCGTTTTGTTGCATCGAAAGGAATGCTTGGACAAACTCCTCAAACCCATTGATCTTGTCAATAGGTGTCTCTCTAAGAGCCTCCATCTCTGCTTCATCCATCTCATACTCATCATCTAAATCACCAATTTCTGCAAATTCATCATTGTTATCATCATCTCCTTCGTCATTTCCTTCCTGTTTGACCTGGTCCTTTTGACTAATTTCATTAGTCAAGATAGAGTTCCTGGTTCTGATTGCATTGGGCAAAGCTGCCACATTGTTTAGAAGTAAATCAGCAGTCTCACCAACCAAGTCTTCAGGAATGCTCTTTATTGCTTCGCTCTTGACAATAGCCAAGGCGCACAAAATTTGCAATTTACACCCGTAAACACTTTGGAAATCATCACAATGTTTAATCCACAATTTGTAGAATTCAACAGTGAAACCCTTTGATCCTATCATGCTCAACGTGTTGACAGGATCAACAAAGATAGAAGCAAAAAGAATTCGAATCAACGACAAGCGGTGCAACATATACCCATCAAAAGCATTCTGGGCTTCCAAATTGTTATAAATATCAAATATCTCGCTCAAAAAGTTGGGCAATATAGAAGCGAGTCTCGTATTCATTGCCAAAATAGTCAACTCAATATCTTCAAAGGCTGAATGGGCAAAAATTGGATCCATGTCGTCCTGCTTCAAAATACCGAAGCAAACGTTCATCATTGATTGAACATAAGGGTGCTCCATTGTAACTTGAGGGTTAGTGAACCCTTTGTTGATTATACCCACAAAGAATGGTTGGAACAGGTCGAAATACTCATAAGCGTATGTTTCAAACGCATCAATGACACTTTGATACATTGACCACATGGTGTTTGAGACTTCTTGGTTCAAGTACAACAAAGACTCCATAATCTCGACTATTTCGGTCAAAAATACCACCATCGCATTTTCCAAGACAAAGTTAATCAACTCTTGAACCACAAGCTCCAAACGTGTTCCTATTTTTGATGCATGAGACGTAGAGAGGATCAACGTAGTCAACGTACTCAATAAACCACTTGCTTGGTACTCTTTGTCCGCCTCTATTGCGCCTCCTGCACTTTGCAGTTCAAGAATTTCGTTACCCAACCGAAGAAATTGTTCAACCAATTTAGTTCCAAGCTCGACAGCATATGGCTCAAGGTTTTTGGCAAACTTTTCCACAAAAGTATCCATCACGTTGGTTAAAATATCACTTTCATATTTCTTTGATTTCTCCAACAAGTTTTCCAATAATTGCGGTGCTTGCTCTGCAACATGGCTTGCTACTGAGTCTTCTTGAACTAAGGTTGCCAAAGCATCTGCGGCAGTCAATTGAATTGGAAATTGTACCTCGTTTTGGAAACATGAAATGATTCCTTGAAAAATCTTTTCCAAGACTTGCATATCACTATATTCATGATTGTGGAACATAGCGATGGTGTCGCAACTCCTAGCGGTAAGCCAAGGTGTCCTAGTGGAGTTTTCGTTTGACAATTCAGGAAGAACATACGTCTCAAGCATTTTGTCAACTTGTCCGTGACATGGAGATGATTTCAGATCCAATTTGTAGGATATTGTGGAAAGGATTCTAAGAGCTCCCTCAGTTTTCATTGCAATATCCTGGTTGCCACGATTGCCAAGTCTTTGCGTGAATATATCGTTGATTATACCAAAAATAACGTTTATAGTTTGTGTAAACTTTTTATTGGAGAGTCTGTAAACAAAATTGATTGCCGACACATCACTTGTCTTTTGCTCCCTATTGACGTCAAAGAATCTCCTGATGTATTCAAAAGGATCATCCTCATAAAGTTCGACTGTTTCTTCAGTTGCTTGTAAAGAAGGGAGAATCAAGTGCCTGATTATTGCATCCAATTTGTCACCGACTAATTCCCAACAAGGGGTTTCAATAATAAGTTCCAAGAATGAGATCATGTAATATAATGAGGCCTCACTTAACCAAACCTTTTTGCTCGACCATTCTTCGATAATCTTCCAATAAGCACCAAGTATTTCAGGTACAAAGTTTGTGAGGAATACCTGGGTAAAATCATTCTTTTCTTTGGTCAAATAACCACCGCCGTGCTTGTTTAATAAACGATTCATGTTGGCAAAACACCATTTAACGGCCTTGACTCTAGGGTGCAATGCACGTTGCTCGAGTATATCTTCTTCCAAAACCTCTTTAGGTAATGGCTTGTTGATTATCAGAATATGAATATTGCACCAAAGGCCTAATTTATTCACATCCATAAAATATGACGGAAGTGACGAAAACGTGGCATTCTTGAATGACTTTACAATGAGATAGAGCATCTCATCTGTGATAGTAGTACCATCATTTGCAACTAGGGTTTGAGCCAATTGCTCGATAATGGGGAAAGTCTCTTGTGTAATATTTTCCATGACTGGGTTAGAAAAGTTTTTCAGCTCAAGACCTGCCCATCTGTAGCTCTTGACGTATTCATACAAACATATCAAACCAACGAAAATCTGATCCTGATCCTGAGATGAGAGCAAATTCGAAATTACCGGTATCAATTCGTCCCATTTGTCGTAACTTAATATCCCATTCAATGCAGTTGACAAAGAAAATTTGATCTGGTTGATCTTGTACGCTTTCATTAAGGTAGGCACCAACTTATTCTTGATATCAGCTTTTTCATTCTCAAGAAGAAAATAACTAGCAGGTTGCTTTGTATGCTCTGGCGCAATCCAATAGTTCATGATTCTGTTTTTAAAAAAAATTGCCGCTGCAATTTGTGTGCCCAATTGAATACCCGGCTCGGTGATCAAGTCCAACAAGTAGCTGGTAAACCCAGGCTGCTGTTCGTATACATGCAATGACTGTTCGCTACTTTTTCTGACCTGCTGATCTGCGTTTAAAGTGCCGCCCAAAGCCTGGAGAAGTGAATCTTTATCCATCTTTATAAAAGGTAAATGAAATGGTTTTAATAAAGTATCTTTAAGCGTTGTACTCTTGGGGTATTTTAGAATTATAGTATGAATCTATTAGTGCACGCCACCTATTACTATTGATAAGCTCTTGTTGTGTATTTTGATTTGGGTGCCAAATTTGACAATAGGGTGAAAGAATATTATTTGTATGGTGAATCAGTTTATGTGTGTCTTAACATTAAATCACTGAAAAATTATTTGTTAACAAAAAATTTTTTTTTTCTTTTATTTGATTTTTATTTTTGTCTCTTCGCGTTGAAACTTTGAGCGAATGGACACTACCACTTTTGATGAACGAAGCTCATCTGACTAAAATTGGCAAGCAAAGTCTTGATATCGCTACAACAGTCCTCAAATTATTTAAATATTCTTAAGTATTTGCTGTCATGGTGAAAACAGAAGTAAAGGGGTTTCAAATACTACCTGTAAATATACCAGGAACAAAGTCCACGCATTACATATACTTCAAAAAGCATGATTCTAAAAGTAATCCAGAGAGTGTCAGCAACACATCCATCTTTATTTGCAATCTACCAATACTAAGTGACTTGCAAACAATCAAAAAGTATTTCCAAACGGTTGCTCTAGGAGCAACTATCGAAAGCTACACCCAATCGTATTTAACAGATAGCACGGAGGATCTATGGCTAGATTTAACCAAATTAACATCAGATTTACCCATAAGCAACACCGATGAGACTGCTAGTAAATTACCCAAAAATTGTGCAATAATAACATTTATTGACAAAGGCTCATTTCTGTTGGCATTTAACGCGTTGAAGAAACTATCCTCCGGTGCTTCTGTGTCCACTTGGCCAATGAAGGAGATTACAACCTCATACTTTCTCAACAAGTATAAGCAGGAAATATTGGACAAAGAAAAGCTATCGGAAGAAGTGGCACAAGCTTTGAAAGATTTTGATACTGCTGAACAAGAAAGCATTGAAAATTTGCAAAACCAAGCAAACTTGGTAGATGAAGATGGGTTCCAATTGGTTGTGGGATCTCATAGGAAAACAAAGGCAGGTATACTAGGTAAGCAAAACGTAGCATCTACCATTGAGAGTGATAAAGCAAAGAATAAGATGAAAAAGAAGGAGAAACAAGATTTCTATAGATTCCAATTGAGACAGCGCAAGAAAGAAGAAATGAATGAACTTTTAAGCAAGTTCAAAGCTGACCAGGAGAAGGTCAGGTTAATGAAGGAAAAGAAGCGTTTCAGGCCGTACTAGATGGTATAGACAAAGGAAGAGAAAATGTGAATAGGATTAAGTAGATCAGTAAGTAATAAGCATGTAAAGAATTGATTTAAAGCTAGCATTTGCTACCAATTGAATAAAACTGAAACATCCGCATACCCTAAAAGACACTAAATGCATCATCACTGTCCACCGCATGAAGTCATTTCAGCTAGACAAGGACTTAAAGTCAGTTCATACGGACTACATAGATAGGTTCTTTCCCAAATCAAACTCCTCCATCAAACCGGAAGATTTTGAAATATTATCAACCATCAGGTATGATCCAACGTTGTCAAAAGTCCCTCCAACAGGCTACATTGATATATCACCTCTGAATATCTTTCTTTTATCTGAACACGTTGCAAGACTACAGTACACATTTACATTTTTTCATCATTTGTACGGAACTTCATTTGATTCTGACATCGGTGAGGAATACTTGTTGAAGCAAATTGTGGAAAGTTTCAAGGAGCTGCAGAAACCTGTGGATAAATCATACAAAATACGTGGATTGTTTAAGTTAGATGGATCGTCAAGGTTAGAGATTCACGACACGACAATTCGTGAGGATCTATTATTGGGATTACATCCTGCTGATGGTGAAAACAGTGCCGAAGCTCTGACTGAATCTGGCTCGAGGCACGATGAATGGGATGTATACATAAACACCAAGAGTTCGCTTATCTCACCCTTCACATCATTCAAAACTACAAAAAGAGACGTTTACACAGAAGCAAGGAGGATCCTTCCTGGGTTGAAACCAGGCAAGGAGGAAGTGTTACTTTTCAATTCGCAAAATCAGTTAATGGAAGGCTCAATCACCAATGTTGCTATTAAGAGACAAAGTGATGGTAAATGGGTCACCCCGTTGTTGAGCTCTGGTTGTCTATGTGGTGTTACTAGGCATTATCTCTTGCGTAGGAACTTTATCGAGGAGGATGTCATTCTGATGAAAGATGTTTCCATTGGAAATGAAGTACTATTATTCAATGGCATCATGGGTGTCGTTAGAGGAAGAATCGTCGGTTGATATATACACATACATATAGTCAATGTATTTTATTCTAATAAATCCTTGATGTCGACATCACTATAGCCCATGATATATAAAACATCAAGCAAAGACTTGGTGTTTAAGCAAGCTGGAGCTTGTAGTTGAACTTTAGGCTTTGCATTCCACGCAATACCAAATCCTGCAACTGACATCATTTTCAAATCATTAGCCCCATCACCTATGGCAACAGCATTCTTGGGGTCGATTCCATGCTTGTTTGCTATTTCCAATAGAAGCTCGGCCTTTTTATCACCATTGACAATTTCTCCAATTGTCTCACCATTTAAGATGTTGTTTTCATCAACACCTAATGTGTTTGCGTAAGCATAGTCCAAGCTTAGCTCATTCTTGATATGTTCGGCCAAAGGTATAAATCCACCGGAGCAAACTCCTAATACACATCCCATTTTTTTCAAGGCTTTGCTCAATGGTCTTACACCGTTTGTGATTTCAATTTTCTCTTCCAACTCTTTCCATATCGTGGTTGAGTTTATGCCACGAAGTAAACCAACACGCTCTTTTAAACTCTCATTGAAGTCGATTTCTCCATTCATTGCTCTAGTTGTAATTTCAGCTACCTTATCTTCAATACCGGCATATGCTGCTATCAACTCAATGACTTCTTGGTAAATCAACGTAGAATCCATGTCAAAAATGAACAACTGCTTATCTTGTCTAGTTAAGCTTGGTTGTAGGATCAAGTCATAGTTTTGGTTCAAACATTGCGACTTGACCAATCCAAGGGCTTCTTGATAGTTGTCTATCTCGAGTTCGTAGTCCCAAGCACGTGGAGAAAGTTGAGTCTTGCCGAAGCTAGCATGCAATGAGTCTGTGATGAATCTATCAACAGCGGATACAATGCTTTCAGGCGCATAATCCTCGTGAACGATCAAGGTAAGAGAATATAAAGCTTCTGCAGACATGATTTGGTTGTAGTGATTAGATTGTGTTGTTTACGTTAATGAAAAAAAATTCAAGTTTTCACAAAACGAATCTATCGGCTGACAGTGTCTGTTATAGAGGGAATTTCTGCCAAAAATAAATCAAGAACCAACCAATCTGCGGAACATAACTGAGCTTATCATATAAGGGAATTGCGATGCTTAGCCGTCGGTGGGAATTGGGCTCAAAAGGGGGTTCCTTCTAAGCTATAAACAACGCTACCAAGTGATTCTCCATATATTTTCCTCTCTCCACCTAAAAATGGCCTTTCAAAGATTTATCTAAGGTAAAACCTACTAACAACAAATGACTAAATGCACTATAGCCAGCAGGTCAAAAAATGCCGAGGCGCCATTTTCAGAATCTCAATTACTTGAGATCATAAATGAAAATTCCAAACTAACGCCACAAGAGCTTGCTTCGAAATTAGCCGACAAATTAACGACTATATCGTCAAAACATAAATTCCTTATTCACTATACGTCATTAGCTACTAATAATGCAAATTCTTTTGATATGTGCCTCAATACTGACTTTGTATCGATTTGGGAATCTTCTAAAGATGGATGTATTACTGTTCAGCTTGATTTGATGAATGGAAGTTGTGATGAAGAGGAAGCCAAAGCCCAAGACGAGGATGCGGTAATGAAAGACGATGCCACAACAAAGATATCAGAAAATTCTACTAATGAAGGGGATGCAACCGACGGTAACCTGAAGGAGATCGATGTGTCAACACCCAGTGAAATTACATCAAAAACGAGCCCAAGTCAAGTCAATTGTTTATTCATTACAGTATATTGGATAAGTATATAAGTCCTTCAATCTAACAAGTTGTAAACTGACTCCAATCGATCATTAAATGACTTTAGTGACGTAGTTTTTGCAACTAATTCACCCAACTTCTCTTGTAACTGATTCATCCTTGGGGCAATATCTGGATCCGTATTGGGATTGAAATCACTAATTGAGTCAACGTTAACCATAGACAATCCTTCATCACCCACTGCATCAAATTTATTTAACTGCATGTCTTGTGTCATTTGACTCACTTGGGTGTCGATTGAGGACAATACATCTTCAATTGAATTTCGGGACTCTTGTAGCTTAGAATTGTCTCGAGCCAAATCTTGTTCCAATTTGGACAAATAGCGCTTTAGGTCGTTGACTTGTTGGGTTTCTTCTGCGAGATAGACATCTAGTATCTTCTTCTTGGCTGTTAATTCTTGCAGATTCAATAAATTTTTAACTTGTATGTTCTCATTTTGGAGGTTGTTTGATAATGACAAACCCAGTGTAGGTGGTAACTTTGTAACTTTGAGTCGTGATCGGAAAGAATCTGGGTTCATGTCTTGACTCCAGCAATTGGATAATTGCTTCAAGATAGTATGTCGTAGTCCTCGAGGAACTTCATCTTCGATTGCATTGTTGATAGTCTTTGAAATTGCGATACTGAAAATATTACTTATTGACTGCATGAGCTCGTCATTTGGAATTTTCCAGTTATCCTGGGTACTTTGATTTGTGGACCCTTGCTGAGCTAATTCCAGGCCGGCAACATCACTGGTTAGTTTTTGCCTCTTAGGCACTGGTTCAGCATCATCGGATATATGATGGGAGACAGATGAGTTTGGTGGTTTGGCAGAAGAAATACGGTTGGTTAGACCCGTAAGCGCAGGCTTGTCATATTCAGTGCGTGTCCCTTCATTGTTTAGCATATGGGAATTGGTGTTCTTATCATGATGGTCAAACATAGGCTGGTATGGTATTTCTGCAAATATTAATTGACCGCCGAAATGTTGAAGAAAAACTGATCTTGCATTTGGTTCACACAAAAGAGAAGCGGTGTGGTACCACGCTAAGTACTGGAGTTTTGCAAGCACAAGCATTTAGAAAAGTTAGCAATTCAGTTAGAAAATAAGCCTCTTAAATCCAAGCTGAAGCAACAAAACATGTAGCACAACGAATTTAATAGCTCCATCTACAAGAAAAATTACCCAAAGGCTTGTCAATTATCTGATAAAACGTCTTTTGCAACCTATAGAACTGCCAATTAATACTTTGCAAAATCAAAGTCTCTTTTCTAGAAACGTGCCATGGCTTTTAAGTTAAAAGCTATTACTTTCAACAGTTTGTATCAAATATATACTTTTTCATGCTTTCTCTCCCAACACCTCATCAACGTTTTTAACACTAGTTTCATCATCTGTCTCTGTACCATCAAGATTAGACTTGGGTCCAGTGTAACTCCTCCAACCCCAGGCGTAATAATACACCAAAGATAACATCCATACACCTCCGTTGATTACACAAGTATAATTCATGCTTTCTTTATTAACACTCCTTGAATCCGGGAACATGTTCATGATAATGGCGAAAAAAATGTAAAGCACGGTAATAACATTGATGATGTAGCTCAAAGTATGTCCGAAATAAAAAGGTCCCGGAATGAATTTCTTTCTTCCGTATGGCAAGATCACAAGAAGCACTGGCATACCCCACGCCAAATTAGTGGATGCAATAGCAAGAGAAAACAATGCTCCAGACCCAGCAGTTCCAGGAATTATACACAAACAACCCATTACCAATGCACAGCAACCAGCAAAAACCGTTGCTCTAACGGGAACCTTTAGCTTTGGATGGACATACTTGACGTATTTGTAAACAATTGGCAAACCGTCATCTCTAGCAAATGACCAAATTTGCCTTGACAATGCAGTCAAGAAAGAAACTGCCATGAGATACTGGCCCACAGAAATCAATGACATAAATGCAACCGCCCACTTTTTCCCCAAAGCATCGTATATGATCTGGGCCAATGGCGACCCAGTTTCTGATGAAAGGACACGAGCGGTATTACCATCCTTGATGCAAGCTGCACAAACGATTAATACCGTCCATCCCAAGACCCCAACAGCAGAAATTGAGCCTAATATTCCCACGGGGATAGATCTTTGGGCATTCAATGCCTCTTCAGAACAGTAGATTACTGAATCGAATGAGCCAATTGCCCATATTGCCGTGTTGAATGACAAAATGGCACTCCACCCCACAGACCAATCTCTTGCATTTTCGTATTTACCAAATATGAACCCTCTCGAGTTGAAACTATTGTGTCTCGAATAACCCACTGGTACAGCAATGAAAAACAACAACATCAAAAAAACGTTGACAATAATCGACAAGGATTGTAACCTTTCTGCCCGTTTAGATGTCAAGATGGATATGATTGTATTCAGTACAATACAAGCGGCAAAAACGCCATACGTTTTAGCGTTTGTAATTTCAAAATCATTGTCCATCGAAAGTGAGACGGCCGACAATACTTCAGTAGCAAATCCATAAGTGACACTGCAGATAGCACCCATCAATCCAAGTGAGTTTGAGCACCCAATTAAATAGCTTAAAGGTACCCTAAATCTATCAGGACAGTAGTAGTTGGTATAATAGTACAAACCACCACTAGTTGGTATGGCACTTCCTAAGAAACTCATTGAAATACCGACACAAAGGACAAGGAAACTCGCAATGAACCAACCCCAAACTAGCCCGGCGGGTCCACAAGCTATACCCATACTGATAACTGATGCCACACTGGGTATAATCAGACCCATAATTGAAAAGGGGATTCCAAAAACTTGTAAAGTGGTGTAATGACGTCTCAACTCTTGCTTGTAACCTATTTGATGCAAGAGATCAACATCACCATTATTATGCTGTGGGTCAACAAATCGAACTTCAGAAGCTGATGTGGGGACTTGACGTAGACTATGTACTGGTGAAAATGCTTTCATTGTTTGATGAGGTACCTAATGATATTGATCCTTAGAATTACTGGTATTCTCACAATAGCAAAGGATTTTGCAGCTCTTTTATAAAACAGTTTTAAAAGAGTAGTTTTTTTTACCTCATTACTGAAACACAAAGGTGCCTTCAAGTCTCCACTTAGCGGTACTCACAAAACATAAAGTTTTAACTTTTGTTGGAATAACCATAATCTTTTCACTTACTTTAAAATTGTGCAATAAAACTAAAACGGAATTTAAAAGCATAGATAAAAACAGAATACAAAATCAAACCGTCAAGCGCGAAATGGTTTTCCCCGAAGGGTATTAATGAGAGCAAGCCCATGCCCAAAGAAAGCTTAGCTAGAATCCTTGTGTTTGATGAGCAGAAAGTTGTAGAACTTAACAACCACTTCTAACTTTACTTTCATTGGACTACCCCTACTAAGAAGAAGTGGGCTGTTTGTTTTTGTAATAATAGAATAAAGTTTTCAGCCGTTTTTGTTTGCATTTAATTTGGGGTAAAACTCATATTGCGACTTTGATTTATGGCACATCAAAAATAAAGTGCCATAAAAAATAAACTAGATTGTAGGATACCGTTCATTTCTCTTCAGGTCAGATGTTACCTCTGATATTTTTAACCTAAAAACTTTGACAGTTTTGACGTTACAGTTTTATATGTTAAGCTCCTGTATGGGAGTTTCTCAGTCTGTTATATGACAACGGGTCGATCAAAATATGGTGCGTTAAAATATTCCAAAAGGAATACTTATCTAAAGGAAGTGTTTGAATTTCGTGTCTCAGTGACAACTTGTACGTGTAAGTAAGGCGCCTGGTTTTAGATTTTGATCTACACCACTTTTAAAGGTAGCTTTAAATCTGACACAAATTTAGAAATGTTTCTATTATTTCCGTCTTCAAAAATTCCGTTTTAAATTCCGCGCCCTTGAGCTCTCTATCTCACCTTCGTAACAGATAAAGGGTAATACACCTATTGATTCTTGAATATTGCCTCTGGTGTTTCGATTGCACTATTATGCGTTTTTCAATCTGTTAAGAAACCGAGCTACTACAACGTTCCAAAATCAAATGGTTGTATTATTCAATAAATAACTACAGAACTACTTTGTAACATTTTGCCACGACTCTGCTCAAGCTTTCTCTCTCAATACCTCATCAACGTTTTTAACACTAGTTTCATCATCTGTTTCTGTTCCATCAAGGTTAGATTTGGGTCCGGTATAAGTACGCCAAGCCCAAGCGTAATAATATACCAAGGACAATATCCACACACCTCCATTGATTACACAAGTATAATTCATACTGTCTCTGTCTACATGTCTGTTTTCGGGGAACATACTCATGATAATGGCGAAAAAAATGTAAAGCACGGTAATAACATTGATGATGTAACTCAAAGTATGTCCGAAATAAAAAGGTCCCGGGATGAATTTCTTTCTTCCGTATGGCAAGATCACAAGAAGCACTGGCATACCCCACGCCAAGTTGTTTGACGCAATAGCAAGAGAAAACAATGCTCCAGACCCAGCAGAACCTGGGATAATACACAAACATCCGATAACCAAGGCGCAGCAGCCGGCAAAAATTGTTGCTCTTACCGGTACTTTGATCCTTGGGTCGACATATTTGACCCACTTGTAGACACCTGGTAACCCATCATCTCTGGCAAAGGACCAGACTTGTCTAGACAATGCAATCATTAAGGATATAGCCATGAGGTATTGACCCACACAAATCATCGACATGAATGCTACAGTCCACTTCTTCCCCAAAGCATCGTAAATGATTTGAGCCAATGGCGATCCCGTCTCTGTAGCAACGATACGTGAGACATTACCGTCCTTGATACAAGCGGCACACACTACTATTACTACCCAACCCAAGAACCAGCAAGCAGCAATGGAACCCAATATTCCCACGGGTATAGATCTCTGGGCGTTTAATGCTTCTTCAGAACAATGGATGACCGAGTCGAAGGAACCAATTGTCCATATAGCTGTGTTGAACGACATTACTGCGCTCCAACCAATTGGCCACTCTCTAGCATTTTCATATTTGCCAAATATAAATCCTCTATCATTGAAGCTGTTTTGTTTTGAAAACCCAACTGGCACTGCTATTAAAAATAAGATAACCAAAAACACATTGACGCAAATTGAAACCGTTTGAAACTTGGCAGCATGTTTAGTTGTTAAAGACGAAACAACCATATTGACGATAATGCATGCAGCAAACACTCCATATGACTTTGCGTTTGTGATTTCGAAATTATTATCCTTTGAAACAGAGACAGCTGACAATACCTCGGTAGCAAATCCAAAACTAACACTACAGATAGCTCCTGTCAACCCAAGTGAGTTTGAACACCCAATCAAGTAGCTCAAAGGCACTCTGAAACTGTCGGGACAGTAATAATTTGTATAGTAATATAATCCACCACTAGTTGGTATGGCACTTCCTAAAAAACTCATTGAAAGCCCAACACAAAAGATGAAAAAACTAGCAATAAACCAACCCCAGACTAGACCAGCAGGCCCGGAGGCAATACCAATACTGAAAACTGACGCTATACTGGGTAGAAGACCCATTATTGAAAAGGCTATTCCGAAAACCTGCACAGTTGAGTAGTGACGTCTCAACTCTTGTTTGTAACCAATTTGATGTAACAACTCGGTATCCCCAAGGTTATGTTGAGGGTCAACAAATCTAACCTCGGAGGCACATGTAGGAATATGGTGTAAACTATGTACTGGTGAAAACGTCGACATCTTTGATGAAATTTTGATGCAATAATTCTTTTTGAAATGGACTTGGATTTTGCAACTATTTTATATAAAATTATTTAGCCCATATCGCGATAAACCTCCGCCTTATTTTAGCGGCACTGGCATTCAAAAAAAGAAATATAGTACTCTGATGAGATGAAAAGAACGATCATGAGTAACTCAAACTCGTACAATATTTCACAAAACTGCAGCTGTGAACAAAGTGATATCATACATAAACCAAAGATAAGGTACAGATTAAACGAAAAGTATTCTTCTCCAACAAAGTATCCTTCGCCAAGAGCTAAGAATCTGGGGTAATCGAAGAGTCAAGCTATTAATGACTTGTGACATTTCTGGTGCTTCATAGTAATTAAACTGGCAGCGAGATTTGCCCCACCCTCTTAGCTTCAATTTTTTTTAGTCAATTATAGTCACCCCCACTACGGAGAACTGCAATGTACGTTTTATACCTACGTGGCATTGCATTAAAAAAAATATAAATGAAGGAATGCAATAGGGTACCTCCAAAATTTCGTGCCCCCTCTTCCAATCCAGCGGTATCAACTTTGTAGAATAATATGTCAAAAGTAAAAATATCTTTAACAGCTCAAAGTCCTGAAATTTTCTTTACAATCTTTGAATCTTATTTATCCCCAGCGTTAAAATATCTTAAAAAGCTTTTGTTTAATCATCATCTTGAGTCTTTTTTTGTTGTTTTTTTTTTCTTTGGGGGTTCTTTTGGTGGTTTTGTAACTGGTATTTATTTACTATTACTCCGCTTTTAAAAAGTTTAAATGTGTCAAATGTTTTCAATCTTTCTATCCCTTTATGAACACACTAAAGCAGCGAACCTTACATTTCACTCACATTTTTTCAAAACCGCCAAAAGTGGGGAGCAAGGCAACTTGACTAACAACAGTAGAACAATCAAGATCATTTTGAGTTACGGGAATTACACAAATACGGTTGATTACACACTTCTGCCGAACTAAGGCAAAGCTGGCGGTATTTCAACAAATTGGGCACTTTTCAATAGCTTTGGACTATCTCTCTAATTCTTTTTTTTTCTTTCTTATGCAGCAAAATTTCATAAATTAAGATGTATTTTATCTCCACATATACAGTCTTTAGAGTAAGGCGTAGTGGATTTTCAAGCTGTTTGTGTGGTTGCGATAAGATAAGTAGATGCAGATCTTACCAAGAAATTTGATGAAAGTGAACCAACTTTCTTTAGGCGACACTCTTATTTAAGATGTGGAGACTAATAACTCTGGTGGAGTATTTCTTTAGGGAAGAGACACAGCGCTTGTATTAAAGTCAGGACAAGCGGCAGAACTCGTACAACTACAACTAGCATTTACACCAATCCATCAAAAAATTTGACATACAATCCTTAGCTGAGTCTACGTTTATTTATTGGCTTTATTGGGCAAAAACCATACAGACAATACTTCTCACAGACGAACTGTGTATCCCAGCCCATTTCGTTGAGAGTCAGCTCAGGGACAAAACATCAACTGGTAGCACCAAATAATCAATCAATAGTTTTTTTTTCTTTTGACACTAGATCAAACGCGGCCAACACGTAACTCACCAACCATCATTCACTCGTCATCAACACTAAACAATGTTTGGCTTGGGCAAATTATTCTACGTAATAGTGTTAACTATAAATGGAATAGCGGTTTTAAGTGAAGATAGGTTTTTGAATAGAATCGGATGGGGGTCAACAACTTCATCAGCAAATGGCAACACCAATTTACAAAATCAGTTTAGCCAATTCAATACTGGGTTAGATAGTAGTGAAGGGTCAATCAAGACTAAATTGATTAATCTAATAAGTGCCGTGAGAACATTATTGAGGATACCGTTGATTGTAGTGAACATTTTGATCATTTTATATGAGATAGTTTTAGGTTGATTGTTGGAGAAGGGGACAACGGGAAATTTTGGCATTATGAGAGAAGTTTTCATTATGCTGTAATTCACCCCCATTACCAAGAGGTGATTGAGCTTGAATGGTAAGTAACCACAACATAAAAAATTCGACACACAGCTTTACACTCAATTCAATGCTTTTACCTGGATATATATATATATATATCAATCTACACAAATAACCCTATTAAGAACTTTCTTCCTGTTTGACTTCATAAGGCGGTGAACCCGACTGGCTTTGTAAACGGTCTCTCGACTTTTTAAATAATTCCTCCTGTTGTCTTAACAATTCCTCCTCACTCAATCCTGAACTCTGAAACTTGTTGTTCCTTTTTTCCTTTCCTTTCAATAACTCCTTCTGTTCACTTAGGATTTTGTTTATTATTTCAAGGTAGTTGTTGAAATCCAATTCCTCCAAAGCTTTGACAACATGGTCAGATGCAATTGTCTTTTTAGCCTCCTTTTCAGCAATATCATTCAGTTGGGTAGATAGCATCATTATAAACTCAATACTGCATTCCGTTATTGCCTCTCTTGCTTCTTTTGATATGGCAATGTCTTTGGGTAAAATCTCTGCGATTATTTTTTGTACCGTTGCTTTGGGTAGTGACAAGTCTTCGTTGCTCGTTCCTGGGTAATCCGACATGATTAGTGGGTGCCGTTGTAAATTACAATGGTAAAGGATGTCTGTAATCAGCTAGGGCCAATTTTCAATTTCTTCTGAATCAGAATAGCGATAACGGGAGAAAACTATTTGGGGAAGTACGTTGTTTGGTTTGTTCACAGCACAATTTGTTTTTCCTTTTTGTCGCGATATTTTTACATCGCTCCTGAAACTTTCCTTTTCTTGAATGTCACTTCAAAGGTCTTTTGAATCCTACCACACCACCTTGTACTCAATATACACATTATGTTACCTCGAAGAGTTTGCAGGTCAGCCCTGTATGTGGTATTTCTTCTTTTCACGGCATTGATTTTACTACTTTTAGCCAATAAACATCAAATTGTTGATCTTAATAAATACGTGCCGTATGATCTTTTTGCCAGTACAGCACCGTCATTCTTCCAACCACCTTCTGATCTGTTCCTTCTAGATATATCAATAAATGGCTGCAACGTTTATAACTACAAGAACCCAAATTGCGGTAAACCAAGTCCCGAGGATGGAAAATATGGCGACTTGACTGAATTCGAGGGAGGCTGGATCAGATTAAAGAAGGATTTGTGCCTTGGAAAGTCGTGGGTTAAAAAGGAGATCTTTTCGGTGAAGAAGATCAATCACAGTAATTATCAGAAATTACTAAGCAAGACACAATTGGACGACGAAGTGATTGTTGACGTTGCTGTTCAGGATCCTGAGAATGATGCCAAAATTAAAGGTAATGGGAAACTCAAGTTACCAAAACACGTAATAGAAGATGTTCATAAGCAAAAGAAATTTGATGGAACAACACAAGAGAGTTTAATGGAGCAAAACAAAGATGACATTCTCGATGGCTCAACGCCTGATTCGGCAAAGGCTAGCTACAAGATTGGGGAAATGAATGAAAAGGTCAATGCGGAAAAAGCGGGAGAAGCTAAACCTAAGGGCGACTCGACTGATGATGGAGATGGAGATGAGAAGCATAACAAGAGAGAGAAGGTCTCAAGCAAGGATGAATTGACTCGCGTATACTACATACCTACAAAGGAAGAGTTGACAAAGAGTGGCTGGCAGTACAAGTCTCATGGAATTTGGGTCAAGTATGGCCCTCATAATAGTAAAGACGCGATTACTGCTTTTGATATCTTGTTTGGACTTGATGCAGTAGACCCCAGACCAAATTGGAATTTGGTCAAAATTCCAGTGAGAGATGCTTGCAGTTCAAGTGGAATTCCCCCTTTTATAACCTATCGCCGTGGACCAAAACTTGATTATAAGAAGGAATTTGATAATCCATTGGTTATGAATGATAATGATGAGTTTAAGATTCTTCAAGTTGCCGACTTGCATTTTTCCACTGGTTATGGGAAATGTCTCAACCCTGAACCTGCTTCTTCGGCATCGGGGTGTAAAGCTGACTCTAGAACATTGGAATTTGTAAACAAAGTGCTTGATATTGAGCAACCAGACTTTGTTGTTTTAACAGGTGACCAAATCTTTGGCTCGAGTGCCCCTGACTCGGAAACAGCTGCATTCAAAGCGTTGAGTCCATTCATTGAACGTAAAATTCCATTCGCTTTAGTGTTGGGGAACCATGATGCGGAAGGATCCTTAAAAGCCAAGGAGTTGATGGGATTATACGCTGATCTTCCTTACAGTGTTGCAGCCATGGGACCAGAATCAATTGATGGATTTGGAAACTACATGACCACAGTGCAAGGCAAATATAAATCATCGGTTGCGCTATCCTTCTATTTCGTCGATTCACATGCTCATAGTCAAAATGAAAAAGTATACCCTGGTTATGACTGGATCAAAGACGATCAATTAATCTACATGAAAGAAGAAGCAGAGTCAATCAAAGATGGAATTTCGGAATTTGAGAAGGAAAAAGCAATTGAGAATGGTGAATCAAAGAATAAAAAGCATTTATCAATGGCATTTTTCCACATCCCCTTGCCTGAGTTTAAAAACACTAAAAAGCCGGTAATTGGCGAACACAGAGAAGGGGTTATTTCCCCAATGTACAATTCGGGTGCACGTGATGCATTCCTCGATATAGGTGTTAAAGCTATAAGTGTTGGCCATGACCACTGTAATGATTATTGTTTACTAGACGAACAAGAGTCTGCAACCGATGACAACAAAATTTGGCTATGCTATGGAGGTGGAGTTGGGTTAGGTGGGTATGGCGGATATGGTGGGTACGTTCGTAGAATGAGAACATTTGTGTTGAATACGGCGAAAGGTGAGATTAAGTCGTGGAAGAGAGCTGAAAATGAACCTGAAAAGAAGATTGATGAGCAGGTTTTGGTATCTGGTGGCAACGTTGTCAATTGGAAGTAAGGTTAGGTGTATGGGGCAATACATTGCTGTAGTTGGAGATGCGTATGTCAGGTCGACAATCACTCTAGAAAGAATGGAGATTATACATAAATATTACGGGAAAGGACTTTTATTTTTATCATGACGATTATATATCTATTGACTACTGTGTTGACTACTCTAGAATGGTTTCGCCCTGGGTGGTCTAGGTTTCTTCTTTGGCTTTGCATTTTCCAATTGGTTGGGGTTCTCTTTCCGCTCCCAAGGTGGTGAAACAAACTTTATCAACTCATTAACAAACTCACCCGGTTGATCATGTGAGATCCAATGACCCGAATCAAATTCTTCATATTTTACATCGGCAAAGTATTGTTCAAATATTGGGAAATATTCTCGTTTCACAAATGGCGATTTGTTACCATACATCACCAATGTTGGACGAGGGAATTTTTCGACATCTCCTGGCAAATCAGCCCATGCTTCAACAGCCTTAATAATATCGTGTTTCCAGAAATTCATCACGGGGACTCTAAACACTTCCTTGGAACGATCTTTAATATTTGGATTTGCTATATCTTTATGAGTTAAAAGTAGGTTACTCATTAACAACAGTCGAACAAGAGGGCTCTTTTCATATTTAGTTAGAAATTTGCTAATTGGTTTAACTTCAGTGACTCTTCTTCCATTAGACCCCTTTTTGTATAGTTCTGCATGTGCTTCAACTTCACACATGCCCAATAGATCCAATCTATAATGAGGTTCTAGTACCATTGGGTGCGGAGTGTTGTCCATGATGACTAATTTCGATATTAATTCCGGATACAATAGACTTACCAACATGGCGACTTTAGCCCCCATTGAATGGCCAACAAGTATGCATTTATCCCATTTGCGTTCCTTGATGAATTCGTACACATCACGGGCCATTTGTTCGTTGGAAAATGGTAAAACGTGAGGTGACTCACCATGATTTCGCATATCAACAGCAAAGGTGGGGACTTTGGTTACTTCGCTAAACAACCGGCCTACTTTGTTGAAACTTAGTTTCGATCCAAATAAACCATGAAGGAAAAGTACAGGCGTCTCTTCTTTATTGAGTTTGATCTTGTAAGGGATTAGTTGTTTCCATTGAAGTGAGATCTTGTCATTAAAAGGAAGATCTTTTATTTTGTCGACGTCAAAAGTTGGCTGAAGCGTAGGTGGTTTTGATACATTGAGTAAGGCTGGAAAGGAGCTGAAGAGTCTCCTGCCCAACAATTGTCTGTGTTGTAGCATGGAATAGCTATTATTTAGTTTGATACTAAATCTAAATGTTTGAAATTTAGCGATGCTTCCAAAGCTTTGTTGCTTGTGCGCTAACAACTAGTTCTCCTCCCACACACAGTTTACTTAATTACAATTAGGAACGTAATATATTATCTACACACTACTGTATATCAAAATCATGACTCATTATTTCCACCTTGTCCATCTTGGTTATTATTGCTGTTTCCTCTACCTCCCATAAATTGACTAAGCATAGGGTTATTCATTATATTGGACAAGTCAGGTCCATCAGGGCCACCTAATCCCAAAGATTGGGCCATTTGACGGACTGCCGGGTTATTGAACAAGTTCTGCATGGCATCTGGATTCGACATCATGTTTTGCGCTGCTTCCATCAATTGGGGATTATTCATCATATCGGCAAAGGAACCGCCACCTGGTCCACCTGCACCACCAAACATCGAGCTGAAGTCAGGTAAACCACCAGCACCAGCACCAGCACCTCCACCTGGAGCTGACCTGGAGCCAGATTCACCTTCACTTGCACCACTGGCATCAGATGTGGAAATGGAATTTTCCAATTCTTGTTCAACTCTCTTTTTAGCAGTTTCATATCCTTTCTTCATACCTTCTGATTGCTTATCACCTTCCACTTCTAAACCTTTCTTGTATGCTTCCATTGCCTTTTTGGCGTCTCCAAGAGCATACTGAGCCAATCCCAATCTCGAATAAGCTCTAGAAAAATCTGGGTTTAACTTGATGGCTTTCTCGGCATCTTCAATTGCTTGTGCATGCTTTTGTGATGAAGAGTATGCGGCTGCTCTGTTGGAAAGGTACACGACATTAGTTGGATCTAAGCCAATGGCTTCGGTGTACTTGGCAATAGCAGCGGCATAGTCTTTAGCTCCCATTAATCTGTTACCTTCAAGCTTCAACTGGTCAGCTTTCTCCTTGGTGGCGTCATCAACAACAATGGATGATGACTTGGCATCACTGGTAGATTCACCCTTGGAAGCACCTTCTGATGACGATGAAGCAACTGACGCTTTAACCAACTCAGATAATGATTTTCCATGGAATTTAGAATCGGTTACCGACTTATCATCGTCTTTGCTCACCTCAAATGCATCGGCGATACAATCAATGGCAACATCCATCGACTCCACAAAATCCTCCGCAATGGTCTTATCGGCGACAGATTGTTTCAAGAACCCGATTATTGACAAAGCAATGTCTTTATTTGAGACAGATGACATGGTGTAAAATGCTATAGTTTTCAAAAGCTGGCGGCACACGTAAGGGATCTGGTCAATTAATTGTTGTTGGGTTTTTCTACAGAACGTGTCAAAATCTCGCCTCTTTTTTTTTTGATAATTTTCACTCGAGATGCTTTTTGTGTAAAATTGCACTCTTGATAATTGGAGAACATGATGGAACTTCGTCTACGCTTTGATTTTATTTGCACCTACATAGCATTTTTCCTACTTATGCTTCACTCTATACAAGATCTTTCTCCATTCTAGTTGCCTCTGCTTCAAGCATCGAATTTCTTCTCTAACATAAATCGACAACCCAAACTTTAAAAACTGAGTTCTAAACGTTAAGAAATTGGAAATTTGTGTAGCCATTATTTCGTATTCCCATTTAAGATCAATATTCAACTTCATAATTTGTTTCACTAAATCAGCTTTTGACACGACTAATCTTTTATACCGGTTTCGCTTACTACTTCCAAGACCGAAAAGGTTCAAACCTTCACTTTCATCCGGTATCAGATCAGCATGTGTATGTGTGGAGGTTGAGAATAGGGAGCTATTGGTTCCGGTGCGACGAAGCCCATCATGACCATCTTCTTCTTCTTCTTCCCCCTGTTCACGGGCGCCCTCATGCGACAATCCATTGGGAACGTTTGTTTGTGATTTCGGTTCCATCGATCTCAACTCCAGGTTGATATTGCAGATTTCATGATACAATTTCTTCCACAATTCCACGTCCTGGTTGATTTTACGGAAATGCTTCAACAACTCATCGCCAATCATGTCAATCCACACAACATACTGGGCTAAGAAATCAAAACTTCCCCGTTGGTGATGATACTCAGGGATATTGAACAATTTCGAAAAGAATGATTGCTCATTAACACGACTAATGGTTAAATCCTCAACATTTCTTAGATCCAATTGTTTTTGTTCTCCAATGCAAACTAATTTAGAAAATTTATGGAAAAGTGAACCATGCCTTTTGACATCTTGAAGCGAGAAGTCAAGGAAAAACTCCATTTCTTGAATATTGCTAAATCTTAATTTGACTTGACCCAAATCTTGCTTTTGTGATTCAATAACCGCCAGTATGACTTGTTTCTGTTCCAATATGGACAAGTTGTGGGATATATCACTTAAAAATGAAGTGAATAGCTGTTCGGGATTAACATCATTTAGGAACATCATACTCTGATACATGACATTAAGCTTCGCAAGCAATTTGTTTATCCTCAATTTTTGAAACATGGGACTTGTAGATACATTCATGGCATGGTTGCGCCAAATGATATCAGAATCAGGGAAAATGGACATTGGCCGTTGTAGTTTCTCCACATACAATACTTGCTTTATCGATTTCAATGATTGAAGCTTACATTTGTATTCTTGACTCTTTAAATTGATCACCCATTCTTTTAAATTAGAATCAAATTTTCCATTACAAGCAGCAAGCTTCTCTGGTCTGTGATAGGGAAAGAAATGGGCAAAATAATGATCAACAATGAGTTTTTCAATTTGCTTATACTCTTTTGAACTTGAAGATTTCGTGCTTACAAAACTCAAATAATCAAACACGTTGTAGAAGCTTTTGCGGTCCTCAAATAAAAAATCAAGCCTGTCATCTTTCAAAATGTCGCGCAAGTTTTCCAAGCGACTGTACTTTACGTACAACATCAATGGGGTAAGATTTTTGGCATTTGTCAAATTGACATTTACCAAGTTGTCTTCTCGTGATAATATTTGCGTTTGAGGTATTCCCATTAAGATGACATGTAGTAATGAGTTTCCTGATTTATCCATGTGCTTGTCAAAATCAATACCCCTTTTGTTATATTTATCATAAACAACTTCAAACCCAACTTTTAACAATTCAAGATAATTTGGATGGTCATAACAACGGCACAAACTAAATAAAGGGGTATGGGAGTTATTATCCTTCAACTCCCAGTCAATCAAATTACCAATTTTCGAAATTAAATGGTGGCTGTGGAATAAATAGTGGCCAACAGTACGTCCAGTAATATCAGGGCTATTGAAATATGCTATTTGTTCATCGATGGTGGTATTTTCAATAATTATATCCGACAAATCGTCCAATATTTGCCCATCTGTTTCTTCAATCAATGCTGTCATTAAAAGATTTTGATTTGTGATCACATTTTGATCAAAAAGTATGAAATCAATGGTGAACCACAGTATGCACGAATTCATGATCAAGTTGTAAATTTCAAAGGTTTTCGCCTTGATTGCAAAATCAAGTGCGCCTTCTCCATTGATATTTTTGCTCAATAAACAATGATTTGGGGGTAGCTCTTGATCTTGGTAATTCTCATTGGTTTGTTCGATAATTATTTCCACTTTGGAAACATCCTGTTCTAATATGCCGCTCCATAAATCGTAGTTTTGTTTTGAGCTCACAGCAAGACTTTCCAACGAGTGCTCTTTTTCTGACAAGTGGCAAATAACTGCGTCTAAATTGCTCAAGATGTAGTTGAATTGCCCATCATCAGTTCGGTCTATGGCGTTAAAATTTTTGACGTAGTAGATATGTGCTTCGATGTTGTCAATCTTGGCATGAACAACAGTCATCACTAATAAACCAATCAAGGTATCCGCATCAATGACTAAATCGCTTCCTTCTTTGCTCAGTGATAGTATCTCTATTGTTTTGTAAATGATGTTGGTTTTCATGGTCAGGGTCACTACCGAGGAATCGGCTAATTTCTTAAACTCTTGTATTGCGAGGTATATTCGTTGATGTAGTTCATTGATCAACCACGGTTTAGTAACGGGAAGGTCCAACTGATTTAGTGATAAACAAGAAAGTTTCTCGTACTCAGATGCTGTAAGATGTTTGATAGCCTCTTGGTCATAATCCTCCTTGTTGTCATTGGGACAATTGAATTGAAACACCAATTGCGACCACATCAAATCGTACAAATTTAGTTCAACATATTCATGCACCAACTTATTCAAATCCAATCCCGGGTACGTGCTAATCACATGGTTCAACAAATTATAAGTTTGTTCGCTATTGGGATTCTCAATTTTAACACTGTCCAGGATAATTTTATATGCTTCATCTTGCATTTTGGTAAATTCAATCTTGATATCACTTAGCTTCTTTCTCGTCCTTGTTCTCAATTGATGGAATTGTCTATTGTTATGATGAAATAGTCGATAGAATTTATCACCAACTACTTTAGATAGGAGAGGAAAGTTTCGTAACAATTTCTCAAACGTCACATTATCAACACTTTCTGCACGAGAAGTTGTCCCATCTGACGACGAAGAGGGAGGAGCTAGTGGTAAATCCGGTAGAGGTTTGAATGGCGGCGATCCTCCGATAAGAGAGCTTTCAATATGTATAACCATAAACTGGGATCCCTTGGGGAAATAATCGCAAAATGATTTGAAATACAGCACCGAGGTGATTTTCAACTTGAGACTGCGCTTGAACCCTTTACCGGTATATATCATTTGATTCTTAATGAGTATTTGTTTGCCACTCATTGTGTTGTAAATCACCAGTTGCTCCTTCGAAATCGGTGTCACTGTTGATGACACAGGTGCCCCGGTTCTAATAACGTGTGACTTGATGAAATCTTCATTGTTATAACATAAATCTTTCAATAGCACCTTTGTGCTGGACTCGTCGGTAGCTGGATCATGAAACTCATTTAAAATGTATGCTGGAGGTAAAAGTATCGTATATTGGTTATGCTTGTTGCTTAATTCTTCAATGGTTCTTTTGAATGGCGGTTTGGAATGACTCGGGTTATTGAATATGCAATTCAAAAACGGGTTATACAATATAGGTAGATGTGTGGATAATTTTTGTTGCTGGTGCTGGTGCTGTTGTTGTCGTGCCATCCCACCTGTACCTGTTGTTTAGTAACCTATTGCTGCTTCTGAGTTTTATAGCCACTGCGGTGGTTTAAAGCGTGGAAAGAGGCGCTACCTACGTCCCTTTTGTTTTTTTTTTCACCGCCACGAAATAAAACATTTTGATACCCTTTGGGGATATGCATTTTAAGGTAAGTTAGGAGCCTCGTATGGACAGATAGAGTTCCTTGCTTGAGTACAACTGTTAATACGATTATGACGGAGAACACAACTGTCAGTAACAAAAGGGTGAGCTCGACCGCAATACCCAAAGGAGTCTATACTAGACAATACTTATTGCCGATCATGTTTACATGGAAAGAAGCACTTTAGATACTCCTTTTCCGGTGGAAAATTATGCCGTCCGGAGCAATTCAAAACAATCTGTCGTTGTAGTAGTTAGCTCTCAAATGCGTCTCACACTGCTTGATTAGGAAGTTCCGCTAAATTCTACCCAGGTTAACTGAAACATGCACTAAGCCATAAACAGATGTAGCGGCAATATTTGCAATAGCCTCCTATTGTTTAGTTTGGCTATTTCTTCTGATAACACGAATTGAAGTGAAAGAGATAACGATTAAAAATATGGTATTTGATTGGTGGTCTATATGCAGGCTTAAATTACATTGACAATGAATTTCCTGTTTTTGTGTCTCAATATATTTTGCAGTTTAATTAAAATTGATGCGTTAAGTGCCAGATTCTTATCACCTAGAGGAATTAATCAAAACAACAATAAGATTGAAATCTTCATAATTTGGTTTTTCTCCGAATGCTTCAACAAAAAGCGCCACACTTGATATCTAGATTAAGGTTTTGAGGGATTTTATCTTAGACAATTAAGGGCGGGAGAAGATGCATCTGGCATCCTTGAATCTATATAAGTAGATCAAAGTTCTTACAAAACTAAAGACTAGAAGGCTTTATGTCTCCAAAATCCACGCTGCTTTAGTTTATAAAACAATGGAAGCAATAAAATCAAGAACAGACCAACATCTCCACAACATCGTGTCATCGCGCTCAGAAGTTAGAGCGGTTGACCCGCAACATAACGCCGGTGACGAGGATCTACTTAATCAAATTGGTTACAAGCAGGAATTAAGGCGTCATTATTCGACGTTGCAAGTGTTTGGAATAGCTTTTTCAATTATGGGGTTGTTACCAAGTATCGCATCAGTCTTGGCACAGGGTCTCGAAGCAGGCCCCGCTGGACTTGTTTGGGGCTGGTTCATTGCTAGTTTCTTCATTTTCAGTGTCGGCCTTTCAATGAGTTTCTTGGGAAGTGCTATACCTACAAGTGGTGGGTTGTATTACTATACAAACTATTATTGTCCCGACAGTATCAGAGTGCCATTGAGTTTTCTAATTGGATGTTCGAACTCACTTGGATTGATTGGTGGATTGTGCAGTATTAGTTATGGTTTTGCTACTGAAGTATTATCGGCAGTTTCATTATCACAAGATGGCGACTTTGACATCACTAATGGTAAAGCTTATGGTGTGTTTGCTGCTTGTGTGATTAGCAATGTGTTTATTGCATGCTTGACAACGAAACATGCTGCTTCTTTACAAACAGCATCAATAATTGTCAATGTGTTTCTTGTGTTGTTGTTTTTAATTGCTGTGCCGGCTGGATTCGGCTCCAATTTCAATTCAAGGGGTTTCATTTTTGGCAATTTTGAGAATGCCAGAGACTGGAGTATTGGCTGGAGCTTTTTCATTTCTTTACAGCCAGCAGTATGGGTTATCGGTGCTTTTGATTCAGTGATCCATTGTTCTGAGGAGGCCATGAGTGCTCAGAGGTCTATCCCAGTGGGAATATTAGGTTCCATTGCAGCTTGTTGGTTCTTGGGTTGGTTTGTAGTTATTGTATGTGCTGCATGTATCAAAGATGGTGATGTTGCTCGTGTGTTGAATACAGCTACTGGATCACCAATGGCACAGATTATCTATGACGCATTGGGAAAGAAGTGGGCAGTGGCATTTATGTCATTGATTGCTGTTGGTCAATATCTCATGACCATTTCAATAACAATTGCATTATCGAGGCAAATTTGGTCGTTTGCTAGAGATGACGGATTGCCAATAGTTTACCAATATGTTAAATATGTCAACCCTAGGATTAAAATCCCCGTTAGAGCATCAGTGTTTGCTGGAATCTTGGCCTTGATCTTGGGTTTGCTTGTTCTTATCAATGGTACTGCAGGATCAGGAGCCTTATTCTCATTAGCCATTTGTTCAAATAGTCTTGCCTGGGGTATGCCAGTAGTTTTAGTTTTGCTACCTTACGGAAGAAAGAAATTCATCCCTGGACCATTTTACTTTGGCAAGTGGGTCAGTACCGGTATTTGCATTGTGGCAAGCGGTTGGTTAGTTTTCATCATTGTTTTGACAATGTTCCCCGATTCAAAGAAAGTTGACAAGGATTCAATGAATTATACTGTTGTGATTAACGTTGGAATATGGATATTGTCCTTGGTTTATTACTTTACATGGGGATACAGAGTATATTCGGGACCAAAGAGCAATCTTGATGAGAGTGAACCGGAGTATCTTGAGGGAGCTAGTATACCTGGAATGGACGAAGTGTTGCTGGAAAAGGTATGAGTCGGTGAGAGGAAAGCTGTGTATGATAGAACTTTAGATGTACATTATTGTCTAGTGATTTATATAGATTTGGTTCTCGTTGTGAGTGACAAGAGGGGTATAATTATGGGGAAGAGATACTATCTCTAATTTATCATCTGAATTCAATGAATGATTTATGGAGATGTATTTCCATCTCATACAACTTCTCTTCTCACGTTATATTTACTCGAAATGTGATTCAACACATGCCAAAATTTAGTATTCTTTATCTTTTTTGAAGCTGGTTCCTTCACCACATCTTGATCAATTGGTTGCTTTTTGTTATTCAATTGCTGTTCTTGGATGAATTCAGTCATGAAAACTTCATAATTTGAAATACAATCGCCACAAACAAATTCCTTTAAGTTTAAATTCAAGTTTGATTTGGAGTTTATAATGGATGATATTTCGTATAGTGGTTTGTCACATAAGTCACAATGTTTAAGAAGATGAAAAGAGGGCAAGTCGCCAAATATTGCTTGTAAATCATCTGACTGTTGACGGGGTTGTTGTTGCTGTTGTGCTATCGAAGAGGAGGAGGAGGATGAGGGTGGTGGTTGTAAGCCGCAACTATTTATTATCGTGTTCCTATCCCTCCTGTCTTCTGACTGCAAAATTATAGTATCAGTGGAATTGTTTGAGCTGGTGGATAAAACTCTTTTCTTGAAATTAGCTAGTGATTTCTGACGTAGTAAGTGGTGTTGGCTACTTGTGGAGCATGTTGACAACGTCATACCCGACGAGGTAGCAGGAGATGTATCTGCGGTGGTGTATGAAGGACTTGATTCTCTTAGTGACAAGTAATCTTCTACTAACACAATGGGGTCTTCTTCTTCATAGGAGTATTCATAATAGTCTTCATCGTCTTCTACATCTTCGCCACCAACTTTATCAAAATTTAAATCACCCACATATTCTGTCTCCATAGGGCCATTGACGCTAGAGTGGTTCGATTTAACTGTACGTAGCTGGTTCAATGGTGAGTCTCTTCCTCCTCTCCCTCTGGCTGTGGTAGTTGACGATAAACTTTGAGAAGCCACTGCTGATGGTCGTTTGATTGGTGGAGGTGGAGGGAATGGTAATGACGTTAGTGTAGTGTCATCTATTAGATCTAGTTTCGATGGCTGCTGCTTTAAAGTTTTGGAGTTCAGACGCATATGGTAATTGTAGCGAGGTAGGCGGTCTTTCTGTTGGTAATGGGTGGGTGTTCTAGACGATGAGATTGATTGATTTGGGGGGGGAGGGTATAATGTAGTAAAGTAATACTTTGAATAAACGAACGTAAAATGGGGTTTTGTCTATGGTAAACAAAAATAAATAAAAAGATCTCTTGTATTATATAAAGAATGAATAGTTTTGATTTGGGTTGAGTTCAATTCAGTTTAGTTGATGTTAAGCTAAGGCATTTAATGAATTTGGTTTTAAAGTAAAACTTCTCTTTTCTACTACAATTATATAATTACACAAAATAGTTTATAGGTTAATTGTTATGTATTTTGTTAGTTACCAATTTGAATAAATTTCAAAATAGTACTTTTTCGATTATATACAGGATGCACTCCTTTGTTTTTCTTGACACATTCACACGCACATCCATAGTTCTAGAACATGGGAAACAATCTATCTCCCCCCCACTTCCACCCCACCCCCTTCTTTTTACTGTATACATTCGCCTCAAGTGAATTCCTTTTTATGTTTTTTTTTTTTTTTTTTTCTGACTTTTGACCGCCTCTCGCAGTTTAAAAAAGGAGCCACATAAATATATATCCTCTTGAGTGATCATCTAACCATCTTCAATCTCCACATACATACCCCTGTCGTAGTCAGCAACAACAATAATAATACAATATTTATTATTGTCTAAATTTAGCTATATACACTTGCATCTGTGTTTTATATTTTTCTTTTTAACCTTTTGCTATTATGATACGACGCAACTATCGTCTTATTATTATTATTATTATCATTGCTACACGAAGTTTTTTGTTTTTCTTTTTTCATTCGGAAATGTGCGACAGCCAAACACTTGAGGCATTCTTTTTTGATCTTTATAATTAGCTTTTTCTTGCTATCTTTGTTGAGGGGTAAAGTTTGTTGGTCATTGTCTGGAAAGGTTTTGGCATGACACTTTGTTTCTGATTTTAGCAAACAATAAAAACAACGGAGAGATATATACTACCTTGCTCACGTGACCTGGTTTCTGTTAAAGCTGCGAAAAATAAATCTTACAACAATTACTTTCTTACAGTTTGGGGCAAACACAAATATCTATTGGCGCTTTCTCTTTCTGCTATTTAACAATTCCATGTATGGCAAATCACCATCACTTTCCCATCGATCGTTAATCCAATACAAAATATCATTCATGATCTTGCTGGAGATTAATTTATCTAAATCCAACTCTTGGCGTCTCATTCTATACATGAGAGTCTCACATAGTTCAACTAGTAACAACTCACTGTTACCATCTGCACGCTCATCAACTCCTTTATGATGATGATAGTATTGATAATTCTTTCTATTTTTGAAATGAATTAAACTAGTCAAGTCGGTCAATTGTAAATTAAATCTCAATTCCAACACCGTCAAATGAGGAAAAAATCGGGTATGATTCAACACATTGGCAACTCCAGAATTGGTCAATCGGGGGCAATTATTTAATGATAATCGCTCTAGTTTCTTTAATTGGCCAATATGCCACAACATAATATCAGAAATATATGTACCAGCAAGTCCCAATGTATGTAAATGGCAATTATTTCTAACTAGAACGGCAATCGAAGCATCAGTGATTAAATATCCTTTGTTTTTGCGACCAATGTTGACCGATTGTAAGTTGGAGTTGGCTTTGAAAATGTGGTATAATCCAGAATCAGTGATTAATTCACACGCACGGAGGTCCAAATGGGTTAAATTATGACAAAAGTGGCTCACCATATAACAGAACTTGTCATCAATCGTTTTGGATCCGGTAATTATTAAAGATTGTAGTTTTGATCCGCATGATTGGAATATTTCCCATGATGGATATATCTTGGGGCACATAAACAACTCAAACGAAGTGAGATGAAGGAAATTTACGTTGATTATTGCTTGGTTGAATAAAAGTTGGTTTGTGTGAAATAGTTTATGGAGACTAAACAGCTGTGGTTGGAATTGAAATGTAGATGTGCTTGGGGTGGTGGTGGTTTCGACATATTTACTAAACTGAACATCATTGGAAAAGTAAAACTTGGTGGCAAGCAACTCTCGTGCAATTTTATTGAATAATTTATTAACAAGAAGGCAATTGAATAAAGGACTTGTGTGGGTATTGTTTTGTGATAGTCCATTATCTTCTGCAGCCATTGCTTGTTGGGCCAGATGCTTATCTCCATAAATCAACAATGCATGGTTATAACTCAACGGCTTTCTTCGGATTGGAGTGACTTCGTGTGGTTGGCAGTCATTCTGTGCTTCAACATATAAAAGAATACGATGGACAAGTTCAGGTATGTCAAATATGGAAATTTTGGTTTGCTTCTTTCTATCAAATGCATGTGTCTCTTGCTTTTTAGCAGTAGTGGTGGTGGTGATGGCATCGTCCGTGAAAACAAGTTTCTTTCCTGGTGAGATTGTATCTAAGAATGTAAATTTATGACCTGGTTTCACTGGTGTTGTTTCTGGAGTATCAACATCGTCGTCAGTCAAATCAGGTAAACTTTCTAAATCAGAAGACGATGGAGATGAGTAGGAGGAGTTGTATATTTCATCACCAGTCAACCATTGACTTGACCTTCTGCTATTTCCACTTGTACTCACATTCCTTCTACCTTTTCTTGATCTTTGTAGAAACGCCGATAACGAATTTGACGATACGACCCTCCTAGCTTTCTTCAATGGTGTACTTTCTCCAACAGCTTCTTCTTCTACTTCTTCGTTGGAGTAGGAAGATGATGAAAATGGATTGTAAATGGGACAATTTCTCGATGAATCATAAGGTAATGGTTCGGTCGGATTATAACTCATAATTGTTTAAAAGATCAATAATGTGGGGTGAATGGCTTGAGGTGTGAAAGAAAATAATGCAAAAAAAAAAAATAAACAGTGTTTGATTAATATGTAAAATTGGGGGCTCTTCTAAGATGTGACATTAAAGGTTGGGGAAGATGGTTTTACTCTTAGTCCGTTATAAAATATGCAAATAGGGAACTTTGGTGAAACCTTTGAATTGAAAAGTTGTGATAAATGACAATAAAAAGAAATAAGATTATGCAAAAGTTGGTGGTACTTAATGAAAGACTAGGGTGAGTAATGAGCGTGGAACAGGTTCAAAATTACCGTATAATGATGGAATGATGATGATGAAAAGTTCTAGTGGTTTTGTTGAGGGGTGTGTGTTTTGGGGTGCTTTGTCTTGGTTGGTATGTATGCCTCTCCCCACAGTGGTTAAGCAAAATGGCTTGGATGATGGAACAACGACAGAAATGTAGTTGAAATAAAAAAAAAGAATAGGATATAATGTGGGTAGGATGGGAGGATGTGGTACTATATATATATATATATATTGACGTTTCCCTCCAGCGAGCTAATGCAAGTAATTTAATAGAAATGGGAAAAAAAACCAGGAACACAAACAAAAAACTAATTTTGTTGACAATAAGAAACAAGATACGAAAAATTTAAATATAAACCCTTTTGACGATGAGTCTTGTGGATAATGTAGATGAAGATACTTGAAAAGCCAGCTTTCTATATGTTATCTGTGCTTACAATAATTTTTTGACGACAAAATAATGTTGTCCTAAATAAATGAAAACAAAGAAGTTCGTTTGTTTGTTTTGTTTGTCTGATCATTGTTGTATTTCGTATGTTTCGGTGTTTACTTTTCTGAAACCAGCTCCTGGAACAAAGGATAGTGGAAGCTCAATAATCTGTGTTATATTGTGGTGTGCTTTGTTGTATTAGAAAACATGGCTGGTTTTGATATCTGAAAAGAGATTTCTTTTCTCAGTCTTTTTTGGTTGTTGCTGTTTTTGTGGTTTCAAAACTTTAATTTGTTTCCCGCTTTGTTTCAACCGGTTGTACATATAGAGACCAGAGTACGTAATGAAGGATTGTTTGGGTTGGAATGAAGAATCGGAAATGGGTAACAGGAACGGTCCGTGGTTGTATCTATCACTCCTGACTTCAACAAATAAATCAACGAAAAGAGGCAGTTGTTCTTAACAAAGACATATAAATCCTTTTAGCTGGAAGAGCTTCTTCGATAATAAACCTGAGGAAAGAAACAAACCTTTTCTTGATGCAACCCAATTCCTAGCTACAATATAATGTATGCGTACCTGACTAACCAACCTTGACATTCTACTCTGTTACATCTAGATAGGGTAAAGTATTTCTGGACGTACCTTGAAAAAGAACAAATTTTGAACTAAACTTTCTTTTTTCAGTCACAAAAAGAATTAAATTTAAAGTTATCGCAAGGACAGGGCTGGCTAAAATCTTCGTAAGCGATAGTACAATTAAACAAACATATATACTTGTTTGCCGTAGACACTGAATCTTACTTACAAAGGGTACAACACTTTCATTTTCTTGTGCACCTCAACTGATTTGACAGGAGCTAAGTAAAAAATAAAATAAAAACAAAGAACAAAGAAGAAAAATATGTCAACAAAAGCTTGGTGTATTTGACTAATTGGGCAATTGTTCTACTCCAATGAATGATTTTGCTTCTGGTTTTATCATTTTCACTTTTCAGGAGGTTAGCTGAGAAAACGCGTACCTGGATTATATAGACTGGACACCCTTTTTACCAATCCAACTTTGTGTTGAATTCAGGTTAATGAATGATTAATCCCGACAAGCCACGCATACGTAAAGGCCTCCTTTGATGTCTGTTCTTCAGCCAAAGAGGACTCACATGTGAATAGCCTAAACAAACCCAGCCATTTTCTTTGGTTATGAATTTATTAATTTCGTGCTAATTCCGTTTTACGAGATCCACAATATTGGCTTATGAATACGCTTAATTCTCATTGTTAATTGTAGTTATTGTCTGTTCTTTTGTTTATGGATTAGACGAAAGCGAGATCCAACAAGTCTAGTTGCAAGACTAAAAGAAGACGAGAGATAATTTGTCACTAAAATGTATAATGAAATATTTTTGGCATTCAACAGATTGTGTTAATCTTTAGTATTATCAAACTTGTGTAGCATTGCTCCAAAGGTAATAAGCCCATTTCAATGAATGACTCACTTCTGCAGCGAGTTATAAAGGTAGCCTCAGAATAATGTAAAGAGCCTCCCCTACATCACAAATGTTGAATATAGTATTACCAGCTGGAAGTTAATTTTGGTGGTAAAACTCCGGACAAATGAAAAATATAAATAAATACTTTTACCAAAAGGGATCAGTCGCATTATATAGTTATCTTACCTGTATTAATATCAGTTCTTATCTACAGATGTTATGGTCTTACAACAAAGAATAGAAAGGTAAGCTGTCATTAAATGGCTATATTCCTTCTGTCAAACCAGGTAGTTACTGTTTCTATTATGCACAGCTTAGGTTAGCAGTGAGATTTACCCCTCTTGTTTTACTAACATTGTATAATTGTAGTGCCAGTCTCCCATTTTGCAAATGCAACCAAAGCTATAATCAATACTGGGGTAAGCTATGCAACTTTCCTAAGGAACAGATGGTATGTGATCCAGCAGTAAGTTACACGTGATATGATTAGAGCAGTGGTTACAACAATTCTATCGCGAGAGCTCCAGCGCACTGCTACTCGTTACAAAATTTGTTGCCAGAATTTTTCTTTATATCTATTTTGTATAAAGACTAAGAAATTCCAAAAAGATTGAAAAAGAATAAATAGTGTTGCAAAACTCCCAAATTACAAAAGAAAACTATTTTAACAGAGCTTCGGTATACAATGTATTTTTCTATATAATGGTCTTGAATTGGTTGAGCTAGTAGCTGGGGTTCTTTGTTGAGTTACCACGGGGCTAATTTCCTAACTTCAACCATAAATGATATGCATTAGGTGTCAGAATATTATATGATAGAATATGCACCGTCATCTTCAAAGGTGATCTCACCATTATTCCACAACTCGTGGAGTTGAGTTTTATTATATTTGAAGGAAAGCCTACTAATTCTTGGAGTGTATTGGTCAATGAGAGTTTAGGGAAACCTAGACCAATATACAAAAGGTTAAACATCATCATACATTAAACGTATCTTTCCATAGTTTTCTTGATCTTGCAGACTTAGTAAGTTTACAGAGGAATTTCTTACAAGGGGTTAGAGGTGAACAAATGTTTGGCGTAAAAGAACTGCTTCAACTGTTTTATGTTTATCAAACAGTATATTATAAATTAATGTATGTATTTAGTATCATTCAGTGTTCTTCTTCTTCTTCATCTCTTTTAAACCAAACACAAGTCCAAACCGATAAAGAAAAATGGATAAAAAAAAAGAAATTTTTAAATTTGAAATACGATACGGAAAAACTTTTTAACGGCCAGTGTGTGTGAACGAACAATATCACATCATTGGCATAGAGGGCAAAATATTTCTCCTGTTTGAAGTTGAAGACATAATGCAGACCCTGTTTGGCAGAACCAGTCTCCCAGTATGTCTGTCTCGATGTGTCTGTTGGCTGTTCTTTGTTTGCTCTTTGCTGATTGAAGGTAAAGCTGTTTCAGGGTTTCAGGTGCAGCCTCGCACGGAAAAATCCCGAGCATTCTTTTTATCGCATTGACCCTTTTCCCTTCTGTACAAATAAACCCCTATGCATCCCATTAACAAAATTTTACAAGGCTTCGACTGTAGAAGACATTATCACCCAGCCAAATGTTGAAAATTTATAGCCCTGGAACTGCTTCTGGCTAGTTATTATTCTCTCTCTCTCTCTCTCTCTCTCTCTCTCTCTCTCTCTCTTGACTCAAATGATTCATCTTTTGTTTGATTGATTAATAAATTTCTTTTTTTATTTTTTCTTTTCCTTTTTTCTTTTTTCTCTCTTTCTGACTTATCTCTCTTTTGTGAAATAAAACATCACGGATGAACTGCCTACTTTTTAAAGTCAACAACAAAATTGTTTAAAACTAAAGCTACACTTCTCTTTCTTTTACACAACAGTTTACCATATCATCAACTAGTTCAAAACTAGACTTGACTATCAAAAAGAGTAAAGCACTACCTGACTTTACCACAAAGAGAAACGGTATTGCTATCAACGTCTTGCAAGAAGTACCGGCTTTTGAAAAGTCCGAAATACGCAACGGCTTTGCCTTTCCATCGCTCAGTATATTACAACGACATAGCCAATCGT
Source organism: Lodderomyces margitis (assembly GCF_024628925.1). Taxonomy (NCBI): domain Eukaryota; kingdom Fungi; phylum Ascomycota; class Pichiomycetes; order Serinales; family Debaryomycetaceae; genus Lodderomyces; species Lodderomyces margitis. The sequence continues at coordinate 334,652 of NW_026261901.1, read as the reverse complement.
CATCCTTAGTTAATCACACACCCTCGCTTCCGCTATGTTGAAGAAACAACACAATACATCCAAATCGACGTCTTTATTCCAAGTTAGGTTGAAAAACCTTGAACATGACGTGCTCGTGTTAAAGGGAAGTGCACACGAAGCTGCATCAGCATTGTTGTCGGGAAATATCGCATTATCGGTCAATGAACCAATACATGTTAAGAAAGTTACCCTTCGGCTCTATGCAAATTTAAAATTACGTGCTGATTTAACATCAGCTTCATCTGCAGCTGCTGGAACAAGTCGGAAAATGTTGAATTTCTCCAAGAAAGTTTATGAATATGACTGGGATTCAAATGAATTCAATCAGTATTTTGATCACATGTATGAAAACAGTTCAAGTTCAGTGCCACATTTGTCAAAAAATAATTCCTCCACGTCGCTCAAAGGATTGAGGTCAAGAAGTGGATTGAATTTGTCACAATTATCACAATCAAGTCATAGTTTGTTGTCTAGCCAAAGCAGCAGTTCAACAAATGTGCCAAGAACCACAGTTTCAGGGGGTGCTGGTAATCATGTGTTGGTGCAAGGCAATTATGAAATCCCATTCAGTGCAATTTTACCAGGAGATATGCCCGAATCAATTGAGGGATTGCCAGGATGTTCATCGGTCTACAAATTGGAAGCAACCATTGATCGAGGCAAATTCCATAGCACATTGGTGACAAAGAAACATCTTCGTGTTGTTAGAACATTGACTACCGATGCTGTTGAATTGTCAGAAACCATCGCTGTGGATAACACCTGGCCTAAGAAAGTTGAGTATTCTCTAAGTTGTCCTACGCGGGCCTTGGCTATTGGAAGTGGAACGCCAATTAGTATGATGCTTGTTCCTTTACTTAAAGGTTTGACTTTGGGAGAAATCAAAATCCAATTGGTTGAGTTTTATTCATATGTTGGCAATGTGCCCCCCATGCATCAAGCCGAAAGGGTCATTGCGTCTAAAAAGATTCCCAAACCCGATCCCGATAGCTTCAATATGGACAAATGGGAAATCGAAACATTTTTGAGGATTCCAGCCAGTTTATCAAAGTGTTGCCAAGATGTCGATTTGCAACTGCATGTAAAAGTGAGGCACAAATTGAAATTTGGTATTGGTTTGGTCAATCCTGATAATCATGTATCCGAGTTGAGAGCGTCATTGCCGGTACAATTGTTTATTTCTCCATTTGTCACTGTTAGTTCTAAACACGATGTTGATTCGGTTCCAAATGAAAACAACGAGGAGGATATTTTATTCACTAGTGATTCATATGATCAATTGAGTGGACTAGATAATCGAGCCAATAGCAGTGCGGCAAATTCAGCTAGTAATTCACATACCTCGCTTACAGGATTGGTGGCACCACCGGTGTATGATCAACACATTTACGATCGATTATGGTCAGACGTTTCTCCTATAGAAACGCCATTGACTTCAGGAGCCTCAACTCCAAGAAGTAGAGGAGGTGGGTATTATGGAGGTGATGTGGGCCAGTTTTCCATGTCGCCCTTGGATTCAAATGCATTGAGTGAGAATTTGAGGCAATTGAGCTTACAGAGACAAGCTCAAGAAGCTGAAGCCCATTCACAAAGCTCTAGAAACGGTCGAGCAACTTTCAATTTAGACGATGAAGACTCGCAACAACATTCAACTCCTCATTCATTGCCAGGTAATGATTACTTCACTCGTGGGTCGGGTTCCCTCCCAAGGAATCGTAGTTTTTTGCAAGACCATATAATGACACCGCCGGTACATTTATCGCGAGTTAACTCAGATGCCAGTGTACTTAATAATAGTGATATGTCCCGTGTTCCTTCCTATAGTCAAGCAATGAAGAGTGCTGCTTCGGGTGATGATGACGTTTCTCCAGCATACGAGCCACCGTCTCCTGATTCACACTTTAACTTGAATGAGGTGAATCGAAACTTGTTGCAAAATAATCAATCATCATTACTTCGTCCAAGTTTACCACAACGAGGGCCCAGTACTCCCAAAGCTGGTGCTCGTTCACCATCAAACAACACTTCCCCATCTGTTTCACGTAACGTATCATCAACAAGTTTATCAAACTTGATCCCATCGCGCAAATCATCGAATAATCTAGCATCTTCAATGGGAGGCAATGGGTCACATTCATTGAGACCAGCAGGAGGTAATAACGGTGTTGGATCGTCAAGCAATTCGTTGTCAACGAGTCCTGTGAATATCAGAGCATCGAGTCCTAACAATGCAAGTGAAGCATCGAATGTGAGTAAGCTATCACGTAGTGCTTCCGATAGACAAGCCGGTGCTCCAATGAGGACCTCCTCTAGTTTGAGTTTACATAATTTGCACTTCTTGTCCAAAAAGAAAGATAAAAAGTAAACAGTTAGGTAATATATTAATAGAGTTAGTAATTTTTTTAAAAAAACCAGCCATTGCTAGGCTATCCACCTCGTTCAACAACGTGGCTCTCGGCAAATTATTTCGCAGCCCAATTATAAAAAGTTGCAGCCGCGGAATCGTGTCACCCAAAAAAAAGAAAAAAGAACATAAAGCAATAAGGCTCAGTATAGTCCAGTATTTTTCACTGTACCGCCACGTTTGAATCCCAGCACATATGATAAAGACAAGCACAAGACTAGGCCTTACTCGATTTCTAAGCTCAGGAAACCGGCCACCGTCTCATTTCAGCTCGGGCGAAATTCCACAAACGTACAATATCAACAGCACCACCACTGGACACTCGTCCCCACCACCAACACCAACAACAACAGCAACATCACCCCCATCGTCTACTTTACAACAACCCTCAACTTCCAACAATCATGAAGGCTCAATTCGTGAAGTGACTGGGCTATTAGCTATGTTTGCCCTTGCGTATCTCGCCATCGACAATTACACCGAACGAATCAAGATTGAAAAGCTTCATCATGACACAACGGCAATAAACTTAAAGGCTCTACAAGTACAGCAATTAAACCATGCACAAGAAAGAAAGAAACGAGATTTGGTTATGTTGCAAGAACGAAGAGAAGTGGCTAAACGAGATTTCAAAATGGGGTTACACATTGCCATGTTGAGGAAACAATTACTTGATGCTGGGATGAAACCCGTGGATTTAGACGATTCAATTAAAGAATTTGAAAAGAGTGTCAAAGCCGACAATTCAATAAAGAATGTCACGGGCCAGTATTTATGGCTCGATGATAAATCAGGTATGTATAATCTTTGCCAAAACCTTTGAAGGATTTCTTACTAACATTTGTGATTATTCTAGAATTTAAACCGTACTTGCCTGACACTATGGAATATGACAAGAATCGTAAAAGTAAATAGAGATGAAATCAGATTATAGTAGATCAAGTTGAGCTGTGTGGTGTAGAGAGCTGGTTCATTCACTCTGCAACGCTTTGATATCCAAAAGGTCGTGTGCAATTGACAATTCGTTTTCTCATCTCACACCCATCCAGAGACGTTCTCGCGAATAAAAAAGGAGAGGAAAAAAATTTCAAACCTCTTTCACACTTCTCTTCTTTTTTCTTCTTCATCAATGTCTTTAATTATTGGCGCCCATTAGAGTCACGGTTTATATGGTATTTTCTTCTACATATTAACTACAATCACTATGTGATTATTTTCGTGCTCGGGTTAAGGCCATAAATCGAATGTTTTTACCAGCCTTGTTTTGTTCGTGTCTATTTGTTTTGCTTAGATGGATTGACTACGCGGTTCTAAACATACATTTTTGTAATATCATGTATAGAGTGGGAAGTACTTTTTCCGTGTATTGAGGGAGTATTTATATGTATAGTGTGTGTCTGTGCGTGTGTGCATGTCCTATTGCTGACTATGCTCTACCTTGTTTGATCATATTGGCATCGATCTTTCCTAATGACCGTTGTTGCAATTTCAATTGTAGTAGATTGAATTTGGGACAGCAAACGCTTTTAGCATCAGAGCCATGTTCTTCGTAGAATTCCTTGCAACATTTATATAGATCGTCGATGTAAGTGGTGCATTTCGACTCATTGTATCCATTACGTAGAAGGCAATCTTGAATTGCGCATGCTTTGGCTTTACATGTTTGCGATACGTCTGTTTCACAGCTTTCAGACATGTTGATGGCAATAGTAGCTTAGTAATTGTGCTCGTTGGTTGAGTGTAATGTGCTTATCTTCAACGATATAGATGTACTTTCAAGAAGAAAAGAAGGCAATTGCTAGAAAAGAAGGCATTTTTTGTTTGAAGCAATCGTTTTAAAATCGGTTCTAATTTTTCTTCTACTCATTTATATTCCTACATTAAATAAAATTACTCTACACTCGATCTATCCAAGTCCGTATGATAATCATCCTCGTCATACTCACTAGGTTCGCGAATAACCAAGGGGACAAACTCCTTCTTGGCCTCATTCTTTTCATTCTTGGATTTGTTACTGAAAAAGATCAAACTGGCAAGAAATAGCGATACCAACAATGTAATCAACCCCCAACGCGACAAATACCATCGCAAACTTTCGATTTCCGATCTAATTGCCGAATCCAATTCAGTTGTAATCTTATGGTTCGTCTCCTGGATTCGTAAAAATAATTTCTTGACATTCAATGTATTTTCTGATTTTTGCTCATGAATAGCCACTTGCGAATCATTGCGGAGTTTTAAATTGTCATTATTTAATTCGTCGGAGATGATGTTGAAATCACGTTCCAAGATGTTAACCAATGTGATTAGCTCATTGATATGCTGTTCTCTGCTGCGAGTTATATCAACCAAGATTTCCTGTTGAGCACTTTCAAATAAATATTGTTCACTCTCCATCTCATACTTTTGGGCATATATCGTAGACAACTTTGATAGTTTCGAGTTTAATTGATATATAAGTAATTTAATAATCAGGTCAGCTTGGGCTTCTGTGAAACCTGCCTCGGTAAGTCGTGTGAACACCTCATATGTGTCAATGTATGGTTCTAAATTGTCAAATATCTCAGTTAAGAAATCTTCTTTGCATGAACCTTCGGGTATCACCTTGGCCTCGCCTGGTACTATAGAGTTGCTCAACTCATTGTGCAATAGGTTGAGACTTGGCCTGGTATTGGAGGCAGCGTCAGTGCTGCTGCCACTTGCTGGTTTTGATTGCTCGGTTTGCTTCGTGCCTTTAACATCAGTATTGCTGTTGATATTCTTTGGATTTGACGTGGGTTTACCCTTTATTTCTTGATTTAGTCGTTGAAAGGTAGTGAAACGTCGTATATAAGTGTAGTTGCTGCCGTGTGTCTGGATGTACTTGTTGATTAGTTGTTTATTGTTGGAACATTGGTACAACTTGGGCGTGGCTAGGTAGATACTATATAATCTTCCGAGACATTGTTTCATATTTAACACGTAGTGCCAAGAGGGCTGTAATATCTTCAGAAATATAGTCACGTAGTAGGTTGGTGATACTAGTTATCGATAGCTCTTGTTGGTAGTTTCCAATAGATGTAAGTGTGTCAGAAACATATAAAGCTTTGCTCGAATTTATGGCGCGCACTAAATAACACTTTTTTTTCTTTTATCTTCTCAGCCAGAAAAAAAAAGGAACAAGACAACACAGCACAGCGCAATACAATATATAGACTATACATGACGAAAACGGTAAAACATAGCGAGAACATGTCATGCAAAACACAAACTTTTCTTTTTCTTCTTTTTGCAACATGTTTAATTGTAGCTACAGCTCGCAGGNTCTTTTTCTTCTTTTTGCAACATGTTTAATTGTAGCTACAGCTCGAAAGACCCCCCCCCCCCCCCCCACAACGGCCTAATTCATAAAAGTGCTATTAGCTAGGGGCTCTTCCTTGGTTGGTGGTGCATAATGTTTCTCCAAAGCATAGTGATAAAGCGCTCTTGAAAAGAATGCAAAGCCGAATTTGAGGTGTAAAAAGTGCACAACGGCCATATTCAGCATATTTGGATCTTCATCGATACAGGCATATCCTTCAAGCAGGTGATTCATCCCGCGGGTGTTTCTAGGTGCAATGATGTACTCGGGCGTAGGTGGAAATTGATTGTTAAACTCGGGATCATCAGCCTTTAAATCATCAGGTTTTGATGTCACAAGTTTGTAATTTGTGGTTCTCACACGAGAATCGCATAAGACGACAGTGAGCTTTCGTTGATCTTGATATGAAGTGATTATTTCATCCAAAGTGACTTCTTGATGTGTGGCTTCTCGCGACTGAATTTCATTCTCATTTATGGTATACATTGCTTTGGAGAATTTGTTTACAAGAACGATTTGTGGTAAAAGCAGTTTAAGTTTAGCCAACTCCTCTGGCTCACAAGTGTTGCTCAAGGCAACCAACTCTACCAAAATCGCATTTTTCACGGAATCAATATAATCGGCTTCCTCTTCCCAGCAGATTGCCTTTTTTTCAACAATGGTTAAACTCTCAATAGACGGAACCAAGCAACACCAAGTGATGAACCGACCCATCTCTCGTAACAATCTTACCCTCTCAGAAGCAACATGAGCTTGGTACTGAGCAAAGTACTCACTTCTGATTGCAATGGCATATTGCACATCCTTTTTCTGTGGCACTTGAATCTTCCTATCAGAGTCCAAATACGGTTGAGGGATATCTGGTGGGAGTTTCAATAATGGTGGGTGGTAGTGCAAAATTAAACAAAGTGAGGACGGTGTGTTGGTTTTGGGTATATGTTGCAAAAATTTGTCTAATCCAATGGGAGTGCCTGACCATGGGTTGAATACTTTCCAGAAAAGACCCGGTATTGAAGTGACAACGTACCAGTAGAACAGTACTTCGGTTAACAAGTTTTGAAAGTACAGCAGTGAAAGAATCTTGACGTAATCGTGAATTAAATACCTAATATCCAAACGCAAAATACGGAGCAATTCAACTGAGTGCAAGATTAGCTCATGTATGTCAAACAACCTCATGTAAACAAAGATAATATAAGTAAGCAAAATCTTGAAAACATGGGCAATGAAAATATCGAAAGTGGTGTAGTTCTCTTTTCCCGAATCTAAACCATGATTATAACTGGAATATAAGTTCAAACTTGTTGCAGGTAACGTGCTGATGTCTTGAACTCCCGCCAAGGTTTCATATAGTACCTGCTTCTCTTTTCTATTCTTGAACATAGCTGATGGAAGAGCCCAAAGGGTTGGTTGATGAAAACTGTTGCAAAAAAAGAGAAGAAAAGCAAATTTACGTGGACTTTATAAACAAAACAATGAAACTTAATATTACATCTAAATGTGTATATAAATTGAAATCAACACCGAAATAAAAGTTAGATCTTCTGAATGTCCACTAAGCTGCTTCAACAGCTTCCAAAAGCTCATCCAAATCACGCAATACTGGAACATTTCCATCTATTTCCTCAGTAGTGCTGCTTTCTTCATCGTCATCGGATGGATCAACAGTAATGGCAAAAGAATTGTCAGCCTCAACGGTAACATCCTTGCTTGGTATTATCAATTCCAATTCATCATCACCAACAAACTTGGCCTTGATTTTGTTGAATTTGATTACTTTGTCAAACTGAAAATGTTTTTCGAAGAATACTTCTTGATTCTTAAACTCGTTAATGAGATCTTCTGCATCTTCTTGTAGCTCTTCGTCTTCGACATCGTCATTTTCATCTTCGGAAGATTCCGATTCCTCTGAATCATCTTCTGAGTCTTCTTCTGAGTCTTCTTCTGAGTCCTCCTCTGAGTCCTCCTCTTCGTCTTCATACAAACCTTCAAAGTCACCAGTGTCTTCAGCATCATTGCCAAATTCGTAATCGTCGTCAGATTCTTCATTGTAGTCATTTTGCTTCTCTAATTCTTCAATCTGTGCCAATATAAAATCTCTCTTGGCCTTCTCAGCTCTGGCTTTTTCCTTGCCACTAGCTACTAAAGAATCTTCATCCCCCGAGTACTCCTCTTCAGAAACATCCTCTGGATCAGCATAGTCATATTCATCATCTTCTTCGTCGTCATCTTCATCCAAGGCATAACTGATAAACTCTGCTGGAGTTAATTCAGTTACATCAGCAACTTCATCCTCATCTTCAGTTTCGGCACCATTGAAATTCAACTTTCCTTTAATGACCAACTCGTTTTCATTCTTGAGAAATTCAATTTTTAATTCATCTCTAACCAATGATGGGAATCTGACATTCAATTTGTATGAACCGTCATCTAACTCCTCCAATTGGTAGTCTTGACTGTTGGCCAAATCTTCAGACAAATCCACAACTTCAAACTTGTTATCATCGTCTCTAATTACTTGCAAGTCATCATCATCGTCATCCTCCTCTTCATCTTCATCTTCTTCACAGTCGCATTCAGTGCATGGTAAACTCTTGTAAACAGTTGCTCCCTCTTCGTCTGAGGAATCGTCACTGTCAACCTCGATGTATTCGGGCTCAGAACCCAATTCTGAATCTTCGTCATTTGACTCGTATTCATCAGGACTGACCAAGTTTTCCTCAAATTCCTGTCTAATACCTTCAAGGAGCAATTTTTCATTCAACTTATTGGTATCGACCAAGTATCCGATGACTTCATCGTCACTTTCTGAGTCTTCACTTTCAGAACTCTCGTCTTGCTCAACAAGGTGTACAATTGCTTCAACATCGTCCTCGGAATCACTGGCTTCTTCAGAGTCCGAGTCTGAGTCTGAGTCTGAGTCTGAGTCTGAGCTGCTTGTGCTTACTTCCTCATCATCGTAGTAAGCAACAATCTCATCATTCAAGTCGTGAACTTCAGGTACTCCAACATCGTCTGCACTCACCAATTTGTCATCCAAACCAACATAATACTCATTACCATCTGACTCCAACTCAACATCGCTAGCATCAATAAAGTCGATATCATTTTCGGAATTACCTCCCTCATCATAGTATTGGGGTCTAAGTTCGAAGTCGTATACTTCTTCCTCTTCTTCTGAGGAGGAGTCGGAGTCGGAGTCGCCTTCGGAATCTTCTTCACTTGAAGAAGACTCTTCACTTACGTCATCTTCGTCATCATAACCGTACACTGGAACATCTTCTTCTTCTACTTCAACGTCTTCACTTTCATCTCCCTCACTGTCCGGCTCTTCGACGTATACAAATCTTTTTGATGGTTGTTGATGATAATACTTTCTGTATTGCTGTTTTTGAGGTTTTGCAACTTTAGCGCCTCTCTTGGGTGTAGCTGAGTGACCCCTTTTCTTGTTGTATTTGCTCTTATTGGATCTATTGTACGCCATTCTATCTCTATAGTTATAAACTGAATTAGTTGTATTCTAACTGCAAAATTAAATGGAAGTTCTTTCTCCTTAAATATTGAAAAATTTAAAACTTCGTTTGTAATGAGATGCTGCGGCGCAATTTCCTTTTTGGTAAATTGCCACCAGTATAGAACCTTAAAGAAAATGACACAAACATGGTGAAGAAAAAATTGCAGCAAATTTTAATTCTCATGGTGGCAAACAGAGGAATGCCAAACACAGTGGACTTTCTACATGGTGTTGTCAATATCCCTTGAAAGTGCAATTTGTAAACAAACTAGCTTGGGCCACTTGGCCGTATGGCACGATATTTTTATTTGTATTTAGTCCTGAAAGGGCAGGTATACGCTCATTGACGAATGACATTGTTGAGATACTATGTTCAGCTTGAGTTTTACTATGGGCAGGTTTGAATCGGCAAAATCAGACAGTCTTTTATTCAATACATCAGACAGTCTTTTGATGTGAAAAATCAGACAGACATTCCCAAATGTAAAATTGTTTAGGAAATATGTCGATATGAAGGTTTGTATCACCTTCAAGGGAAAGCACTATCTTAAGTAGAGTTAGACGAACATGAATTTACAGCACGCACAGAGTGAGTAGTGAGTGATATGTAGTATCTTTGCTTTGCAAAATCATTGAAGTGGGCTGGTCATAGCAACGCGAGTCGAGCGTATTCAAAGGTCAGGATAAGCTTCATGAATGCAGATTCACTTTCTTCGACACTGCCTCCATATTTTCCAGTCCAAAGCAACATCTATACGAATTACTTCAATTGGTTAAATTCAAAATAGAGCTCAGAGCATGGGAGTCTTCGACAACGTGAATTGAGTGACCATTTTGCTGTCGGGGAATGTGTCTGAAGAAATGTCCGCAAAAATGTCGGGGAATGTGTCTGATGCGCAATTCATGTAAAATTTGAAGAGATTGATCTAAACCCGCACAATCAAGAGGTATCAACTTGCTTAATCCTTATCTCATATCGATTGTTTCCATTAAGGAACTCACTGTTTTGTTTGTTTTGGTTTCGCCAACTTTCGCGAATAATAGACTAAAACCAGACAGACAAAAACCTTATATCCCGACAGACAGACATTTTTATATTTTCATGATCCTTCAATAATGACAACTTATTCCTCTCGTTTTGAGACATAGAACATATCTCACACATCGAGAGGAAATAACTTTGAGCTCAGCAGAACAAAGTGGATGTGGTTTTCCCACATTTTCAAAGGCATTTTTCACAAATTACTTCTATCTTTGAGGGCGGGTCGTAATCTAAGTCCTTCAGCAGATGGATTGCAGCTTTCTATCACTTAAACCAATCTATGTTTTACAAAATTACCTAAAAGATACCAAGTAGATTTGTCTTCATTTTGTAAAACAAGATTATTTCCTAATAAATTGCTGCAAAAAATTAAAAAATTTGTATGCTCGGTTTGATAGAGAGTTGAATTCATTTATACCCTTTACACATACCTTTCTAACCCACATATAGCCTATAGTTGCTCAGCATATCTATGTTAAGTGAACCAGTCTCACACCAACCCAGTAAAGTATCCTATTCCGTTCAAAATAATTTATATAGTTTTCTATTTTTTTTCTTTTTCACATGTTAATTAAGGTATTGTACCTCGCAATTATATTTTATTTTATTTTTTTCCTTCAACATTACCCCAAGCTTGAAAATCATTTGAACACACAACTTTCTCTTTCAAAATCAACTCCATTACATGTGTAATCACAGAAACAGTAACAACAATGCCAGAATTTTCACACCACCTAAGAGCCACATTTGAACCTAGTGAGACTAAATTGTTGACATCAACACCCACCAGCAAATTATTGACCGACTCGCCGGTTTTAGCAACTGCACTATCACAGATCTTTCCTTACATTCTATTAATAGATGGTGTGCTAGAGACAATAACATGGACCAATGAGGATCACTACCGCAACTTTTTGATATTGGCTGTCTATTCGTGTGTTGTGATGTATTGGAATATGGTTAGCCACGTTGTGCTTCCCATTATTTTGGCATTGACGTTTGCCAGTATAGTGTGGCTGATCAGCTCAATTGTCTATGATTCAAAGTATGATGAAAAGCCTACAATCGAAGAGGTATTGTATACGTTGCATAATATCACAATACGATTTGAAATGGTTTTTAGGCCAATCAAAAAATTTCCCTTCACGGTTACAAATTATACGAGGTTATTCGTCGTCACACTCTTGTTGTCACCAGTATATTGGTTTTTGGTAAAGACAATAATACCTCCTCAAAAATTCTTGTGGTATTCGGGCTTATTTGCCTTAACATTCCATAGCCCTCATGCGTATGCCATCAGACAGTTGCTTTGGAGATCAATATACCTTAGACTTGTCGTTGTATACATCACTGGCTTGGATGTAAAAGTGACCAAAAAATACGATCCAAGCGATTACCAAGAAGTTTCAAGGGTTCAAACACCTGCAACGAGTGACATCGAAGACAAGAGTGTTGCAGCACCTACATTGTCTAATTTCAAAATCTTGAAAAAAAAGATGGTTTCCCCAACTCAATTGAAACAGACTGTTGTGTTTGAGATTTTGGAAAATGAAAGACGATGGCTCGGTTTGGGGTGGTCATCGTTGCTTTACCCCAGTGAGAGGTCTAATTTCTGCTACGAAAAAACACTGCAACCGGCACCTCCAATCACCGTTCACAAGGAAAACTTTCCTTTTCCTATTTTTGAAAATGACATATATTCATACCAATGGGAATGGATAGAAGACGACTGGAAGTTGGACAATGAGTTTAACAAATCTAAATCAAAAGATGGTTGGGTGTATTACGACTCAAAGTGGGAACATCCTCGATACAGAGATGGATTCAGTAAGTTCACGAGGTCGAGAAAATGGACCAGGACTGCAACCTTGATGATTGATAAGCAAAGCACTGTTTATGATGAGTGATTTATGAGCTTACATTTGTTGACATTACATAGTTTATCAATTACTGTCGTGGAAGAATAAAAAGTGACACACAAGTGTCACACTTTTTTTTTTATCTCGAAACGAAAAAGAAAAAAACAGAAAGGTAAAATATCTCATCTCTTTTCCTCTCAGTTTATCCCTGCCAAATAGTATGAGTTCAACTTCAAACTTAGAGTACAAAGATATACCGAAGAGGTATATTGATCCTCTTGCTCCAAAGGACAAGGGTGAGGGGTCAAGAGTTAATGGAAAGGATTGGAAGATAAAAAAGGATGCATTTAGGGTGAAAACATTGGGAGTGTCTAAAAAGAGTTCATTCAAGGAACGAGAGATGAAGAAGTTGCAGGAGCAACAGTACAAAGAGAGATTGAAGGAGTTGAAGGAAGAGAAGGAGTCACTTAAAAAACAAAAGATCGATGATTTAAAGAGAAGACGTGAAATAAAGGCTGAGAAAGAGAGACATGAAAAGTTGGCAGCAAAGATGCACCTAAAGAAGGTGGAGAGGTTGAAGAAACGGGAAAAGAGAAATAAGCTCCTTAAAGAGCGTTAATGAATCCGGTAACGAGATATATACTTTGAGTCATGCAGGCCCAGCAACAAAAAGGTGCAAGAGCGCACCGAGAAAAGTCCAGTATATGTCAACCAAAAGAAACACTCAATTTTGGATGAACACACTAAAGTCCAAGTCAGTGGCTATGAACATCACCAACACCTTCTACATAACGTTAAAAAGTCATATCGCAACTTTCATTTCATTTCTTTTTATTTTTTTTTTATTTTTATTTTATGACAATTGTATTCCTTTTTATCTTTTTTTCTTTCTTTTTTATTTTTTTGCCACTAATGATAAAGTCTGCATCAATGCATTATATGTTTGCTCATCAGTTACCCGGCTAATATGTAGAAGTATAAATAGGAGCGGATTTTTCCCACTTTTTTTTTTGCTTTCTTTTTCGTTCGAAAAAATATTTTAGTCTCATTTCGCGATCCTGCGTATAATAAACCCCCATTACTCAAAATCAAATCTCCAGTATTAACTTATTTGGGGTGTGTTTTTATAGGAGTTCATATTATTATTAAATCATCCTTAATTTCCACCAACACTATTGTCTTGCATTTTGATTTAGGTTTCACTCACTAAAAGAATCAATAGGGGGCACCGAACAAATCATTGTCAGGGGTAGTTTTCACGGAAAAAAAAAGGGAAGAGGGTATTTTACTAAATTAGTTTCACACCCTTTTGTATTATATTAAAATTCATTTTACATTTCTACTATCATTATTATTTTTTATCTTTTCATTAAGCATTTGGGATACATTCACTTGTTCATCTCAAATATCAGATATTAGGCTTTTTCTTTTTTAACTTTGCACCATTTCACGCAAGCGTTAACGCACAACATATATACACACAAGCACACACAGATTTTTATACTTTTTGCATTTACACAAATAACAAGCTACAATCATGGATTCATTAAAGTTGCCACAAACAGCTGCTCAAGCTAAAGTATTTACCGCTCCAAATTCCATTTTATTTCCTAAAGGTATAGATGGCGAAGAAGGTCTTGACGAGAATGACAACAAGGACTTTAATGCTAATGGAACCAACACTACAGTCAAGAAGGAAAAGAGTGCTGATATAATCGAGTCAAAGCAACAGGAGGATGATGGTGCCACGTCAGGAATTGTTCCTACTTTACAAAATATAGTTGCCACTGTCAATCTAGATTGCCGGTTGGACTTGAAAACAATTGCGTTGCACGCTCGTAATGCCGAGTACAATCCGAAGCGTTTTGCTGCTGTTATTATGAGGATAAGAGATCCCAAAACAACAGCTTTGATTTTTGCTAGTGGTAAAATGGTTGTTACTGGTGCCAAGTCGGAAGACGATTCTAAATTGGCCTCGAGAAAATATGCTCGTATTATTCAAAAATTGGGATTCAATGCAAAGTTTACCGACTTTAAGATTCAAAACATTGTTGGTTCATGTGATGTCAAGTTTCCCATCAGGTTGGAAGGGTTGGCATTCTCGCATGGTACTTTCTCTTCATATGAGCCTGAGTTGTTTCCTGGTTTGATTTATAGAATGGTGAAGCCTAAAATTGTGCTTTTGATTTTCGTTTCTGGGAAAATTGTGTTGACGGGTGCGAAACAGAGAGAGGAAATCTATGCTGCTTTTGAGGCTATATATCCGGTGTTGAGTGAATTCCGAAAGTCTTAGTTGTAAGGTTATTTTATAGAAATTTTAATAACAAAATGCCAATGAATGTTTTCGAAAGAAAAAAGAAGAGGAGGAGGGATATTTTTGTCTAGCTAAAGTAGTCGTTTATTGCTCTAGGCTTACTGTCTTTTGCGGCTATTTTTCTACTCGTATAGACTAACTTGGGTCTCTTTGTAGCAGCAATACCAGCACCTGCCTTTGATTGTGATTCGGGAGTTGCCAGTTTTTCCAGAGACGTGATATCTACACCAGAGGAGGTTTCGGTATCTGACTGCACTGATCTCTTTTTACCAGCACCAAATAACGTTGAAATATCTCTCATTTTGTTTAATTTAAAGTGGTATTTGGCCTCAAAAAGAAGCTTGTTATTCTCATTCAAGTTCATTTCCTCTGTTGCTGAACCTTCATTCCATGGATCAAAATCAGTGAAAACGGGACAATGATCACTGCCTAGTATGAATGGCCAGATATCTGCATTTGAGACACAATTGACCATATTCTGTGAGCTGCATAAAATCAAATCTATTCTTGAACCGTAATTGATTTGTCTTGAACTGGTCAAGGTGTTCCACACCGTATACATTTTTCTTCTTCTTCCTTGGATGTACCTCGTGGTGTCATATAGGAAATTATCTCCCATAGATGCATCTGTTCTCTCTTGAACCATTGATCGTATAACGTAATCATTCATTAATTCGCGAGCACGTCTCGATTTTTTAAACTTGCAGCATTCATCGTAGTTGGCAATTTCAAACGAGCATCCATCAGATATATCGGTGATTTGATTTGTTGCTAATCTATCATTGATGCCCTCAGCACTGTCAATCAAATCAAGACACACATTGATATCACCCATAATAATGACATCTTTACCATGGTTGAATTTCAAATTGTGACACCGTTTCAACAAGTGCAGTAGAAATCGTAGCCTGAAAATTTCACCGTCTTCTGTTCCCAGTGAGTTTGCGGGGCAGTATAACGCGAAAACCACACAGTTATTTATCAATTCAATAACAACGCATCGTCCTTCGCTGTCTAGATCTAAACCCAGTTTTTCATCAATATCTGTATACCCCCCAATATTACTATCTTGCAACCGATATGATTTCCCACTTTTATCCGATAACCAACCCGTAAGTCCTTCTTCAGCCTTGACAACAGTTAGATACTTTCTTTGTATTGGCGTTTGGGGGATACGCACAAAAAGTCCAACGCCACTATATCCCTTTTTTTTTGTCGGTAGACTTATGAAGGACCGATAATCTTTTAAATGGCCAATATTTTTCAAGGTGCTCAAAGATTGTTCCGTTAGTTTTAATTCCTGGAGTGTAATTACGTCTGCTTGTAGCAAATCAAACATTGTATTGAAATCATTGTTGATTTTGTTCCACGGATGGTAATTAAAAATTGTCTTGACACCGTTTACATTAAACGTAACAAATCTAAAGGAATTTTCATTTTTCTGTAAAATTTTAGTGAATGGTTGTTGAGATAGTAGGTCTGGCATCTGAAAGCTTGCGTGGCGCTGTGCTCTCTATATAGTTTTATCTGTAGTTGTTTTATTTTCTTTTATTTTTTTTTATCTGGTTCTGGCAATGGTAGCTCATGGCATTGTACTTGAACTTTATTGTAACTCCACAACAATCTGGGATTTACGATGGTTAGGAACTACTCTTGCTGGAACTGTGGCAAGTTGAGGCGCAGCTCCTTTAGCTGATTACTGTTTAAACGTGTTACTCGCCCACCTTATTCCTGTATCACAGACGTACCTGCAGTGTGAGATACACTCAAGGTTTTAGATAACGCACCTTCATTACCTCCTGACATTTGCCTTCTCGTATGGGAAAAATTAATAAAAAAGAAAAAGAAAAGAAAAGAAAAGAAAAAGGGGAACTCGGCTCAGTTATGTTTGGGTTCTAGACTTGCTATGAACAATTGTTCTTTCCATTGTGAAAAAAATATAAAAACCAAGAGGGACTTACGCGTGAACCAAAGAAGAATTCTTTTATATCTTGTTTTATTGTCATCAGAGTATTATAAGACAATAGGAAGAACTGGAGAGATGTTAGGTTCAGTCTTATTAAACAATACTTTTGAAAACACAAACACGTCTTGAAAATTGTGCAAGACAATTCTTTACTTTCTTTTTCTTCTGTTTTGACCTCATGGACACGACTGTCACAAAAGATATTTGAAGATATTTTTGAAATTTTTTCCTTCTTCTTTTCTCGTTCTTTGTTGTCAGTTGTAAGTCTTAGTCTTTAATCTTTTATTTATTTATATTTACTTATATTTACTTACCTAACTCTACATAATCAATTTAGTTTTTTTATTTTATTTTATTCTTAATTTCACGTAACTTCTTCACCTTTAGAGATTTAAACTTCAAATTCTTCTAAATCTGAAGTCAATAAGTCAATAAGTCGACAAGTCACTGGTTTCTGAAACTACTCCCCCACTTAATTGCTATAGATACAAACACGAAAGTCAAAAACAAAGAATAGCAAATATTTTGTCTCAACACACTGCGTTACAATTTTCAGTTCAATTGAACCATTTCATGCATCAGTAAGCTCTCACGATCAACGTCCTTATAAATACAACGAAAATGATAGACACCCAAGCATTCAACCAGGAGTCCCCGTTCAAGCAAACACATAACGATTCAGCAAGTCATTATAACCTTACAAATACGACTCAGGATCTTGTAAAGTTTCAGTTACAAGAGCAGTACAGGTCTTCGTTGAACGTGGCAGCTGATGCCAACCCTAATGGGCCATCACCATCTTTGTTTCACGACTCGTTTCGGTCTCAAGACTCATTCAATAATCATTTACAGGCGAGTGCTGCGTTATACCCTTCGTTGATCAACATCCCTAGCTTATCGTCCACACCAACATCCACCGATGACGATGAGGCTGAAAATTATAGCCTTGACATGTTTTTACAATCAAACAAGCCCAATTACATGAATTTGAAGATCTTGATTGAGAATGCAGCCTTTGATTCAGACCAGCTCGGCAACGAATCTGTTCTACCTTTACATGAAATAGAGAAACTAAAACAGAAAGTTGAGGAAAAGCAAGAACTACAACAATACTTGCTTTCAAAGATAGCTGTGTCTCAGCAATTTATCAATGAAGTGGTGTACAAGGACAATGTGGATTCGGAAACTTTAATAAGGGTAATTAAAACGGTTTCATCTTTGCAAAGCCAACTAATTTCCAACAACAAAGAATTGGATGACGCAAGACAAAAAGTCAACAACCACAACTTGTCGTGTATGCTTCTAGGATATATTGAAGATGTGAAACGTAGCCGTCTTGATGAAGAAGACCAGAGCACCGAAACCTTGTCAGAAGATCAAGTGGGCAAATTACCATCTTCAACGACTTCGTCGCCCACCAAACAAAGCCACTCATCCCCCAAACTTTTTGAGTCACTCTGTGCACACATTGCTAGTATCGCTGCTCAAAGAAATGTTACACTTGCTCCACCTCCCACAGATGACGATGATGTCGCAGTCAAGCTCAGTTGGATGCAGCATAGCATTGATGCTGTACTTTTGAAACCGGCGACTTCACAGTTAACAGAAGATACTACTGTGATTGCTAACAATTCTATGACTGAAAAGCTGTTTACTTCATCACCTTCCACAGACTCAAGCAAAACTCTTGCCGAGTATAGAACCGCCTTGACCGATTTGAAGTTCTCTTATCAATACTTGGCCAAAGAATACGAGCTTTCAAGAATCAGCTCATCAAAACTTATTCAAGATTATAGGAAAAGAATTGAAAAGTTGGAAAAGAACAAGGGAATCTTTGACTCAGATTCTTGTCGAAGCTCTGTGTCCGGTTCAATTTCACCCATTCACGCAACTTCCCTTGAGAGCAAAAATAAAGAAATAACTAAACTACGTAAAGAGCTCAATTTGCTAAAGGTTGACAACATTGGCGTGTCTAAACGTTCTTCAGCTGCAACCTCGTTGAAACACAGTAGTGCAGATTTTTCATCTCCACAGGTGGGTAAAAACTCAGGAACCAGCGATGAAGATGATACAACAAGTCAAATCCTGTCCGTAGC
The DNA here is from genome assembly GCF_024628925.1 of Lodderomyces margitis. NCBI lineage: Eukaryota > Fungi > Ascomycota > Pichiomycetes > Serinales > Debaryomycetaceae > Lodderomyces > Lodderomyces margitis. The sequence continues at coordinate 316,096 of NW_026261901.1, read as the reverse complement.
GTCGCGAGGTGGAGCAACATCTGCAAGTGGCGTAAGTAATGGCATATTAAGGAGTGAGTTCAAGAAGATTGTGAGTGAAATGCAAGATTTCTACGAACAGGAATTGGCTGAAGAGAGGATGGTTCGAAAGAGGCTAGAAGAGGACTTTGATCGGTTAAGTAGCCAGCATGCTAAAAAATAGCGTGTCATGTTTCTGGACCTCTTTAGCAACGTACATGTATATGTATATAACTTCAACTTTGTAATATATTCAATAGACTGATACAGTTATTCCTTCTCTAGCTTTTGCCGCATGAGGTAAAAATGTGGTTGTAAAAAAAAAACATAAGAAAACGAGACGTGATATGTGAAAGACGAGTACACATCACCATCGTATATAGTACAGGTAATACCAAAGACACAGTCATCCTTGACGAAAGCGTAAGCTGAGATGGCACGCAAGAAGATAGCCTCGATATTCAAGCCCTATATACCAAATAATAGCGCACTTACAAACGACATTAATGATATGTACTCGCTTGTACTGCGTGGACTTAATGGGTTGGAACAACAATCTGAAAGCAATTCAACTTTAAAGCTCTTGAACCAATTGCAAGAAGAGCCAAAGCTGAAAGAGAATGGCAGCTATTACAGGGAATATAATGGGACTGAATCAAACACACAGCATTTTAACGAGGGAAACTCTTTAGGCTATCCCAAGTTTGATCAGTACCTGGAGGAAGCGTCAGCACCATACGAAGGGCCTGATACAGATGCAGGTAAAGGTAGAGGAGAGGATTTAATACAACCCTTGAAAGAACTAGCGGAGTCTAGACATGTGCTGACACTGCAATATAAAGAGAACACTGCATCAAATGATCACGCGATCGAGGGTTCTCGTAAACTACCGTTGTCACCTCCAAAACCACAAATGCTGCAAAAAGAACTACCCAATGTAAGAAGTGAAGATGACGACGGCACACCACCAAGCAACCATGTTGAGACTCAAACGAAAGGGGGAGAAACAAAGAATGAAATACGAAGAAAGCTTTCAAAGTACGGTGCTCTTCCCAAAGCTGGAACTCAAGCAACTTTAACAGAGAAAGAAGCCGCTGCCGAGATTCTAAAGAATGGCCATTCCGCAAGAACTGAAGATATTGCGATGTGCAGTTCAATGAGTGGCCAGTTGGAACGTTTTAAGATTAAGCCAGTGGAAACGACAAATAATAAACCGACAGGAGCCACTTCCACTTCGTCCGTCCAAGCATCAGCCAATATGCGAGGAAAAATCCCTTGGAATAACCTTGCAAGTATCTCACTGGGTACACGAACTGAAACTTTAGAAAACAAAAAGAAAGAAGATACATCATTCCGTTCACCACCTAACAACTTTCTACATGCATCAGGGCATGACCTACATTCCAAACTAGTCGACAGCTCTTCATTTACTAGGTCAACAGAGAGCAAACACTTTAAGCAATATGAAAAAGCGCTAGATAAAACAAAAGAAAGCTTCACGAATACACCATTTCAAAAAAATCGGAGCAAACCGACTGAAGGCGGTTTTGAGCACGCAACTTTGAAGAAGAAAGCACAGGCCACCGGTCCTTCTTCAACTGGACCAAGAAAGCAAACTTTTGTTACCTCAACAGAGAGTTTTATTAAGAAAGCTAATTTAAACAAACTGGCGAAGCCGGGCTCATTAGACTATAGCAGTAACAGTCCAGCTGAAAAGCCACCATATAAAGCTAAAGAACCAAGTATGAATACGGTTCACGAATATCAGAGATTTGGTCGCCAAGACCTTCTGAAGGGTGAACGATGGGTTCCTATTAATGATGCTTATGCGTCCGGAAAGAGCCAAAGCTATTCAGGAAATAATTTACATACCAAACCTCGTCTGTCACGCGAGGAAGAAAATAAAGGATATAAAACACACAAGCCTCGAACTTGGGCCCATGAAGGATCGGAACCGCCTAATAAAAAATTCAAGCCCGAACCTGTTCATTCGAGGGCTGATTCCTATAGACCCACGTATTCTACTGAGAGAAAACGCCTTGGAAGCTTTGATGCTGGCTTTATGAAGCCACAAATTAATGTAAAGAGCTTCAATAATCAACCACAAACGGATACCCATGCTGACTTGAAACTACCGGGAAAGCTTCGGTTTGAGATGGTGCCATACTCAAAGCAGCAAGTGGAGCACTTTCTATCTGAAAGCTTGACACACCCCAATTTGAAAATTGCATACTTCGTACAGACATCTCAAGAATTAGTCAGCAAAGCCCATGGATCTTTGGTTTCCGGAAAGTCTTCACAAAGTGTGCTAGACTACCACAAGTTTATAAAAGCAGCTATCAAGTGCTTGTTAATACTTACTAAAACGTACAAAAAAGAGTTGACTCCGCACCAACTAGTTTCAATATACTACAAGCTAGCAGTATTGTACTTACATGAAACAGAGAGCATTGATTTGGCAGAAGCTTACGCGACTACAGCGCTGAGTGTTTGCAGAGACCATTCATTAATTGAGCTTGGGTTTTTCTGCGATTTGTTAAAGATTGAAATCTATGAAAATTATAATGTTACAATGGTAGATGGGTTTGTTTTGGGAAGAGTAGCACATTATGAAGACGCTGGATATCATTTACTTGCGAGTTGCTTGCAGCTAGCAAGGATAAAGTACCTATTAGCATCGGATGTCACGTTGGCTTTGGTTAATCTACAGCGGTTAATCAAAGCGCCCAAATTACATCCAACTATCAAGAAAATAGCGTTAGTTTATGTTGCAGGATTGCAAAATTACCGTGGTGATCCCGACATAGCTGTGGAATTTCTAAAAGGGGTAGACACCACAAAGGATTCGCAACCCTTTGTGGCGTATGTCTTGATGACGAAATTGCTTGCAAATATGAACTTGAACAGCACTTCCGAGGTCAAGCATCTTCTTAGAATGCTTATGGAACTCTTTAATGATGGTACTAAATCGAACTGGAACCAATGGCTGGTTCATGGCGATATCAAATTTCATGTTAAAGGCGAATCAGATATAGAATTTGATTTCGTGGTTCCATGGTTGCCTGTGCTGGACTTTAATATCATGTTGTATTTCTTGAGTGGTGTTGCTTATTTGCACTCAATGGGAGATCAATCCAAGGTTTGTTTTACCAAGGCACTTAAACTCATTGGTGATGCTCAAGAGAATCTTAAATTGAACAAGAGCTTAGCCAAGTACCTCACTGCATATGAGGCGAGGAAGCGTAATTTGAAGTTGCGGTACTACAAGTATTTAATACAGTATTACCAGCAATGGCAATCATTCATTGACGATAATTCAAAAATCGCTTCCTTGAATGAGTTTATGAATGCCAACAATAAAGGCTTTAATCGAGAAGAAATTACCATGTTTACGCCCCTTTTCCCCTACATTAATTACATGGTTGCCATGTATTATCACAGCCGAGGTGATATTCAGGCCGCCAAGTTCTATTACTTGAAAGTGAGAAACTGGACAAGTATAGTTGCCGATGAACCAACCATCTCATTGCAGCAAATGTCTAACGGACTTGGTGGAAATGCAGTTTCTCCCCTGGGAAAGTTTAGTGAATTGTATATTTATTCGACATTCCATTTAATCATCCTTTTGGATTATGAAATTACTGAAATTATACTGAAAGAAGAAACGGAAGAATCAAAACAAGCAGTTGAAAAATTTAGTGGTATTAGAAATACCCTTTCTGATGAGTTTGCATTGGCTAGCAAAGTACCTGTTAAAGCTGATCAATTTCAATCTAGTTTTGTTAATACCAATAAGCTTTTAAAAATAACGGTGGAGATCATCATGAGGGTGCTTAAAGATTTACCACCGGATTTTGCTGCAAATGAGTTGAAACTGATGTTGGTGAAGATTGGCGATAAAACAACTTTTTATTTCATTTACTTTTTAATTTCATATGCTTTGGTATTTAAAATTTCAGGCACAACTGAAACAAACAAGGTGATTAAACGATGTTTGGACTTGCTTCCCAAATCGAAATCAGATGTGGTTGAAATGCCACTGGGTAAAAAGGTGCAAGTGTCTATATCTGAATCAGTCGATTCTTGTCGAGTGTTTTTATTACGCAGTTTGATGCAAGTACACGAGAGTAATGGTTTGCATAGTCAAGTGGATATGGAAAAAGTTCAATTGGAGAGATTTTATAAATTATTGGCTCCAAGGTATGCGATGTTGGCGGAGAATGTGATTTACGATCCAACTTTTCAAAGTTTGGCGCAACTGCAAGCAGAAGAAAAGCAGGATGTAGAGATGAATAATGCATGAGACAGCTATCGCTTCTCAAATGATGTTACTTTTTTTTTTTTTAATATTTAATCAGTAATATACAAAGTGGGGAGGAGGGGGGGCCTTAAAAGCTTTTATTCCTTTTTAGATTTTTTCTTCTTTTCGCTTTTTTCTTCAGCACCATCCTCAGCTTTCCTCTTTTTCTCCTTCTTTTCCTTCTTGTCTTTCTTTTCCTTCTTTTCCTTCTTTTCCTTCTTTTCTTTCTTTTCCTTCTTATCAGAGTCTTCAACTTCAGTCTTGACTTCGACTTCTTCAATCAAGGTCTTTTTAGGTAATTGAGGTTCAGGAGCAACCAATTTGGATTCAGGAATGGCTGGTGCTGGCTGTTCATCCAAATCATTATATTCTTTCTTCCAAGTTTCAGGTGTATTTTCATTGACTCTACCATATTTATCCAATTTACCATCGGCCTTCAATTGTTTCTTCTTTTGGGCAACTGGTCCCAAACCCCATCTTCTTGGATAGGTGTCTCTTTCCATAATACATCTCTTGACTTTAGCAACAACACCGTGGTCACAACCTTGTAAATCGACAGTGGTCATTTGGGCAATACCAATGGCAATGGCCTCTCCTTTGGTGGTGATTAAAACAACTTCATCGTACAATTCAATACCTTCTTCGTATCTCAATAAACCGGGTATCATCAACTTGGCACCATAACATACTGAATTGACAGCTGAGTCCTTAACTACTATTCTCTTGTAACCAACTAATAAAGTTTCCAATGGTTGAATGATTTTCCTCAAGTACGATTCATCTCTAGTGTTGTCATAAACGTATTGAGCATCCAAAACATCATGCAAGGTGACCAAATTGTCCTGTTCGCTCATGGCACCTGAACGTACACGACGCAATTCTTGCATATGACCACCAACACCCAACAACATACCCAAATGAACACACAAAGTTCTCATATAAGTACCAGCTTCACAAGAGGCCCAAAACACACCCAATCCTCTCTTGTTGTCAAACTCAACCAACTTGGAATCGTAAACAGTTCTAACTCTCAATTGTCTCTTGACAGCAGAGATCAAAGGTGGTCTTTGAAACAAAGCACCAGTCAAATTTTCCAACGCTCTATTCAACTCCTTTGGGTCTTTCAACTGTTCGTGCAATCTAACAATACAGACATACTCTTTACCTGCACCTTGTTGCGATTTGACCAATCTAGTAGCACGGTCAATACAAACAATCAAACATCCGGTAACTTTAGGATCAAGAGTACCGGAATGACCAGTCTTCTCAACTCTCAATATCCTTTTAATCCAAGCGACAACTTCGTGTGACGAAGGGTTGGATGGTTTGTCCAAGTTGATAACACCTGATGAAACATAAGATCTGAGGTCTCTGCTGTTTGGTGAAGAACCAGCTGGGATGGGGGTGTAGTGACCGGATCTAACAAGTAACTTGTCGTAGTTCTTCAACAAAAGGGGCCATTCTGAGGTGTTGTTGGAGGGAGTCACACTCTCTGGCTTGATTTGGAAATCTTCTTTCGACATGGCTTGTTGTGGAGGAGAGAAGGGTGTAAAAGCTGTTTGGTCTTATGATGGACTAAAAATTTGTAGATGAGCTCGCACGAAAAGAATTTTCTCTGTTTGGTACTATATGCAGGAATAAAAACTACTACATACAAATGCGTTCTTCTTTGTTGATAAGCATAGAAGTCATACCAAATCCCATCACTGCAAATTCATTATGTTGGTTGCTATTTCATTCTTGGTCAACTCCAACCAGAACAACTCTCGACCCAAGTTTCTTAAACTCTTGACACAAACATCCAAATTCTTGTCATTGACTAACTCTTTACAACCATGGAAATTGCCCGAAATTAAATTTATCGTATCCTTGACGGCCTTGATCTCCAGTACTACCTCATACAATTGTTTGACTAGAGGCAGGTCAGGAATAATTAACTCATCCAAGGGTAGTTGGAATGTATTGTTGAGAATGACTTTTTCGTGTGATTGATTGTTGAGTTCGTGTAGTGTAGCCAACTCTTGGTTCAAGTTTGTCAAATTTGACAATTGAGTCGAAATATGGTTTATATGTTCGTCTAAGTTTTTCGAATTTTCTAATGCTTGCTGATTGTGACGACTAAGTTGGGTGTACAACGCATTAGCCTTTTGGATGTTTTCATTGGCGTAACTTGTATGAAGATGAATTGGATCCTGGGCAAAGTAATTGTTGAACTCCTGTGATAGCTTTTCGAGTGCTACTTTTCGTTCAAGATCAACCACAGATAGTTGGGCAATACTATCTACTAAGTCTACCGGTTCAAGTTGTGCTTGCTTAGTTGGCGGACTTACAATTCCGGTTCGGCTCGGAGTCATATCTTGATGTAGTCTAGACGAGTGGGGCGATTGGTTGATATCCGATTGGGTGTGTTGTGGTGCGACTGAATCAATACTTGGATTAGAAAATACAGGGCTGTGTGACTCCTGAGGTAATGGTAAGGGCCGCTGATACTTTTCCGGTACCCCATTGCTCAGTGTATGTTGTGGTGATACAATTTTTGGCGGCTTTGCAGGGAGAGGTGGTTGTCCCGTGCTTTGAGGAGATACCACTGCTGACCTAGTAGGTGAAGATTGATGCGACGTATTCTGTGGCCTTAAAGGTGACTCTGTAGTGATCTTAGCTGGTTTTGGAGGCGCATTAGTCGTTACTGGTGCCTCTAAAACAATAGGAACTTCCTGTTTCACACTTTGGTAAATGACATTTATCAACTGGATCAAATTGTAATAGTCTGAAATGTCGCCACTACTTTCAACACAGTCGCGATACCAATTTGAAAGATACGGATGGTAGAATTTCCCTTGTGGGTCGACATTGTTGGTTGGTCTCAAGTACCAACTTTTACTGTGGTCAGGTGTAATATACACCAACGGGGCTCCTTTTCTATCGTAATCCGAAAAGGGATAGGAGAATGGAAGCCATATTTCAATGGGGACACCAATATGCTCATTAATTACAATTGTCCCGAATAAGTTTATCAACAACTCCGATTGTCCTGTTTCTTCTGATGTGTGGACTTGAGTCCGTATTCTAAAATTCAAGTTTTTCTTGAGGTGTTGTTGTAAGAATTGGTACACATGGGCATAAACTAATTGCTTGTAAAGGTACAGTGGCTGTATAACATTGAATAGCCAATTGGATACCAGTTGAGGAAGTGGCGGTAGAGACATTTGATGGGCAAGTATTGGGTTCACCAGTCAAGATCCGAAATTATCTTGACGCAAAAAATCAGAAAAGCAAAAGAAAAAAAAAAGCGCTGATCGATTATCAAAAGCACTCGGACATTTTTTACAGTTTCCCGACACATTCAGTCGTTGAATATATATACTCTCCACCCATAATCAATCCAGCAAATGAGTGGGTATGTTAATAAGTAGTATTACTGGTTGTTTTCGTTCTATACTAACACTCACTTCAATAGATACACAGTTGTCATTGTACTAGTTGTTGTTGTTGGTCTTTCAGCGTTGGCATGGTTTTTTGCACCACAAGAAAACAGAACTGTCTTTAGATCATCGGTAATATTGGGCTTAGCTATGTGTTATCTCATGTGGGCAATTACTTATTTGGCACAATTACACCCGTTGGAAGCACCAAGGAGGTCAGATTTGAGACCAGAGCATCTGAAATGAGGAGAAAACGGCAAAGAAAAGTAAAGGAGACTTTGAACATAATGGCGAGCCATACTATTGTCAATTTGGAACTGTGGTGTTATAAGCAGACTTAAACAGGGTTTATCAACTGTGTGTAATAGATAAAGGAAAACGAAACTATTTTATTTTCAAGTGGGGACAGGGCGAGTGGCCATAGACTGCCATTGCAAAGGAAATGAAACTGCCTTCTTGTAGTATCTCTCTACATCCTTCAAATAGTGTGAGCTTAAATTTCCAAGAGTAATCAGAATTGCTCTAGACTCTTTACGGAACCTCTGCTTCAGTCTGGGCTTCTACAAAAGGCCTTGACATCTACATAAGCAATTACGGTAACTACAATAAAAAAGACACTCTTTTTCAATTCAAAATATAGTGGGACCGATCAGGCTCTCTAGACATTTATAGTCATTGAGTGCCACACGATGGATACAAAGCCATCCACACGATCCATGAAACAAAACAAATACAAGTATCAAAAGCAAAAGTTCCGTTTCATGGCTTGATCTTCTCCATCACCAGAACCCATAATTCGATGGATGCAAAGCGAATTTGGGGCAGAAACAGGAGCGTGTGGAGAAGAAGAAAATGAAGTAGAGAAGACCGTTGAAAATTTTTTTTCTCTTTTTGGCTCAGCTACTGGTGGATTCACGTGTTGTGTGTGAAGCTAAACTTACCCGGACTATTTGTGAATGTCGCAGGACGACTTTGGCTAATTTCGACAATAAATTTTCTCCTCGGTTATTTGCAGTGTATCATTATGGTGGGAGAGCGTAGGAAGCGGCAAATATGAAATCAAAATACGCTGGCGCTTGGCTCGAGCCCTGATTTCGCAACTGGCCCTATAATAAAGGCAAGACAAAATGCTACTTTGGAGGGAAATTACATCGAGGGAAGTTTCGATGGCGTGGGAAATACTTCAAAATTGATTCCCTTTACTTTGCTTGCGAAGAACGGGAGTAAATCCAGTAGCTGGCTCAACCCTATTTCTTATAGAAGCTATTCGATCAGCAAGAGAATGAAACTAAACAATCAGAACAATCATGGAACTTTTCTTCGTCTGTTCTTGTGGTCGCTTTAATTCGGCTAAATAGACACTCTCTTACTTGGAACTTCGGCGTTAAGCGTATTTAGGAAAATCTCTTTGTTCCGTTTGTAGAAGGAAAATGCAACGCATATACGAGGTACCTAAGAATTGAGCTCAGATTTTGTGTAAAATGTGGCTTTTTTTTTCCATCTCGTCGTGTGAGATACAATACGTAATCTTACATACATAGTTTAGTGGCAATTGTCGTATAAAATACATGTATGTATAGAAATTGGAATTGAGGCTTCTCATTGTCTCATTTTGGCACATCACCTGTTGTTGTCTTTTTTCTTTTCTCTTTTATTGCTTTTGAAACATTTGGCAAGTATTACACGACCTTGTCTTATTCTTCAACTGTGTTTTAGGTAATCTTGCATAAATTAGTTTTGCAACCACAGTTTGAGTTTAGACATTGCACGTGACTATATCTGTGTATATAATTTAGATTCTTGCCAAGAACGCTAATACTTTACTCCGCCAAGAGCAAAGGTGATTGCTTTGGGATGCTGTAGTAGCAGAAAATACAGACAGGTAAATAAAGTAGAGCTCTTCTGTAAAAGACTTCTGCACTGTGGTTGCACTCCTACTGAGATAGATAGATAACTGAAAAACAGCCCCTGCATGCACTATATGAAGAAAAAAATTATATGATTGGAATTTCCCAAACGAGAATCACCTAAACACATGTGGCTTTGCATGCTCGGGGTGCAAAAAAATGTGTGGCGTAAGAAATGGCAGATCAAAACTTTTCTAGTGATTACTCTTCAACGACTTCTCACAACCAACATAACTACGAAGATTCTTTGCGTATGAGGAGCAGCCTTAACTCTGTTAGATTAGCGAGATATAAAGTGCTATGAAAGCTTTACAAAAAGTTTAAGAGTCGGGGGCGGAGATGTCACGGCGGCTAAAATTGCTAAAAATTGGAGAAAGGAATGCCCGTCCTACATACATAGCAATCTATACAGCTACTACTTGAAAACGGAGGTGGGGGGAGGGGGTACAAATCATAAATAATGACCTAGATTGGAGTGGTTCTCTCTTGTCCTAACAGTATCAAATGTAGATATGAGTGTCTATACTTTTCTTGTTGGTAGTTGAGGTGACAAATGTGAACACTGCTAAGGGACAAATTTCAGGCTCTAATTAAACACAAAGATCAACAACAATTAACAATTTCTTTTTTTTGTTTTTCTTCTCTTTAAATTTAATTTTGCCATTTAGCAAAAATTGCATCATCACATACAAATTTACCCATACCCAATATGCACACTAAAACAAAAAAACAATCAACTAAAAACAGGGCAAAAATGCCTTTTTCATTATTCAACAGAGTCATTAGATATATATATATAAATACACAAGTAGATGTTTCGATTTGTTTATCTTCTTTTAGTTTCTTCTCTATCCTTGCTATATTCTTTTACAGTATTCAAAATAACATTACTACATAATAACGTCACATCTACCGTCGACAGAATATAGTCGCAATATATAACACACACATCAGCATAAACTAAAAAAAAAAAGAAAAAGAATGTCGCAGCCGTTTGAACATTCGCCATCGCAGGAGCAGTACGAAAACAACAAAGACACTTTCCAGCTGGTCAAGTCAGCAGAACTTGTAGACCAAGAAAGCTCACTGGAGTACAATACTAGTTCTGCCCTGTCTGTTGACGATCGTGGTTTAAAACATGGATTGAAAGAACGTCATTTATCCTTGATGGCACTTGCCGGAATCATTGGACCTGGTATTCTTGTTGGTGCCTCAAATGCATTGGCTGAAGGCCCAGCTTCAATCTTGATTGGGTTTGGTGCTATTGGAATCATTGCTTTTTTTATGATGCAGTCCTTGGGTGAATTGGCCACGGTGTACCCATCAGGAGGTGCATTTTCTACCTTGGGTATCAAGTTTGTTGATTTCGGTTGGGGTGCCAGTGTTGGATGGATGTATGTTATTATTTGGATTGCTGTGTTGAGTAATGAGTATAATTCAGTTGCCAGTATATTGCAATTTTGGGGTCCCCAAGTGCCACTTTATGCCTATGTCTTGATACTTTGGCTTCCATTCTTATTGTTTCAATTTTTAGGTGTTGCCATTTTCGGTGAAGTTGAGTTTTGGTTAGCATTGTTTAAGATTTTAGGATTGGTTGCTTTTTACATTTTTTCCATAATATATGCTTCTGGTGGTATTAAAGGGCACAAGGCATTTGGTTTCCATTATTGGAATGATCCCGGTCCTTTTGCATCCGGATTCAAGTCGGTTGCTAGTTGTTTTACATTTGCTAGTACTTTCTATAGTGGTACTGAGATTGTTGCTGTTTGTGCTGCTGAAACTAGGAATCCAAGTAAAGCTGTCCCCAATGCTATTAGACAAACATTTTGGCGTATTTTAATCGTCTACATGGGAATTGCTGTATTTTACGGAATGACTGTTCCTTACAATGACGACAGATTGGGCAAGTCAACCAAGGCTTTGAAATCGCCAATGACTATTGCCATTCAAAGAGCTGGTTGGGAAGGTGGGGCCCATTTGGTCAATGCCTTTATTGTTGCCGTATGTGTTTCTGCTATAAACTCATCAATTTACACTGGATCAAGAGCCATGGTGCACTTGGCCAATGAAAAATGTGCTCCTTCCATTTTGAAAAGAGTCAACAAGCAAGGTGTGCCATATGCATCAGTCATTCTTATGAACTTGTTTGGATTAATCTCTTTGATGAATCAAAGTACCGGTGCAGCACAAGCATATAATTATATTGTCAATATTTCCGGTGTTGCCGTGTTTATTGTTTGGGGAAATGTTTGTTTTTACCATATGCGGTTTAGAAGGGCCATGAAATTACAAGGAAGATCAGTTGATGAATTGCCTTATAGAGGATTATGGTACCCAGTTTTACCAATTGCCGGAATTGTCTTGAATATCTTTTTGGCTTTGATCCAGGGATGGTCTTCCTTCAAACCATTTTCCGGTAAAGACTTCGTGGATGCTTATATCTTGTTGCCAGTATTTTTCGTGTTTTTCTTTGGTTTCAAGTTTTGGCACAAGTCTAAGTGGGTCAATTTAAGCGAAGTTGATTTGGATGAAGGAAGGAGACAGGATAGCGATTTTATTGAAGACGGTGAAAAGGGTGTCGATATTCCAGTTGGTGAAGGACACAAGATTAATTGGAAGCCGTGGAAGTTACTTTAGAAGTTGGGGAGCTAGGTCAGTTTTTTTTTGCGTTTTAATTCTTGTCGTATCTTAGGAGTTAAGGGATGTATAACTTCTCATTTTTTGATTACTAGTCTTTTTGAATGTATTTTAATATTAGATGAAGAAGAGATTTGTAGAGGTCAGTTCAAGGTAGAGCGGCAGGTAAATGAGGCTCGTTTTGTTGATTCCCCTGGAAAATTATGAATATTCATAAACTACACTTTTATTATTTATGTGATGCTAAGAATAAAACGCTAGGAAAATGGACTCTAATCTAGCTGTTTTGTTTCAAAACGACATAATATGTCGGCCATTAAAGCTCCAACAATCCCCTTGCTTTGCACACCTCTAAGACCAAGTCCAATCTAACGACAGCTAACACCACAAGGGTACTGAAGAATATCTTATGGTTGAACATAAAATGATGGAAACATTTCTAAGTAGAAACAAAAAAAGAACCTTTACTCTCTATATTTGGTCACGTTATCTTTACTTTTCTAAATCCATGGTGGTTTCCTTTCTTTGCTCTTTATGAAGTGGAAAAAACTTACCAGTACATAACTTGCAAAAAACGACCAATACAACACCGTTAATCCATATCATCAGGTACAGATTTAAAGTTTCCAAGGAGAAAATTAAAGCTACCCATAGTATCCAACTTATCGCTAGAATATAGCTTAATATCAAATTCAACTTACTGCCAGGACTAAAATTCCATGAATTCTCCTTTTCTCTAAATCCATTGGAATAACTTTTCAAATTGACTTGATAATACTGCTCGAGACTATGTTCGGTTGCAGAAAACTTCAAACAAGCCACTAAAGGAACAATCAAACCCGCACTAATGAGATTGGAAATGTTCCGGCACTTGTATTCAATTTTGGTTGTGTACAAGATTCTAATCACAGTTACAGGCATCATGGCGAAGGTAAATACCATTCAAAATAGTCTAAATTTCTTCATTTTTTGTAATACTATTGCTTTATGCAAGTCAATCTCCTGAGCCCGCAAGTCGGTGTCGGTATTCTCCCCTAGACTAGTGAGACCTCTTTTTTCGTCAATAGCTAGTGATGTGCCCAAGGCATTCTTTGCTAGTTCTTCTTCGTTGCACTGAAGGGAGTCATGATTCTCGAGCAACATGTTGGAAGTAGATTACCCTGTGTTGGTCCGTTACTCTCTGGGATGCAACTCTTATCGCCAATTGAAACAGAGAGGAAAACAAAAAGAAAACGAAGCTTGAACTGCGAGCAAAAAATTAAACTTTGAAATGACGTTAATTTTCATCGGATGGTAGCAGAAAGCGCAATTTGCTTGACCAGTTTTGGAATTGGATGTTATTAATGAAGAAGTTTTTATTTCCACCAGCAATGGCATTCAACAAGTGCAACTATTTATAAAATCTTGCAGAGACAAAATCGAGTACGAATTTGTGTTCCAGTGAATTGAAATCTACTTATCTTGAGTATATAAAGAATTGTCTCCACTTCACTTGCATTACAATCAGCCAACTATGTTCTGACACAAGCTCTGAAGAATGTCGCTGAGATGAATCTGGATCACATCTAAAAAAATTTCGGAGCTACTATTTAACTTTAAGTTCCGCGTTCGCTCTTTCCTTGCACAACCTTTTGTAATAGCTCTTCAACATCCGCGTTATCATCCACTTTATTAACTTTTAGTGAAATAAGTGCCAGACAACAAAGTACGATGATAATGAGGAACATTACTTCAGAAAGCGGACAAAATAAAGCCACCCATAGCGACCAGCTAATTGACAAGGAATACCCAATTCCAAACATAAGTCTAGGTAGGCATCCAATATTGCATACATTGTGCTGGTTCAAATCGTTTGAATTTTGTAAATTTCTCAAAGTGACTGTGATTAAATAATGTTGTAGATTAATAGCGACACCTCTGAAAATATATAAAGACAGGAGCACTCCTAGATAATATTTGGATGTAAAGACTTCGGAGAGTTCATATCTGATGTTTAATATGAACATCCATAGTGATCGACTAATGCCAAGAGCAATAACGAACCACACAAACACTTTTTGGTAAAGTTTAATTTTCTTCATTTTCAGAGCCACTATCAACTCTGCAATCTCACGTAATGGGTCTGCATCCTCCTTTTCGGCTTCTCTTTGGCCTTCTAAATCGATCAATGGTGTCTTTTCATTACTACCATAAAAATTTCCGCTGGTTTCGACTATAAATGGTGTGTGATTGTCTTTGGATTTGTTGCAGGCGTCATTGGTAATGTCCATCTTTGCAGCTCTATCTTCGAGGCTCTTCATTCGGGCCACTTTTGGGAATGATGTGTAGCACATGATTATGGAAGGAACTTTTTGAATGGCAGGTTTTTCTGCGAAGTTTATTTTGTGAGCGAATGGAAGAAAACCAGAACCTAATATGCACATGGTAGCGAAAGCGCAATTAGCCCAAATGTGTTACCCAAGCTTTGTATGGGAAAAGGTGAGATATAGAGTGCGGTATTGGAAATGAAACCAATGAGACTGAAGAGTGCGCAGGAAAAGAGTTGTGCGAGAAACCCAAGATGTCTTGCATTACTTCTTATAAAGTTAGAATTGTATTCTAAAAGGATCTTTCACCAAACCATATTACCTACCAACTCCTAGTTCTCACTCTGGCTAATTTCATCCCCTTGCAACTTAAAAAATACCTGCTTTACTCTCGATGAAAGTTTTTTAAAAATAACCACACACGAACACGAAAGGAAGATAACTGTCCATCGTAGACGCAGACATGATAGTAGTTGAATGACCAAGTAGCTCACGTTGACAAGTGCTGTTATAAGCCTTTTTCCCCTGTGGCTGCGTGAAAGTGAAGAAGGAATCGCGACACAAAATTACCAAGTGGTAGAGGTATATTAAAGCGGCAAACCACCAACCACAAGATCCATTACGCACCGTTAATACACAACTGAGGCTTGGCAGACATTTATTATACTGCGTCATACAGTTGAAAATGGTTTAGAGTATCAACGTATAATAAAGCCACGGTTACAAATGCATCTTCACATAGGTTTGGCTATATTGACTCATGTCCACAAGAAATCAACACTTACTTGATCTGCACTTCCATCTCGGTGTTTGTTTAAATGTGACTCAAATTATCTAACACCCCCATTTTCTGATGCACCTCTTTTGTCCTCTCATTCACTAATTCGTATAGCTGAAACGTTTGTCACAATTTCATCCCGCCTAATTTGACAAAATAATACGCGACCACCTCAAAAAGGTTTGAACACAAACTTTGCTCCACTCAAATAAGATCATTCAGATGCAACATCGCTGTTGCCAGATGACGAGAGGCAATTGGATCTCTCCTCATTTGATGCTTCTTTTTAGTACACGTGCAGTTACTGATACTTTTTTTCTTGTCGGCATTTGATTTGTGGGGTCAAGAGTGATACACGTCACAATTGAATTTCTGAAAGCAGAAGACAAGTTAAATAGTCATCTCTTCCACTTCTGCATACAATACTTGTATTGATTAAGTCTAATCAAAACTCACATCTCCTCATTGTTGTTGTATTTGGCATCGCAATTTGTAAAGAGAAACTATTTTCGAGTGCTGTTTGTGATTAGCTTTAAGGAGAGGCGCAGGTATTTACTACTACACTTTCTATTGTTCATTAGAAGACTGAACAACGTTTGCTCTACTCTATTAGCAAATACGAACTTTGTGACATAAACTAATAGGAGCGTGTGGCCCGCCCCTGGTGTAGTGATTCAAAAGTTGGGCCATGATAAAGTTTACATCAGTGATTACCAGTTTCTGTGCAATAGATATTCAAATCAACAGCTATTGAGTAACTGGAAGTATATAGTGCACTATCCATCAGCTTCACCATACATCCTTCCTTCGTATTACATGAAATCAGACGGCCTTTATTTTAATGTAAGTCCAGCCTGTTTCGCCTTTACCCCAGATTTCGTACCCAAAGTCTCACTTTACAACCGACATTAATTAAAGTAATACACACCATCCCCTCCTTTCAAATTTCTGAAACAGATGCTTTGGTGTCCAATTCCTATGAGACCTTATTTGCTCAATACAGCAGACTACTATACCCCTTGTTGCTTATTGGTGTAATCAATGTAGAAGCTTAGATTTCTCCGTAAAATAATAGTCAGTGGTCTGCCACGTATGCAACTCCGTGAAAAAATTTTGCTATAAAAATTCAGAGAGTCCCACACCTGGGGAGTTGGGGTTATGTTTTGAAATATCAACCGTTTACATTCCACCTTGAACGCTTTTCATAAAATAATGCAACATTAAGAACAACGGCCACAGTCTAGGATTACTTCAAGTAGCATCATCAAAAAGTTGCTTCATATTCTCACTGCTCGCTAGTGTTTAATCGCTTGCTGTCATGTCTCCATTAGCTGCCATTTTGCAATCGTACCGTGCCGAAGACAAAGAGAACAACCTAGTTGACCATTCGGTCAAGAAAAATGGGTCATTCCCAAGCTTGCACTTTGATGAAGTTATAGTTCGGGTACCAACTGCAAGCAACGACCCAGGTTCTATATGTCATTCAGCTTTGTTATATAACGAAATCCTAGCTCAAACACCCAACCTCAAGATAGAAGAAGATACGGGTATGCCAACCAAAGCTCAAGCTAGACCAATTAGTGCACTCTTTGGCTTTAAAACTCGTTCCTTTACTGACAAGTTTACCTTTGGATTTGCTAATCGCGAATCTTCCCAGTTGAGTACCAGCTACCCTAACATGTCGAGCGGATTCATGTTTTACAAAGAAGGTGAAGTCAAAGGTGCATTAAACTTACGCGAAACAGACATGTCGCGCAACCCATCGAGTTCTTCATCAATGTCATCTACCAATACTGTCGTATCGTCCATACCTGTTTCCAATTCGTACCTCAATCATCACAAGGCAATTGAACAATCGCAGTTAAGTCAGATCCATAATGACAATGATTTATATTCCTTGGTCGAGCAAGACTTGAGGTTCACACCTGCATTGTATAAAATTTCACCGTTTGCAATCTCACCTGAGGCTGCCATTGAAGATGACAAGCAAAGTGCTTGGCCACATTCAGTATGCCCTTGGCAATTGCAATCCAATAAAATAAATTATCTGCAACCGTCGCCAATTCACTTAAAGCTCAAGAGGGGATTACTTGAAAATATCCAAGACGTGTTTAATCAAACTATTGAAGAGGATGGTGACGATGCGGGCATTGTGTGTTTAGAAACGCAAGATGGGGCAACAGTCCAAGACTGCATAATGGGAATGTCAGCTCCAACATCAACTTCTCCCCAACGCTACGCATTGTCCAGAATGGCCTCCCCACAGATGAAAAAATTGTCAATGTTCAAGTTCACAACTTCTCCGGCCCCAGCAGAGGCATTTGAGACCCCAGTCGCTCCCGAAACTACCCCAGTATCAGACGGCAATATATCCATTGACGGTAGCCCCTTTGCCGTAGCTACAGGTAGTGATAATCGTGCTCACCAAATAGCATCCAGTGATACCAAAGTTTCCCCAGAATCAACCTGGAGGAACTCAGTTAGCTTTTTCAACGGTACTACTTCTGGAGTGGATCCAACCAACTTGGGGCGCTTCAAGAAGGCATTCTTTGCCCTGTACAGCAAACTCTCCATTATCAAGGTTAAGATGACTGAATCGGATAGAAAGCTTTTTTCCAAGGAAGATCCAGAAAACTCGAAAGCAAGCTACTTCACAATGGTTGATAGATTGGATTGTCTTACGTGTTCAACTTTTGTTTATGGAAGGAAATTCAACTGCCCGGTGAAGGAATGCCCAATGTACTTTCTAGGAATTAAAAAGAAAGCTGAGTTGAAGCATCATGTACATTATCAGCATTTGAAAAATGGACTCGTCAAATCCAACTGTCGTGCATATGCTAGGCAAATCAAGGAAATATTGTTTGTGTGCATCGAAGCAGATTGTGGCAAAGCATTCTATCGGTGCGATTCATTGAGCAGGCATCGCAACTTGGTCCATGGCAATAGAGGCAAGCGAGGTGTGAAAAGAAAGTTGGTGGTTCATAATGATGATGTCGTTGATGATGAATCTGTAACAAGTTATGAAGGTGACAGTGAGTTAGAAAATCCAATCATTGTTGATAGTGAAGCATGTTCAACAGTGACAAAAAGGAGAAAGCTGGATATCAAATAAGAAGCTTGATTTGGTTGGTGTGAAAGTTGTTTGCTTCAAGTATGATATCGTTTTTGTTTTCGTTTTCGTTTTTATTTTTGTTTTTGAATTGGTTTCGGTTTTGGTTTTGGATTTGAATTGATCGCACTTAGGCGGCGTTGATTTAATAAACCGCTTAATATTCCGCGCCACAGAAAAAAAAAGTTACTTTTAATCCTGCTAAAATTCGTATTGAAGAATTTCATTTGATTTAAATACACCAACAATGACGCTTCATCCGTTTGTTTGAAGCACAGTTGGTGTAAAAAAGAAAAGTTTTGGATTGGGTTTAATATAGTTAGGAAATCACATAGATGAAAAGTTTAGAATTAGAATTAGATACTACGCGTCTGTCTTATTTGGGAAAACATTATCGATTGAATGTGTAAGGCTACTCGATCGATCTAGCAAACTTTAACGTAGATACCTTTTCTCAATCCTTTTGCAGTTGTGCAGCCACGTCAAGTACGCTTGCAGTTGTGTGGCCTCCCAGAGTATAAATTTCAGAAGGAAAAACTAGTCCACGGTCTGGAATCACGACTCAAAAGAGAACAGAAAAAAAAGAGCGAAAAAAAAATCATTACGGCATTGATCAACCATAAACACGTTGCTACTTATACAGAGTTATAACCATGAGCTCGATAGAGGGAGTATGTACTAGCGCGTCGTGTAGATGGTAGTTGCCCCATGTTACTAACCCAACATCTAGACACCATCACTGGAGTTTGATGACGTGATTCAAAATAGAGACCAACTCGTGTTTCTGGATAATGCTAGTAAATATTTCACCAAGTCGGAAAAACAACAAGTTGATATTGAAAAAACCAGTAATAGATTTAAATATCTTCTTGGATTGACTGGATTATTCCGTCATTTCATTGAGGCTAAAGCTAATAAGGATCCCCTTTTCCGTAAAATTGTTGACGATTTGCATGATCTGGAAGCCAAGCATAAATCTACAAGTCATGACTCGATGAGAAGGAGAAAAACAGAAAAAGAAGAGGATGCAGAGTTATTGAAAGAACAAGGTTCGTCTAAACAGCCATTTGAATTTACTGAAAGCCCAGGCTATGTAAATGGAGAATTGAGACCTTATCAAATTCAAGGTTTGAATTGGTTAGTTTCATTATATGAAAATAACTTGTCGGGTATATTGGCCGACGAGATGGGATTGGGCAAGACGTTACAGACAATTTCGTTTTTGGGGTATTTGAGATTCATGTACAAAATCAATGGTCCTCATTTGGTGATTGCTCCGAAATCGACTTTGGATAATTGGTATAGGGAGTTTCAAAGATGGATTCCTGATATCAACGTGCTAGTGTTGCAAGGTGACAAGGAGGAGAGAGCCAACATGATCAAAAATCGGGTAATGACCTGTGACTTCGATGTCGTTGTAGCGTCATACGAAATTGTCATTAGAGAAAAGTCCACATTTAAAAAGTTTGATTGGGAGTATATTGTTATTGATGAGGCACATAGGATAAAAAATGAGGAAAGTTTATTGTCTCAAATCATCAGAATGTTTCACTCGAAAAACAGATTATTGATTACTGGTACTCCATTGCAAAATAACCTTCGTGAATTGTGGGCATTATTGAATTTCATATTGCCCGATGTGTTTGCCGATAATGATTCATTTGATGAATGGTTTCAAAAGGATGAGACTAATGAAGAAGACGGAGAAGTCATTTCTCAATTGCACAAGGTTTTAAAGCCATTCTTGTTGAGGAGAATCAAAGCAGATGTTGAGAAATCATTATTGCCGAAAAAGGAGTTGAATATATACACCAAGATGACACCTATGCAAAAACATTTGTACCAAAAGATATTGGAAAAGGATATTGATGCCGTTAATGGAGCTAATAAAAAGGAATCCAAAACGAGATTGCTCAATATAGTTATGCAATTGAGAAAATGCTGTAACCATCCGTACTTGTTTGACGGGGTAGAACCAGGGCCTCCATATACAACCGATGAACATTTGGTGTATAACGCGCAAAAGATGATCATTTTGGATAAATTGTTGAAAAAATTCAAAGCTGAAGGGTCAAGGGTATTGATATTCTCCCAAATGAGTAGAATGTTGGATATCTTAGAAGATTATTGTTACTTTCGAGAATATTTTTATTGTCGAATCGATGGGCAAACTGAACATGCCGATAGAATCAACGCCATTGATGAATATAATAAACCCGGTAGTGAAAAGTTTGTGTTTTTGTTAACAACAAGAGCTGGTGGATTAGGTATCAACTTGACCACGGCTGATGTTGTAATCTTATTTGATTCGGATTGGAACCCACAAGCTGACTTGCAAGCTATGGATCGTGCTCATAGGATTGGCCAAACTAAACAAGTTAAAGTGTTTAGGTTTATCACTGAAAATGCCATTGAAGAAAAGGTATTGGAGAGGGCAGCCCAAAAGTTGCGTTTGGATCAATTGGTGATTCAACAAGGCCGTAACAATACTGCCGGATTGGATGGACAACAAAGTGGTAAAGCCGCATCAAAGAATGAGTTGTTGGATATGATTCAATTTGGTGCTGCTGATGTGTTTAAAAAGGACCAAGAAGAACAGGAGCAGGAACAAGAAGGAGGAGAAAAAGGACAAGATTTAGATATTGATGAATTGTTGAAACATTCAGAGGAGAAAACACAAGAATTGAATGAAAAGTATGCTAAATTAAACTTGAATGCATTGCAGAACTTCACCAATGACGAAAGTGTTTATGAGTGGAATGGTGAAAATTTCAAAAAGAAGGAACCAACAGCAATCACCAACGTGGGGCATGCCTGGATCAACCCAGGTAAACGAGAACGTAAAGAAAACTATTCCATTGATATGTATTATAAGGATGTGTTGCACACTGGTGGTGGTCGTTCTCAACAAACCGTGTCTAAATCGGGGCCCAAACCCCCCAAGCAATTGAATTTGTATGATCATCAATTTTTCCCACCCAAAGTGTTTGAATTGTATGAATTAGAAAAGAATTACTATAAAAAGCAGATTCAGTATCAAGTGCCATTGAAAGCGGGCGATGAATCGACTTTAAAACAACGGGAATTGGAGCAGAAATTAGAGCAGGAGGAGATTGCTCAATCGCGTCCATTAACTGATGAAGAACGACAATTGAAGTTGGATTTGATGAAGGAGGGTTTTGGTAATTGGAATAGAAAAGATTTTTACCATTTTATATCGAGTTGTGCCAAGTACGGGCGTAATTCGATCCCATTGATTGCCTTGGAATTTCAGGGTGACAAGACTGAGGAACAAGTGCGTGAATATGCCAAACAGTTTTGGCTCAAGTATCAAGAAATTGAAGGGTTTGAAAAATATCTAAATCAAATCGAACTAGGTGAAGAAAAGATAATCAAATTGAAAACACAAAAGGAGGCATTGAGAAGAAAATTATCCCAATATCAGCATCCATTAGTCGAGTTAAAGTTGAAGCATCCTCCTTCTTCAAATACGAAAAAGATCTACAGCGAAGAAGAAGATCGATTCTTGCTTGTTCAATTATATCGGTTTGGTCTTGATCTGCCTAATGTTTATGATTCAATTAAAGAAGCGATTCGTGACTCGCCGCTTTTCCAATTTGATTTTTTCCTACAAAGTAGAAATGCTACTGAATTGGCAAGAAGATGTAATACTTTGCTTGGATGTGTTTTGAAAGAAGTTAACCCAGACGCAAATGGGGGTAAACAGGTGAATGAGAATGGAAATGGGAATGGAACTAAACGGTCAAAAGAATCCACGCCGGTGTCTGCTTCAAAAAGAAGTAAAAAGTAAACCCACTGAAGCTTAGTAGTCGGTATTTATGTACAATTAATTATCACTATCAATATTATTAACATTATATCTTCTTTATAATACAATATTTCATTGTGGAATTGAAGTCCATGGTAATCACATCATGCTAGCTGTTGTTTGCTTTATTCTCCTTGTCTAACAATTGTTGTATCAACGAATCAAATTGTTTAGGAGTAATCCAAGAATCAAATCGGGCAACAACTTTTCCTTCACGATCAATTATAAACTTTTCAAAATTCCACCGAACCCCCTTAAACCCAAACATCCCCCGTTGTTCATTTTTCAAATACAGATATAAGTCCGATTCATCTTCGCCATTAACTTTAATTTTCTTCATGATGGGGAATTCAACACCAAAATCGCGTCGACAATGCAGAGCTATCTTGCGATCGGATTTGGGTTCTTGATTGCCAAATTGATTACAGGGGAATCCCAAGATTTCCAACCCTTGAGCGTGATATTTGGCGTAGAGATGTTGTAGTTCGTGGTATTGTGGGGTGAAACCACATAAACTGGCGACATTGACTATCATGAGGACTTTGTTGCGGAACTGAGTGAAATCCACGAGGTTGTTTTGGGCATCTGGTAGGGAAAAGGAGTATATTGGTGGTGATTGTTCTCGTAGTGTAGTTGTTGTAGTTGTAGTTGTTGTCGGCGTCTCGGGCGGTGGTGTTGTGGAGGTATTAGTAGCAGTTTCAGACATTGATGGATGGGAAACGAGTGATTCTGTGGTGCTTCAAAGGAATATGTATACCTGAGTGATTGATGTAGTGGAAACAAGTTCTATTCAATTGATTTCATTCGTGTAGAACTCTTTATTGAAAAAACCGTTGCATTTTGTCTTCTCTTTCTCGTATAATAAAAAAAATATATTCTTGTTGTAGTGTCGTATGTCGCATGTCGAGTTATGTGTCGCATGTTTGTTTCTCATTGTAACTAAACTAAAAACTGCACTCCACATTGCATGAAAGGGGCATATTAGAGGGGAAGCATACATTAAGGCATTTGTATTGATGTTATGTGTTTTATAAGGGATTACCCTATATTGCTTTGTCATACTCACTTTATATTCTTTGCTGGCAACCTTTCGGAGTTTAATAATATTATATCCGGGGTCACAATTTAGACGAAATTGAATATCATGAGACACATAAAAAAAGAAATGATGTAATATTAGGTCGTGTGACCGGGTCAAAACGGTTTCCTTTGAAATACATATAAGCTGGGGAGGTACACACAAGAAGAAGGCAGCTTGCCCAAATGATCTCAGTTAATGGTTTGACGTTGAAGTATTAAATAGTGTCTTCTCCATTTGTCAGCTTACGAGAAGAATGTACCCCAAACTTTCTGTGTATTTTGTATCATAAAGACTAAAGGCTAAATTATTGTTCCGCATTATTCCGTGACTCCTTTCCTCTTTTACTATGTGGGTGCATAAAAATGAATGTCTTATTAATTTAAGTTGTGACAATGACACAATAAAAAAAATTTTTTTTAATTAAATTTAAAAAGAAAGGAGAAGAAGAAGGAGAAGAAATCATATCATTATAATATATATACATATACAAAACTATACACAAACTATACACACCACTTTCTTTTCCATTCATCATCAAGTAGTTGAACAAAAAGCTACTGCTACTACTACCACTACAGTCCATCGGGTCAATATTCACTCACTGGACATATATATCTATATTTCCATATACATATTCACTCATTTAGTAAGTCCTTACAGACAATAGATCAGGATAACAGCAACAACAAACAACAACAAACAGCAACAAACAGCAACATCAATAGCCTCCTTATATATACTTACAAAACTATGTCATTCAAGGTTAATTGGGACTCTCTAGACACTGATTCATTTGCACATTGGACGAAGGATATCCTTACAAGTGCGTTGAACTCGGGCAAATCTCCCAATATACTAGCATCAAACATTACTATAAAGGATTTGAATTTTGGTAAAGTTGCTCCTGATTTTGAAATTTTGGAGATTGGTGAATTGGATAAGGACCGATTTAGGGGAATATTCAAGATTAATTATCACGGTGATTTTCATTTAACTTTACATACACAAGTACAAGCTAATCCATTGAATATTTATTATTCAAATTCGTTGGAAACTGAAGTGAGATCAGGCGGGGGTGAACAATTGTACAATGATGAAGATAATGCATTTGTTACTCCCCAATTTGTCTTGGCTAATGAACAATTTGCTATCCCTTTGGATTTAAAATTATCCGATATCAAAATTAATGGAATTGGTATTATTGTATTTTCAAAATCAAAAGGATTAACTTTGGTGTTTAGAAATGATCCATTGGATTCGATTAAAGTTAGTTCAACTTTTGATACAGTTCAAGTATTGGCCAACTTTTTACAGAAACAGATTGAATCGCAAATACGAGATTTGTTTAGAGAGACTTTGCCTACTTTAATTCATCAATTATCATTAAAGTATCTAAGTCTTGATAACCATATGAATGAGTTTAAAAATAAATTGGCAGCAAATGCAGGATCAAGCTCAACCAATGGTGACCATGATGGAAAACATACGACAACCACATCTTTGACTTCAACTCCTGCGTCAGCTTATAAAATGTTAGAGAATGATGAAGATATTTCATTGGTTTATTCTACAAAGCATTTACAAAAAACGCTTGAATTATTTAAATCTCGTGAAACAATGAGTTTTAAGATGCCCAAATTTAAACATATTATTCAAAGAACACATATGGATAAATTTGATAAAAACTATCCCAATTTGCTTAATTCATTGTTGGTGAACAATAGTGATGTGAGGAAGTATATGAACACTGCTGGTCCTCAAGCATTGGTTTCTTCAGGTAATAGCAACCACATTAGTGCAAGCAGTAACAACAGCAATAATAATAATGGAATTCCTATTGATATATTATTGGATGAGTCATTTAAAAAGAAGGATAATTTATTGAAGGATATCTCATCTATTCAAGCTAATAACTATTACAAATATGCAAAAGATGCTACAATAAAACCAAAGAGAAGAGTAATTAAATTGGGAGGAAAGAAAAAGAACCACCACCACAAGATACCAACTCAAGATGAAGCCAGCACTTCTCAAGCATCATCATCTGGACCAATAACCCCAACATCTATCAGTTCTAACGCCACTTTAATTGATTATGATCTTACTGGTACTAAAACACCAGTGGATATGTCAATGGTCAATGAATTTAAAACTCCTGAGAAGCAACAATACAATGATTTCAAACTGGAAAAGGACCAGAAGCAGCAACCTCAAACACATACGCTAACACAACGTCCCAAGTTACAACAAGTTCAAAACTCACCTTATACATTGGAGCATCCAACGCCCAAGAAATCACACCACCATCACCATAGTCATATCCATAGTAGTAACAACCACCCTAACCCATCGTTCAATAATAGTGCTATTTATCAAGAATTTATCAGATCCACGCAATCACCATCATTGATATACGATAAAGGGGGATTTGGCAGTGCTGCAGCTGCTGCTACTAGTAGTAGTGTTGGTGTAGGAATAGGAAATACTGGTTATTTCAATTTCGCTCCACAAAGAACAATAAGTACATCACCAATAAGAAGAACAAATAGCAATCTTGTTGGAAATGGGGGAAGTGCTAGTGGTTTTGTTGCTGCTGCTGCTGCTGCTGCTGTTGTTGATCAAGAGTTACCTAGTTTGAAAGAAAAGAAGTCGATCAACCATATTGATATAAATAAGGTTAATCAAAGATTGGAAGAGACTTTGAATTTGAAGCAGGATCCACAGCATCAACAACAGCATCAACAAGGTCGTGAGAGACTGAATGTGGCTGTCGATGAGAAAAGAGGTAGAGATGATTTGGCAGTTGCTTCCGCTCCTTCTAATGTTATACATCAAGATGTCTTCAATACTTATGGCCAACCTGTTTTCACCACTGCTCCACCACCTTATCATCATTGATTGAATAGGGGATATTTTGGCTTCTTTGCGGTGCCTGTGGCTTATTGGTGAGGCTGGGATCCATTTTTTATTTCTAACTCCGTCGTATATAACGTGTACATATTTTATGGTATTTATTTTATTTTTCTTTCATTCTATGATTAGCTGTCTCAAAGCTACTCACTGCATGTAATGATATCTTTCTGTTGTAGTTTTGGTTTAATACTTTTGTATTGAGTGAGTGTTTGGTTTAGTTTGGTTTGATTTGTTATTGATATTCCTAATTTGGATATTACATGCAGGTGGTGTTAATTTTAGAAACAAAAGAAATTTTTCTTTTTTTTATTTTTTTTTTCGTTTTGAAAGGAGAGTTACAGAAGATCAAACATAAAAAAAACACGTTTTAAGAACATTCAGGTGACGATCACTCAACTAGTCTTTGCCAACTACAACCACATCATCTACATACGTCAAAGTGTAGCTCCTTCATACCACATACTATAAGAAAAGCAGTTACTACTATTACATTCGCTATTTTTAACAACAAAAAGTTCATTTCACTTCTTTGCAATTTTTGCTATTTTCTCATCAAGAGTCTTGATCTAACATCTATACATATTACTACTACTAGTATAACATCACAACACCATGTCATTTGGTTCATTTGATCACATATGTAATAAGACCTCGCTACCTTTATGTTCAGTAGTTGGAGCCGTCAACCAATCCTCATATTTCCAGAGAGGGATCGTGCCTCAATGTTATGCCCGTAGTGTTGAACTCGCCAACACGATGATTTTCCAAATCGGTAACGCGTTTGTTCATTTTGGTGGGTTAATCATTATATTAATCATTATATTCAACATGAGAGCCAAGTATACAGCAATTGGCCGTGCCGAGATGTTGAATTTCATGTATTTGTTGATTGGTTTGATTGTGTCTAGTTTAATTGTTGATTGTGGTGTTGCGCCACCCAGTTCAACCACATATGCTTATTTTGTCAGTTTACAAATTGGAATAGCTAGTGGAGTTGTTGCGTGTTTGTTGTATAATGGGATCCTTTGTTTTCAATTTTGGGAAGATGGCACGAGAAGATCGTTGTGGATAATGAGACTGATTGTGGTTTTATGGTTTGCTATCAATTTCATTATATCTTTGATTACATTTAAGCACTGGGATACAGAATTGGATTACCGAAAGACGACAACCATGTTTATCTTTGCATACGTGTTGAATGCGGTGCTTCTTGCCGTTTATGTCGTGTCACAGATCATTTTGGTATTTTTCGCCTTGAATTCATTGTGGGCCTTGGGTGCTATATTATTGGGAGTGTTTTTCTTTGTTGCTGGTCAAATTTTGACTTATGTGTTTTCAATGCAAATATGTCAAGGTGCTTCGCATTATATTGATGGATTGTTTTTCGGTAGTGTGTGCAATGTTTTCACGATTATGATGATTTACAAGTACTGGGATATGATTACTGATGATGATTTGGAGTTTAGTGTGGCCAATGTTGAGCAGGTGGTTAACGAATTTGGACCAAATAGCAATGGTGGGGTTGGAGTGCTTTATGATGATGAGAAACGTGCATCTAGTGTGTTTTATTGAATAAGCATTAGTGATGTGTGAATAGAGTGGAAAGATGAAGACCTCAAGGTATTAGGACAGTTATATATACAATAAAAGGGATATAATTTTTGGACAAACTTGTACTGCAGCTCTATACCGTGAATCGATTCCTCTATTTTGCAACAACTCTTAATTGTAACTTTTTCTTTTATTTTAAAACAAAATATATAAATATAGAATGAATGGAAAAATACGTAATCTAATTGGGGGAAAGAAACCCTTTCACATGACACTTATCTTAAACTTTTTGTCTTTTTGGTTCTGATTCTTCAACTTCAACTTCCTCTTCAACAGCAACAACAGGTTCGGCACCAGCAGTTGGTTTCAAAGCAGGAGTCGATTGTTCTTGATGAAAGTCTTTAATTATCGAGTCAACATCATCAATGTTCAATTGTCTTACGTCTCCCAACAATTTAATCTTGGCAGTAACTTCTTTAACTTGATCATCAGTCAAATTCAAATTCAATTGATCAACTCTTGATTTGATTGCATTCCATCCAGTTAACCTATTGGCAAAATGAATATATCTCGTCAATCCAAAATCACTTGGGTTCAAGATTTCATACGTTGATGGGTTAGCCAAAATTGCTTTAGCATGAATACCAGCTTTATGAGTGAATGCACAGAATCCAGTGATTGGATTATTGAATGGGATATTTACTTGTACTGCATCAGCCACCAAGTTTTCCAAGTCTCTCAATTTGTGTAATTTATATTTGGACAAGACATAGTCACGATCAGCAGTGATCATACGGGCCATCAATGCACCAAGAGGGGTGATACCATTACGTTCACCAATTCCCAACACGGAGACATCAATCAATTTAGCTCCAGCTTCCAATGCGGTATAAGCATTAGCAATGGCACATCCAGTATCATTGTGGAAATGACACTCAATGTCACACGATACGACTGATTTCAAGGTCTTAACCAACTCGTAAACTTGTCTTGGGTTGGCACAACCAACAGTATCGGCAATACCAACTCTATTTACTCCAATTTTGTCAACTGTACGGTAAATGTTCAACAAATCAACGATATCTGATCTAAAACTATCCTCACTGGAAAATCTAATCTCAATACCTTTAGATTTGACAAACTCAATAACTTCAATAGCACTTTGAGCAATATAATTCATGTCTTTACCATGACTATACTGTCTCAAAAATTGTGAAGTACCAATAACAACATCAACACCATCAACACCAGTCTCTACAGCTACTCTAGCATCGTCCATATGACATCTAATGTGAGTCAATATTTTAGCTTTCAAGCCCAATTTACAAATGGCTTCACAGTCTTTTCTACTCTGATCAGAAGCAACTGGCGAGGTTAATTCAATATAATCGACACCGAAATCATCCAAAGCTTTAGCAATCTCAATCTTTTTTTCAGTGGAGAAGAAGGCATTGGCAAATTGTTCACCTTCTCTCAATGTACTTTCAATAACTTCGAATTTGTTGACGTTGGAAAGAAAGTCCGATGGGTTTGGACCGTATGGATTAGAACTTACTGACATGTTGGTAATATAAGTGTATGTGTGTGTGTATGTATGTATATGAAGAAAGAAAAGTAGGAAAAGAAAATGAAGTGAAAAATGTGAAAAATTTTGAGTTGCTTATATATGTCTGCTAAAAGGGGTTTTAAATTGGCTGTGAAAATAAAAAAAGAAAGAAATAAATATAAGAAAAAAAAATGACTGAAAAAAAAATTTACGATTAGTCAATATAATAGGGTTAAGGAAAGAAACTATGTGATTATTGTGAAATAGCTATTATAAGGCAAATTGATTGTAAAAGAGCAAAAGCCCAATTGTCTGCAGAGATATATTTATTACTCATTTTGCTAAGACCTCTAGACCTTTTTTTTAGGTAATTCTTCCCCCAAAATTAACCGCGCGCCCGATAAGAACAAAAATAAAAAATTTTCTTTATTTTTGTGTAATTCGCATGGTAGCGATTGTTTAAAATTGCCTTTCCCCTACAAAATTTTTTTTCTATGACTCATCAAAATCAAAGTATGACACATTATAATTAATTTGTTCCATGTCGCGACTTCTACGATTATACGACACTGGACTATTATCTTCGATTATTTTGCAATTGTGTTTCAAGCACTTCACTCTACCCATCCACGACGGGTGCGAAATTAAGTACTACAGACTCTTAGTTAATGGATCATTGACGTTTGCAAAGGAAAATTATGCAATTACATCTAGCTTTTTACAAGATCAAGCATAAGCCGTGAGAGATGCTTCTGTCTTTCTTTAATGATTTACCATAATAATTGTGCAAAAAAATGCCATTTAGAGAGAAAA
The DNA here is from genome assembly GCF_024628925.1 of Lodderomyces margitis. Taxonomy (NCBI): domain Eukaryota; kingdom Fungi; phylum Ascomycota; class Pichiomycetes; order Serinales; family Debaryomycetaceae; genus Lodderomyces; species Lodderomyces margitis. The sequence goes on along the minus strand of NW_026261901.1, from coordinate 285,907 downwards.
GCAGATTGAATTGACCAACAACTATTGGTGAAAGCATGACACCAGTATCTCTACATCATTACTCAATTGAAATACGGCTATAAAACAATAATCACAAAACAATCTGTCAAAGACCATATAGACACATACTATCAAATAATAATAAAAAAAACAAAGCATAGAGTAAAAAAAAATCAACCCAATTAAACATACTCTTCCATCTGCACAAACAGCTATCATTTCCTTCTAAAGGCAAAGGTTGACAAACCTGTACATCTCATTCTTCATTCTCACAACCTCAACATCCTTAATATTTAATTTCCCGTTCATACGATTAACCAATTGTTTAACAATAGAATTAATTTCTTGGTTACTCAACCCAGTTACTTGTTGCCAGTTGACTTGCAACTTCTTCTGTGAAACTCTATTCTCCTTGATTATCGTCAATTTAAAACACCCGACAATCAACTTCTTCAATTCAAATCCCATGTCATTATAATTGACAAAGTTGTTTGTTTGATTAAGATATCTCAATAAATAAATTATATCCATATATCTGAATAGATAAATTATTGCCTTGAGGAAAATTGGCAATGTGACTCTTAATCTGCTAGTCAATAACAATAAAAACTTATCCAATGGTAGTTCGTTATTTGTGTTGGGGAAGTTGGGTGTCTTGGGAGACGAAGGAGATGGAGATTGCGATGATGAGTCTCTTCTCTTAGGTGCTTCTGGAGGAAATGTATTGTAAATCTTGGTGGCAACATATTTCACTATAATTGTCATTAATTGAGTACGTTGATGCTTGAATTGCTCTGCAGAAATACTATTGTTGTTGGCCTTCACATAAGGTTGTAAGCTGTTGATGATGTTTTGCTTAATTTGAGGATTGGACACTCCACCGTTAACTTTAGCGCGATGCTGAGCTTGCTTTAATTGCTGAACTTGTTGATGGATGGATCTTTGCTGTTGATGTGGTTGCTGCAGCTGCTGTTGCACTGGGTGTGGAGACGTCACCGATTCATTATGGTTAGTCGTGGACACTGGGGTAGGTTGTAATGATCTCTGTTGATTCCAATACCCAACACTCCTAGTCAGTACAGTAACAGCCCCATCTGATTCATTATCGGATACTAAATTGGGAATATCAACAAACTCATTGAATTCATTGTTTAAATCTTCATTATCCTGTACCGACATGATATCAAGTGATGATGCAACGACAGATGATGGGCCACCGTTTCCATTTTGTGCACCTAGATGATTGCCACCATTATTTCTCGCTTCTTGCTTGATTCCACCAATTTCTTGATCTTTATTTGAATTTCCCCTCTCCTCGTCCTCTTCTTGTCTTCCTGCTGCTTCTGCTGCCTCCAAGTAAATAAACTGTGACATCGAGTTAAGATGATCATCAATATTCACTTTGCCACTATCTTGCTGTGGTAGCTGTTGTGGATGATGGCGTTGCTGATCCTTGGTGGCAAGGCCTGTGTCACCTCTTTTCCCTAATATCTCACCACAGCTACCGTTACCGCCACTGCCACCGCCAACGCCAACATCCGAGGCAACAGAGCCAAATTGGCTATTGTTATGAATATTGTCATTAATCATGGTTGAAAAGAATATGCTTTCTCACTCAATCACAATCTAAATAATTTATAATAATAAACTCAATTTTCAGGAAGACTTTGTGAGGATCAATTACTTATCTTGCCCTCTCAAATCACTTTGGAAATAGTTGATAAAGTGTAAAGTAAAAATATGACTGTTTCCACTTAAAATAACGTAAATAGGCTCCCTTTGTTAAATAATGAAACCCTCCTTGATAATAATCCCTTTGAAGTAAAAATAATTCCTGAACCAATATATATATATATACAAGTGTGTAAGCTTGATGATACAAAAAATTAAAAAAAGCACTTGTTTGTCTGCTTTCTTTCAATAACTAAATTAAAAACACTTTTAAAACCTTTAAACCGGAAATAGGTCTAATAAACAATCCAATACATTATTGATATGTTGAAATACGGAATATGAAAAAAATAAAAGTAGTTACTGTATGGATATGGAAAACACTGTTGAAAGAAACCTGCTTGTTGGTTTGTAGGTAGTATATATATTGGAAAAGGAGTTTTGCTTTAGTTACGCTTGCTGAGATGTGAAGATTACTGCTATTGTCTTGTACTCTTCAAAAGTTTTGATATGTCGTTTCGGGTTTAGTTGACACTAATTTGATTTTGATGTGATGAAGTAGATTACTATTGGAAATGTATCTGATGATTAGGAGTTTGGGATTTTTTTAAGGGAATGGAATTAATTTTGTTTGATGACTCAATTCCACTAACCAAAAAAAACAAAAAAAAAGAAGAAAAGAAACTTTGATCTTGACTTCCTAATTGGGTAGTATTGTACACAGAATTGAACAGCTCGAAAATGCCGAAATTTCTTTTTATTGCATGTAGCTCGCTACCATTCAAGTAAGATTATCAAATGAACAGCACAAACGGTTCAAAAGCTCCCTACCTTTGGTTTTCACAAACTGCCTACTTTTTTGTGGTAGGTTTCATTGGTACTGTAGACCAGACCAGCGAAAGCAATGAGCGTTCTTGAAGCTGATTTGCGAGTGACGTAAAAGTAGACATTCAATCTTAATGAAGGTTGACAGCTTCATTAACAGCTTCATGATTATTCGGAACTAAATGAATGATGCAAGGACTCAGCTTAGCTTCTAGGTGATAGATCTAGCCAAGTTCCACTTTCATTGTCTCTGGGGACACATGACTTAAAATGTGGTTAGCAGTTGTTTGATGAATTTCTTGTATCGCCAAACTTCTTTCACTAACGGTATAGTCTTTGACCAGACCTTTTGACTCTATTCAACCAACTTCCATCAGTTGAATGTTAGCCAATACGCGTGAAAACTGGCTGATTACGCGTATGTTTCGAAACCACGCGTCATACATAAGCAACTTGTTTGTGCAGGTTCAATTGAGCCAATTGAATCACTCAGATTGCCTAGGAGTTTCAATTAGCTGTGGTATTTTCGATCGGGATATGTAGAACCAGAAAGAAAGAAGAGTGCCTTGTGGTGGACAAAGAAGGGATTTTTTAGATTTGCAGTTATAAGAGAGATTTTATTGTGTGTCCTTTTTTGCCACCTTGACTTTACACAAAGGAAAATTTTAGAAATTTCATTTAAAACTAGCTACGCTGTTCAAATTGGACTGAACATCTACTTAACCTCTATTCAACCCAACACTAGCAATTGATTTTACAGCCAAATGACAAGGCATGTTATGTCTTGGTATCTTATATAGCTTTAAACCAATGCAGTGTAGCTGGTAGCGATAAAGTATCATGCTTACAATTTTAGTCATTGCCGATACGGTTGTTTGACTTTAACATACTAAAGATCAATGTCCTCCCTTTGTTACAACCGAGCACTAGGCATGTAATAGTACGAAGTAATGGCTCTGGAAACTGAGAATCCCAACCTCCTTATGTTACATCTTTGTGCCACTAATTATTCATATCGAAGATCAAATCTTTTTTTTTTTTTCTTTCATCAAACAGGTGGAAGATATATATATCTCCATTAAGATACAATTGTCTCTTAAATGGAATGAGAATACCAAAGATGAGTTCTCGTACATACACAGATGCTATAAATGCATTGAATTCGCTACAATCGAACTTTGCCTCTATCGAAGCAATGAAGAAACTAGGACCCAATGTAAATAGGAACGAACTCTCAATCAACGAAGTGAGAGAATACACCGCCAGATTAGGCTACGCACCGAGAGATTTCAACAAGTTGAATATAATCCACGTCACTGGTACAAAGGGAAAAGGGTCTACTTGTGCATTTACCGAGAGCATTTTAAAGCAATATCAGCCTGATTATATTACCAAGATTGGATTATATACATCACCGCATTTGAAGTCAGTACGTGAAAGAATAAGAATCAATGGACAACCTATTAATAAGGAATTATTCACAAAGTATTTCTTTGAAGTATGGGATAAGCTTACAAGTACCAAATCTGATCCCAAAGAGTGGCCTAGCTTACAACCAAGTGAAGTAGTGAAGCCCATGTACTTTAAATACTTGACCATTTTGTCATTCCATGTATTTTTACAAGAAGGAGTTGATACGGCAATTTATGAAGTTGGTGTGGGTGGCACTTACGATTCAACTAATATCATCGAAAACCCAACAGTCACTGGTATAAGTGCTTTGGGAATTGACCATACATTCATGTTGGGAAGTACAATTGAAAGTATAACCGACAATAAAACGGGAATATTCAAAAAGGGGAGTCCTGCATTTGTCAGCGAACAAAAAGAATACCCAAAAACACACGAGCTTATTGAACAAAGGGCAAAAGAATTGGGCGTTTCTTCATTAAATTTTGTTCACCCAAATGATTTGCCAGATGTGGAATTGGGACTTTCCGGAGAATTCCAAAAAGAGAATGCTGCATTGGCAGTAAGATTAGCAGATACTCACTTGAAGTCCATTGGGGTTGATAGTAGACTTGAAGTCTCTTCAAGTGATGGAAAAATCGAATCACTCCCCGATAGATTTATCAAAGGATTGAAAGATGTCGATTGGCCAGGAAGATGTCAAGTCATCACTAACAATCCATCTGGTATCATATGGTATGTGGATGGTGCACACACCATAGAGTCTATAAACGCATCTTCGACCTGGTTTAAGGAAGAGCAGTTGAAATCGCCACTGAAGAGGAGAGTACTCTTGTTTAACCAACAAGGTCGTGATAATTATGCTGAGTTATTAACCACATTATACCAAACAATATCCGAAAAGGGGCCACAATTAGCATTTGATGAAGTGATCTTCACTCCAAACATTACTTGGTCTTCTGGACAATACAATCCTGAACTATTAGCCAAAAACACTTCGGAAGACGCAGTCAAAAAATTGGAGATTCAACACAAGTTTAGTGAATTGTGGAAAGAGTTGGATGATGGGAAAGCAAAGAGAATGGTGTTTCCCGATATAGAAACGGCAGTAGAACATTTAAAGAGTGGAAAACAAGAGTTGAATGTGTTTGTATGTGGGTCATTACATTTAGTTGGTGGATTCTTGGTAGTTTTAGATAATGAAAGGGAATAGAGCAATGTAAGCACAAGTGAAATACTGTTTAGTGGTTCATTTCTATTAATACACTCTTTTTAGTTAGCACTACTATTAACAAGATTCTCTCTAGTAGCTCTAACGATATCATCAATGTTGGTTATTGAATCTGACCATTGTTGTAATGCCTTTTTAACAAGATTCCAATTTTCAACATTAGCTTCCTCATCACCAGCCAAAATAAATCTATTAACTCTAGTCAAGTAGAATGTCTCTTCAATTTGATTGATTTTCCCTTCCAAAACACCTGCTTTAATTGCTTCAACTAGTAACTCTTCCAACTCGACTGAATCGGATGCAATTTCAATTTCACTATATTTAAATACAATATCATCGTGTTCTGATGATAATGACTTGCTAGCAAAAAACTTGGCCAAGTTTAAGATTCTCGACTTTTGGTGAATGAATTGGGAAGGCAAGGATGAATCAGCAGCCAAAATATCTTCTGTTGAAAGTATTTGGCCCCTAACGTATTGACTAAAAACTTGGGTCAATTTGCTGCCGCCATTTTTCAACGCCGATGCAACATTGTTATTAACCAAGAATGAAACGTCAACAACTTTCGATAATAATGCAAACTTGGTCAATTTTTCCACTTCCGATTCGGATACGGCAAAACTGTGAGTAAATGATTTAATAAAATTTAATGACTTTAACGAGTATCCTGTATCCAACGCAATGAAATCCCAGAAAATTTGTTTAGTCTCATTCTCTGAAGCATTACTTTCTTGTAACCAGTTGACCAAGTTTTCCGATATGTTATCTTCAATAGCATTAAATTCAATATTGGAAGTTTGAATCACATTTAAAATTTCCTTAATCACATATATCCTAGTTTTGGAACCGCTAGGTAACAAATTGAAAATTGTACTTAAAATCGACAACACTGAAGTGGATCTAATTGATTTTCTATCCCTTAACGACAATGGTTGTTGAGGATTGATGGCCAAAATCAATCTATAAATGGCAGACGATTCATCATTTAATACTGCATCAGTACCCTCTAACTCCGTAAGGATATGGATCAATAAGTAAATGGTTGGCTCAAACTCTTTATCAGTCAAGTTTTTCAATGTTTCGGCAGTGGAAGCTTGTTTAAGTATGGTGGATAATTCTTGTTTATTGGAGATGGCTTGATCTTGTTCTTTAGGCAACAATGAGTCAACTTTTGTGGTAAGTTCAGTGGAACCATTAAGACCATCAAGGACCTGAGCGTACTCCTTGATCGAATCTTTCAAGTCATTATCAACGACAATTACTGAAGCCATAGTTTTTGGGGAAAGTACAGAAACGTCTAAGTAAGTTTGGCTTTTAGGCAAAAACCGTAGAAATCTGAATTATAAAAAAATTTTCCAGAGTATGATGGCTTACGTGCAGGACTAAAACAAAAAAATGCGGTTTTTACAAAGTCGTGTACTTTGGGTGGAAACTGGTAAAGGCTATATATGCATGGCTGATTTTTGCAGCCAAAACAAAGCTCAGTCCTACTTTCACATCTCATCGTATTCATCCTCCTCATTAATGGTGGGACCATACATAGTTTTATTGGCATACCCATGGGATCCTGTATTATTGTTCAAAGGGTTATTCAACCAATCGTTAACTTGTTTTGTATCATGGTAGTTGTTAGGCACGCTGTTGTTGTTCTTATTGGCAAAAACAGGCGGCATTTGCTTTCGATTCATCTTTGCATCACCTCTAGGCGCTGCTGACCTTGGGCTCAGCTTAAAGTTGAATGGTGGAGAATGCGAGCGATAGCCTTGCATTCGGTCAATTTCATTTGTGTTTGCGTTAGGAAGGATCGAATTGTTGTGTAAAACAGGTGTGGGCGTAACAAGATTTGAGGGCCGGTTTTTCACCATAAATTGAGAATGCGTATTGTGATCTCCATTCATTGGTGGCACCTCATCAGTATACTTTGATTCACTGGGGGTATCATCTGATGAATTGCTTGTCACTCTTGACATGGACAGTTTTTTCTTGACAGTCGTTTGTCCACCACTAGTCGTCGACGCTGATTGAATGGATTGATCAGATGATAATCCTCTTCTGTAACTAGGTCTCTTTCTTGCAGGAGTTCGGCTGCTTCCAAGAACCATTCCGGAAGTAGATCTTCCATCTTGTGACATGCTAATACTTGAATCATATGCTTCATCTTCATCATCCTCGTCGTCTAAGGTATCAGTTTCATCTAGTATATCTAATTCCGATTCCGACAACATGGTTGACAACTGACTCAATCTACTGATTTGACTTATTTGCGAAATCATCGACGAAGGTCTTGTCCTGCTTAATCCTCTGCCTTCACCGGATGTTGGTGTTAAATGATTTGACCCAGATGCCTGTATTTCAGCAGGCGTGTCCAATCCACCGTCATTAGATCTAGTATCGGATCCTATAGTTGCTGGCGTTTGTTCTGTGTCACCTACCTCGAATGAAGTTTGACTGCGGCCATATCTTTGCGGACTTTGTTGCAACTGCAACTCCAGGGTCCCACTTCCGGTATCATTTTCATATTTTTCAGACCGTTTACTGACAACTGAGGTTGAATCGTCCTTATCACCTTCATTACCATTCTTGTCCTTTTTCCAAAATTGCAATTTGTTTAATATCTTCCCACTCTTGTTCTGCTTCTTTAATGATTCTCCGGTTGATGCTGCATCAGATGGTCTTCTTTCCTGTGGTACAAAAGACACAATTCTATGTAGGGGTGCATCTATTTTCGTAGATGTTGGTGAAATTGCCTGCGTGTGAGCAGTCATATCAGCTCCTCCAATTTCGCTCATCGAGTTTCGAGGTGGGTTTTCCCGATCGATACTGAAGCGAGCATTCAGCTGTGATCTTGGCAGATTGCGCAAATCAATGTTATCACCCGACTTTCTTGAGTACGTGGACAACCGAGCCAAATTCGTTTTGCTTGAGTTTTTGTTGGAAGTAATACTCAAAGACGAAATTATTCGCTCCAATGGCTGCGAACCAGATAATTGGTCTGACATGGAGAGAGCACTCTTCACTTTCTTTCGAGATTTTCGTAACGAATTCCTTGCTTCAAAATACTTTCTCTTTTTATCTCTAATATACCGTTTCTTCTTTTTCGAAAATTCTCGAGTCAATAACAATTCATAAAATGCCGTCAACAGATTCATTTCGTTGCTGTATATGCTTGCTTGAAGCTCATCAATGTCGACGTTTAGTCTCTGTAACTTCCGAATCAATTCACGCTCTATCCTTGTATCAAACGGTTTTTGCATATAATTATAATGCTGATTTATCGAAAGAATTGATTCACCATCGCCAACTGCCTTTTTCTGATTTTTTTCTAGATGCTTGTTGTATACGTCAATTAAAAACGATGAATTCAAAATCTCACTGATACCTGGTCTCTGTGTTGGATCTTTGCTCAACATCTTCAAGATCAATTGATTGATTTCTGTTGGAACAAAATCAGCAAAAAGTGGGGCATCATTGATTATCTTTGACTTTACCTTCATCTCATCGTCATCATCAAACGGTAGTACGCCGTAAAGCATAGTGTATAAGATAATCCCCAACGACCACACATCTATAGCGAATCCCGAGTATTTTTGCCCCAATAGTAATTCTGGTGCCATATAAACTGTTGTACCACATATTGTCGATAAAAATCTTCTAGACTGTGGATTAAACTCTCTGATGAACCCAAAATCAGTCAACTTGACACAACTCTTCTTCTTGTCGGACAAAAGTATATTCTCCAATTTTAAATCTCGATGACTTAAATTCATCGAGTGAACAAATTGCACCCCAAGAAGAACTTGGAAAAATATATGGCGACATTCGTTTAAATCCAATCGCCTTTTCTCATAAACTAGGTAATACAACTCGCCTCCTTCACAGTACTCCATAGCGATCCAAAGATGGCTTTCTGTCTTGATAACTTCGTAAAGACTCACGATGTTTTTATGCTTCAATTGTTTATGGTAATAAATCTCCCTCACAATATTTGGATCGTCAATTAATCCACATTTAAGCACTACGTTGACATTTAGTAGAACATGGGTGGCAAGGTATACCTTTCCAAATGCTCCTTCACCAATTTCTTCTGTGATCCTGTAGTTCCCAATTTGGCTAATCTTTGGAGACGATATTGCCATGTAAAAGTTGTTAAACTCATTAGCCAACTGCGCTGTATTATTCTGCTCCTTCGAATACTTTGGAAGTGCCCGAGTGCTACTCATTTGCTATTCTTTAATATCGCTAACCACTGGGCAAAAAGGAATGACTGTGTGATGCAGAGGTTGAAACAATTATATATAAAAAAAGGAATGCTGGGTAATGCTATCTGCAGGGTGAAGCTTCGCTTGGGTCGAGTATGATGTATTCACAGTCTTTTAGAAAATGCTATCAAGTAATAAAACTGAATTTGATAATGTGAGTTTCGTAGAATGCAAAGTAAGCAAGTGACCGCTGTGTATGGCGTCGAAATTTCCACATACACTGGACCTGTATAGAATGCACTGTTTTTTTTTCTTTGTGTGTGTGTTTACATTGGAAACTAATTTTAGTTTGAGAAAGAAGGATGTTGCCCCTCATCGCGTTGAGACAGGATTTTGCAAACAGAACACAGCAGATAGCACAAGAATGATTTCTTCAAGGATACTAGCGCAAGTACGACTAAGGGCGAAAGTGAATACAGTTGTCACATTCCAGCACTTCGGAAGACATGTGTTTCCATCAACATCTCAGATCATTCCACTACGATTTGCAACCACCCGACTGAGTCCAGCTTTGCCTATAATTAACGCAAGTGGAGGTGCATATACGGCAGACAGAACTAAGCCTACGCATGAAGACAAAAGGGCTCTTATTGAATCTATAACAAACCCACTAGAGCTGATAGAGCAGAAGATCAGGTCGAAATCATTCGTGTACCCCTACAACTACTTAAACGAGGAGACTGCGCAACAACTAGTTATATTTGAAAACTTTGCTTCTTCAGTTCATGATCAAGTGTTGAAAAGTGCCAGCTTTGATGATAGCTATCTCACGGTCGCAGAATTCATAAACCCCAATCGCCATCTTTTACCAGTGCTTATAAACTCCCTCCATCATGGGAAATACCCACAGGAAATGCTTGAATTATACAACCTCAAAGACAAGGATGAACTATTGGAACATGTATTAACCCATGTTCTATACAAAGATTATTTGGAGTACAAGATTGAAACAACGCCGTACGAAAAATCAATGATTGACTTCTCCAACCCTGCACAATGGTTTCCTGAAGCGAGGAAGATGAAACGTAAAATAGTGATGCATGTTGGACCTACAAATAGCGGGAAAACTCACCACTCGTTACAAAAGCTTTCAAAAGTAAAAACAGGCTACTATGCTGGTCCATTGAGATTGTTGGCGCGTGAAATCTATGAACGATTCAACGACCAGGGCATTGGATGTAATTTGATTACAGGTGAAGAAGTTATACCCTCAATTGATGAATATGGAAGAGTAAGTGGGTTGGCTTCTGGGACTATTGAAATGATCCCATTGCACAAAAAGATGGATCTTTGCGTTATTGATGAAATACAAATGATTGGCGATCCACAAAGGGGTTCTGTTTGGACTAACGCAGTGTTGGGAGTTTTGGCTCACGAAATTCATTTATGTGGAGAAGAGAGTGCTGTTCCCTTGATTGAGAGGTTAGTTAAAATTACTGGCGATGAGTTGGTTGTAAAGAAATTTGACCGGCTAGGGAAATTAACGGTGGAGAAGAAGCCAACAAGTTTAAAAACTTTAAAAAAGGGTGATTGCTTGGTTGTGTTTTCAAAGAGAAAGATTTTGGACTACAAGTGTAGCATCGAAAAAGAGACAACATTGAAAGTTGGTATGATTTACGGTGCGTTGCCGCCCGAAATAAGGGCTCAAGAAGCCGCTAGATTCAATAGTGGTGAATATGACGTGCTTGTGGCTTCTGACGCAATTGGTATGGGATTAAACTTGAAGATCAACCGAATTGTGTTTAGTGGGATAAACAAATTCAATGGATCTGAAGTTGAGAACTTGTCGACGTCGCAAGTCAAACAGATTGCAGGGAGGGCGGGTAGGTTTAGTGCAGAACATGGCTCGAGAGAGGGGTTTGTCACGGCTTTGCAAAGAGCTAGTTTATTGTACATTAAGGAATGTCTAGAGAGGCCGATTGTTGAACTTGAAAAAGCATGTCTTTGGCCAACAGACCTCGTGTGGAAGTACTACATGACAAACTATTCAACTGAAGGCCCCTTATCGGAGACCCTTTCCCATTTCATTGCCAGTACACTGAACTTTAAATCAGAATTATACTTTCTAGCTGACTTGGAAGTTAAGACGGGAATTTTGGAAATCATATCAAAGGACAAAATGCTAAAAAACATGACCATTGATGATCAATTAACCTTAAGTGAGACTCCAATTTCAATCCATGGCCCCATGAATAGACAACTTGTCGTCCCCACAGTTAAGAAGTTTTTTAAAAATATTGTTGAGAGAAGTTGCAAAACTATATTTGATTTTGGGTTTTTGGATCTACCCCTTTTGTCAGCCAAATCGTTGCTCACCAAAGATATTAAAGTCCCGTTGGGTAATGTTGAAGAATTGGAAAGTATGCATAAGTTGATATTGTTGTTTTTGTGGCTAAGTCAAAGATTCCCAACTTTGTTTATCGACAAACAGTCAGCTATGGAGTTGAAGGCTCTTGTCGAGAAGAGGATTACTGAGGAGTTGAATAATGTAAGAAGGATGAACAAGATGGGGAGACGATGAAGTTTACTAGACAGGTAGGCCTTTGTAAATAGATAGACATTACATCTGTAGAAAATGTACATTGCAATTAGATTACGGGTGTTGGTTTTGTTGGACAAAATGCAAAGATCTGTTCTTCCCCTCCTCGTTCCCCCACTTACTTGGCAACCACAAAAACAAGAATATTTTTATTCCCCCAAAATTTTTTCACTTCCAAGACTCCGATTGGATCTGGCTATATAAAACAAGGCAACCCGATTAACTTCGTTGTCGAGTGAATCAGATCGACCATATCATTTTTTTATAAACGTTACATACAGCTTACCCACTTGTTGAAATGCCCACAGTAATAGTCGTTGGAGGTCCAGCTGGAACTGGTAAGACAACACAAGGTGAATTACTTGCAAAACATTACCAATGTCCATTTATAGAAGGAGACTCATTGCATCCACAGGCAAATATCGACAAAATGTCTCGAGGAGAGCCATTGACGGATGAGGACAGATGGGGTTGGCTCAAGAAGCTAGCACACGAAGCTAGCATCAGAGCTATTGAAGATCCAAGCAAGACGAGTGTTGTCTCCTGTTCAATATTGAAGAAGGTTTACCGTGATTATATCAAGCAAAATTCTTTGGGACATGACTTAAACTTTCGATTTGTGTTTCTTTACACTACATTTGAAGAGTTGGTGAAACGAGTTGAGAACAGGAAAGGTCATTATATGAAATCTGACATGGTAAAGTCTCAATACGATATTATGGAAATTCCTCGAGGTGATGAGTTATTGAGGAATGGTGGAGAAGGTGTAAGTGTTGACTCTACTGGAAAATCAGAAGAAGCTATATTTGATGATATTCTTAAACAATTGAGCTTACCAAAAGATAGGTAGTAAATAGGTATATATATATATATATATATAGGGACAGAATAAAATAGAAGCCAATGATACGAATTGTCAACAATGCAAGGTGTACTATGGATCTTTTATTTGAGCCTGAAATCGTTTGTTCAGACCTAACACACACTCTGACCAATGGCAGATAAACCACACACACACACAGACGCACAAAACGCCTCATACGTAAAACAGTTACAAAAGAGGGAATGAACGAAAAAAAAAAAAAAGAAAAGAAATGGCTTGCAGAGATTTACATTTCAGAATGAGACACACACGCTCACAGAGAACAAATATCACAGGAGAGAGACAAGGTAGCTAAAACAATTAACCTTACGCCCTAAACATCACACGCAACCTGACGCTTTACATAATTGCATTAGCACGCCTAGACTCAAACTCCGTATCCCTGTCTACTTTTTATTTTTTTTTGGCACCTGTTACAACAACGCCTTTCTAGTACAAGATACAAAACTCATAACCAACCTTTTGTCATTGTTCCAATATTACATGTCATCACCAATTGATATTGACACACTCCCGTATTTCAACCCCAATATTGATCGACGAGTGGCAATCATAACTGGAGGGAATAGCGGTATTGGGTTCTACACAGTTTTGCATCTATACCTACATGGATATATTGTATACATCGCTAGTCGGTCAAAATCGCGATGCTTGAAGCTGATTAAAGAATTGGAATATCGAGCTAGTCAAATGAGACTTTTGGATAATGGACGTAGTCAGCATCAACATCATCAAGGTGCGAATGGAACAAGTACAGGTGGTGAGGAAAATGAGCGCAGCTTTGGTGAAGTACATTATTTGGAAATGGATTTGAGCAATCTACAATCAATAGTGACTGCTGTTGAAACTTTCAAGTTAAAAGAGCGATATCTTCATTTACTAATCAATAACGCAGGGGCAATGGCTCTTCCGTATAGCAAAACCATCGATGATTTTGAAATCCAACTACAAACAAACTTCATATCCCCATTTTTGTTAACCTTGAAATTATTACCGATACTTGAACGAACCAGTGATGCATTTCCCCAAATTGAGCCAAGACCGCGAGTCATCTACTTAAGCTCCCTGGGTCATCAATTTGCCATTCGATACTTCAATCTAAAAACATCGTTGGACTATAGGCCCAATTTCGTATTGACTTGGATTAGATATGGAGTTGCCAAAACTGCCGGAATCCATTTTATGAAAATGTTGGCCTTGCGTAACCCAAAAGTATTGTGTGTCTCAGTGCATCCGGGGTTGGTCATGAATACAAATGTATTTGCATATTGGACAAACTTGCCCATTGTGGGCATCATATTTTGGTGTTTTTTCCAAATATTTGCCTGGTTGTTTGGAGTCACTTCTGAACAAGGTGCAAATGAAGTTATACGAAGTTCGTTGAATCCATATTTATCAGTTGAGGAGAACAATGGGAAATATTTCGGGTTAAATGGCAAAGAATTGCAGCCGTCGAAAGTTGCTGATAACATGGATTATGCGGCGAGAACTTGGATATGGACTGTGCATGAATTAAGCAAAAGAGGGTTCATCACACCTGGCGCATAGGATAGTTAAAGGCATATGGGCCAGCTTAAACTAGATCATTCCTATTGGCATATGCAACACAGATTGCAACTTTTAATTCTTTAATTAGTTTTATTTAATACAAAAATTGCTCTATTTATTTCTTCATCTTCAGTTCAAGATTGTTGTCCTCGCTTGTCTTTAATGTCTCCATTGTAGTTGTAAGTCGTTCAATCTCCTTTTTAGATAATTTGGGATCTAAACCTTCGTATTCTAGTGGCTGCTCCTCGTATAAAGTTTCAATTGTAGGTCTTTGCTCATATTTATTGGAGATATCCACATTGCTGTCACTTAATAATTCGTCACTATCATCATCATTACCATCGCCATCAACACTTTCCCAATCAGCGTCATTTTCTTCTGGTTCTTCTTCACTGAAATGTGCGCCTTCTTGTCTTAGCTTATTTTTAAACTCTACGTACTCATCATATGCCATATCTCCTTGATATGTATCTGGCGTATCACTTTGGTAGTCGGAATCATTATTATACTTGTTGCCACTCATTTCCAAAATGATTTCCAGTTCCATGAATTCCGGGAAATCTTCAAACTCAGTGTTTTTAAATTCATCCTTGAATTTACTTGTCGATTGCAAAACTGATGATTTAAATTCTTGATATTTCTGAGCCACTTGTTCCCGCGGGATCCATTCAGAAGCAATGTCGTAATACTTCCAACGAAATTCATTTAGTTCATCATCAGTTAAATCGCTCTCCTCATCTGCTTCATCTTCATCCTCGTCTATTATATCTTCAAAGTCATCTAATCCTTCTTCAAATACCTGTTGAAGATTTTTGGCGTATTCTTGTTCATCCTCCATCTTGGGTCCATTTATATTAGCAATCATTTCAACTAGCTCGGTATTTTCAGGGACGGGATTCGATATTATTCCTCTGCTGATGAGTTCCTCCTGTAGGACCATTCGCGAAGATGGCTTCATTGTATCCGGCACTTTTGGTTCCTCCTTGCCTTGATAATACTTTTGCAACCCCGACAAAACGATTCCACTTAGGTCTTGCGGTTTCCCCAATGCAGATGCAATACCCAAGAGTACACCAAAGTGTACACTGTTAATGGGCACGGTGACATCAATGCCACCGTCAAGATAAAGCGGCTTGACTTCCTCCTCGTCTTCCAATGCTTCCAAGCTTTTGGAAATCATCATTGGATCAGTGGTGGCTAATTTTGCAACCGGAGCAGGTAAATTCAAATTTACATCATGAACATGACTCAATCCTGCAGTTAAATTACAAACATCCTTTAACGCTGCGGCTAGATTGGAATTTTGTTTATAATCCCCCACAAATATCTGCTTTATTGCATCTTGCAACAGCAAATATCCACCGTGGCCACCACGAGTAAGCTCAATGCATCCGCCATCATGTAGCCAGACTCTATTCCGCGAAGTAGTCACATCCTGCAACTCCTCATCAAGGGCATCGTGGCAAGTAGCTAGCACTGGTTCAAGCGTGACCGAATCAAAAACATGAATATAGCAGTCTTCATATTTGGTGAAATCTAGTAAAATGGCGATAAATAATTCCATATCAAGGACATGCTCATGATAATTGATTTCACCGTATATATACTCAACAACATTAAAGGTGAGAGCCTGATACTCGGGCCGTTTGAAGTTCCAGGGGTATTGCATCCATGGTTCCATGTATTTCACATAATTAGTCAATGTCTGATCGATATGCTTAGAAATAATCACAAATGATAATGTGGTATCTTCAAATACAGATTGAATCTCATGAGGCTGTAATTCATCGTCCGTCCATAGGTATTCTGTTGATGTCATCTCAATTGCTCATTATAAGACCCTAATCAAAAGAATTGCGATGCGCAGAGAGATTTCGTGCGGCGGCATGCACACGTCACAAAATGAACTTTTTATAAGACAACCATAGTTTTCTTTATTTTATTTTAAATATATGCTAGCTAAAGTTACTCAAGTAATCTATAATTTAGTGTCGTGGTCGACTTTTTCAATTACAATGGATGAAGCTCCACCTCCACCGTTACAGACACCGGCACATCCAATCTTTCCACCTTCTTGCGACAAAACAGAAATCAATGTAATAATAATTCTAGCACCTGAACATCCCAACGGATGACCCATGGCAACAGCACCACCATATGCATTGACTCTTTCTTGAGGGATGTTGCAGATTTGACAGTTGGCTACACCAACGACAGAAAAGGCTTCATTCAACTCAAAGAAGTCAACTTTATCTTGAGAAATGTTGGCGTGCTTCAAAGCCTTTGGGATAGCCAAGGATGGAGCAATAGTGAAATCAATTGGAGCTCTAGCAGCTTCACCCCAACCAACGATCTTGGCCAATGGTTTTAAACCCAACTCTTTCAACTTAGCTTCAGAAACCAAGATTAATGCAGCACCACCATCGTTCAACTTGGATGCGTTTGGCGCAGTAACGGTACCATTTTCCTTTTGGAAGACAGTTCTTGCTCCCTTGACTTTAGCTTCGTTAAAGTTTTTGACTTCTTCGTCTTCACTAATGGTTACATCAGGTTTACCTCTGACACCTTTGATGGTGATTGGGCTGATTTCATTGTTAAACTTGCCCTTAGCAGTAGCATCAGCGGCCTTTTTGTACGAGCTGATGGCAAATTCATCTTGTTGTTCTCTAGTGATTGAATGGTCTTTGGCACACTTTTCAGCAGCAACACCCATCAACTTGGAACTGTAGACATCCAACAAACCATCCTTTTGAATACCATCAACAATAGATGCATCTCCGTATCTAGCACCACTTCTACCCGTAGGCAAGTAGTATGGTGTGTTACTCATAGATTCAGCACCACCAACAACGACAATATCACTGCTTCCAGTGATGATGTTTTGGGCACCAATAATAACAGCCTTCATACCTGAAGCACAGACTTTGTTAATGGTGGAAGCAACGATGGTTTCAGGCAACCCTGCCTTTAATGCCACTTGTCTAGCTGGAGCTTGTCCTACATTGGCTTGCAAAACTCCACCAAAAACAATCTCATCAACGGTCTCTGGTTTGATTTGGGGAACCTTAGCTAATGCAGCTTTGACAGCATGAGCACCCAATTCAGGATAACTTAATGATGATAAACCACCTTGGAATGAACCGATTGGGGTACGAGCAGTGGAAACAATGTATACAGGTGGAACAGTCATTATATGTGTGCGTATGTGTAGGTGGAGGTTGTGAAATAGATACTATTTTATGTACTTATGGGAAAGTAGATAGGTAATCTAGTAAATAAAAGAACAACTAATGGTTTAGTTAAAAAAATAGTGGTGGATTTTTGATATCTTTTTATAAATTTGTCAACCACTCAATATTTGTTTCAGTCGTATAATTTCTATTCTCATAAATTTTTTATTTTCCAGAAACGAACACGTCTAATATACAGTACCAACGGTTAAAAAATAAAAACCAAAAAGAAACGAAGCGAGGTTAAATTGAAATTATTTTTTATAGAGACAAAGTGGAGTCAAATGGAGATATTTCTCCGAGATCACGTGTATCGCAATAGACAATAACTTTAACAAAATTTCAACCTTTCAGTAAAAGCAATACAAAGCAAACTGGAAGACCCACATCAACTGATCTCAACCATAGAAGACAACAACCACTAGCAAAAAGAAACAGATGCTCCGCTTTCACTGTATTTTTACCAAAGCATCTCGACAAGCTTTGCTTCGGCAGTCTCCCATCATCACAAAGCCATTGCTTATTCGTCTGTTCCAAACGTCTTCAACACAATACAAACTCTTTACTGGACACAAGAAACACGCCGAGCCTATCACGAAGCCAAACACCACCATTAATCCAAAATCTGTTGGAGCTACAGATGAGGATCCACTCAAGGGCTCACTGTCAACCCTTCCAAATCTGGGCCCCACCGAACACGACTTTAAAACCCATCCAATCTTGAAACGAGTACCCAAATTTCTTCGTAATTACACGGCCAAATTCGTCAACGCACCACTCTCGCACTTGATTGCATTTGTTGTGCTCCATGAAATCACGGCAATTGTACCCTTGATCGGTATTTGGTATTATTTGCACCAACATCCTGGATTCATCCCTTTGGATCTTCCTCAGTGGGCATTGACTAAGGGCGCCAAGGTTATTGATTCTGCGATGGGTCAGTTTGACTGGAGCTTTAATACTAGTGATAAGTTGTCGGTTATTATGGAAGGGGCTTACGCATTCACTATTGTCAAGTTGTTCTTGCCTCTCAGAATTATTATTAGTTTGTGGGGAATGCCGTGGTTTGCCAAATGGTTTGTTTTACCAATTACAAATTTGTTTGGCAATTGGAAGAAATTGAGAAAGGTCAAGACTGAAGTCAAACCTATCGATGCAAAAATAAAGACTAAACAGGTTGATAAACCGAGACTATAGAGGTTATAATGTAGCTGAAGAACGTTGTATCACGAATAACATATGCAACGTTTATTGTAGCAGTTGTTAGACTTGATTATACCTTGTATATATATTATATTGGAATTCAAACTTATCCCGAGTCAATACAAGCTCGTCCCAGAAGCAGTTCTGGCGGGCATTTCCTGTAAAGCACCACCCCCTAGAGGACATGTTGTAGACATTTACAAACTCTCACTTCTCTGTGAATCTATTCCCAAGCTATCCCACAGGAAATTCGTTTGTTTTCATTTTTTCAAATCTGTTTCAAGCTCTTTAGACCAGCTATCGAGCTCACTTATGATTGCTTCAATTTTAGTCACTTTCTTCTCTATATCCACCAATAATTGTGAATGCTGGTCAAATTCCTTCTCTATGTTTGCTAAAGTTAGTATCTGTATTCTAATCTTCAAATATTATTTGACATACTTAGAAGTTCCAAATGTTTGCCATTTGCTTCGAGTTCGTTCAAGTTATTTTCCAATTTGATATAGTTTAGTGATTGATTGGTGTTGAGATTCTCGAGGAGGTTCAAGTCAATTGTAGATACATTTGTATCCGACTCTATTACTTTCGATAGCGTGGTTAACGTATGTTCCACTAGTTTTGGTGTGTCTTTGGACATCGGTGGAGTAAGAATGAAGTTCTGTTCTTGTTTGATTTTGATCCGCATTCAATTACAAATATCGAACTTTTGATTTCAAACACCAGATTCAGACAAGTGGTTATCTGTCATTAGTTTATTATTTACAGGGCATTTACATACAACATCTACCTCCCGCTATACAATTTATACATAGGATTGGTCTTGAAAGTTTGGATGTTGCTCCATTTCTTACTTGGTTGGGCATTCAACTTTTCAACATAATTAACCTTTTCCGGTTTATCAATCAAATCAGTCATACTAACTCTTACCTTCGATTCCGGTGTTATAATCTCATATAACCCGGGCAACTTGTCTGCTGCTTTACGTAAAGCTTCTCTGGCAACTTTATCATGAATTCCCCCATTGATTTCAAAAAGTACTTTCCCCGTGGGTACTCTAGTTGCCCAGTGGTCAAATGGCCCCTTACCTTTACCCATTCTTGTTTGATTACCTTTGATACAAACAGCCAAATCGCATACGAATCGAGTGAAAAGCTTTGATTTAGTCGGACGCAACTCACGACGCAAAACTTTGTCAGCTGCTAGTAATTGATTGGCGCCCATTCTCAATCCGCGTGATTTCAAACGTAATCCAATTTTGCCAAATTCTAGACTGTTTCCCTTGATCGATCCCCCTGTCCTTACGGAAACTCGTCCCTTTTGTGCTTTTTCAACTTCTCTGAATCTTGGTGCGTATTCGTGTTTGAAACGTTTGAAAACTGACGTGATAGTCAGCGTGTGCTTTGATATACTAGTAAACATAGTTTATCGAGTTATGATATGAAGGTATTGAAATGGGAGCTTGGATTCGCTTGTTGGTCAAAGCTCCTATAAAAATTTTTTATTTTTTTTTTCACTGAGAGGTCTGTGTCGTGAATTAATGTCCTGTAATTTTATCCGCGACTTTTCACCTGCAACTTATACAGATCGTTCCTATCAATACTCAACCATCATGAGCTCTACAATCATTTATCCAAACGTATTTAAGTTATTCATTGTCTAAATCATCTTTACATACTCTACCACTCCTAAAATGTAGACCAAAGCTACAATTCTAATGATTGCTATTTTCAATAGCATCCTCTTCCTGTACATGTTCATTTTGTGGTTTTGAATAAGCAGCATAACCAGTTGATGTTGCCATTTCTTCTTCTGATGGTGGAGTCCAGTTGGTAGATTTCCAAGCTGGTATACCACTTTGATACAACTCATCAACATCTTCCAAACTAAGTCCCTTTGTTTCATAAACCATAAAGTAAACGAAAAAGATCGAGAAAACCAAGCATCCAAAGAAAACAAAACCATAGTAAAAGTGAATTGCTTGTGTGATGAATGAGGTAAAGAATGAGATCAAAAACCCGAAAATCCAATTTGCTGCACTAGCTACACCAATAGCCTTTGATCTTACCTTCAATGGATATAATTCTGAAACAATGGAGTAAACACCACCAGCCCAAGTGGAAGCAAAGAAGAAAATGAAAAGACATGTGATGAAAATTAATGCTCTTCCTGCTGCTTGATTAGTGGGACCATCTGGGCCATCGATATAAAGACTCTGGGTACCGATCAATGAATAAATCAAGAAACAAATTGAGGTAGCTATCGAACCACACAATAAACAGCTTCTTCTACCCATCTTTTCAATCAAGTAAATACCCAAGAATGTGGAAGCAAAGTTGATAACACCAATAATGATTGAAGTTTCGAAAGAATCATTTAACCCGATAGCTTGGAAAATGGTGGTACTGTAGTAGAAGAAATAGTTGTTACCGGTCAATTGTTGCAAAGCCTGACAAAGAGCACCAACAACAAGTCTCTCGAAAATTCTTGGTTTACCAGTGATTAAAGTCATCCAGCCAGCTTTTCCTGCCAATCTTTCTCTTTCAACACCAGCTTGTATCAATCTAGCCTCTTTTAGTATTGCTGGATCCTCCTCAGATACTTTGTTTGACTTTGCTAAAGACGCCTTTGCCTTTTCAATATTATCCCTACCGATGAGGTAACGAGGAGATTCTGGCATATCAATCATACCACCAGCTAAAAACAAAGCCCAAGCAAAACATAAACCTAATGGGATTCTCCATTGTCTTGAGTCAGAGTAACTACTCTTGGTTCCATAAGTAGTACAATAACCCAAGAAAATACCCATGGTGATCATCAATTGGAAACAACAAACCAAGGTACCTCTCAAGTGTTTTGGTGAAACCTCGGAAATAAACAAAGGACAAACAACCGATAAGGTTCCAACGGCAAGACCAGTAATGATTCTTCCAATCATAATCTGGTACCACTTATTTGAGGACGAGATTTGCACAATTATACCAACAATGTAAATAAGCATCGCAATCATAATACCCAATCTTCTTCCCCATAAATCAGCTGCTTTTGAAAGGAAAATAGCTCCCACGGCACATCCAGCGTTAAACATGGCAATAATCAACCCGGTTCTAACATTGGAAAAGTAATATGAACCATCTGACTTTTGTTGTCCAAACCTTTGTTTAAAATCATCCATGTTTACAAATCCGGAAATAGTACCGGTATCGAAACCGAAAATGAAACCACCAAAAGCTATAAGAACACACATGAAACATACTCCAATATAAGCGCTCATGGGTTTTTTAGCCAACTCATTGGCACTATGTTGTTCATCTTTTTCAAGATCCTGAGGTAACTCTTCCTGGTTCTCGTATTTTTGTTCTATTTCATGAGTAGGTGTATGCTCTGTTCGCGATGAGGCACCGTCTGTATGCGTTGATTCTTGTGACATAACGATATAAGATTTATATATTAAGGAGAGTAATGTATAATCGTTGCAAACTGAAATGTAATGAAAGAAATAATGGGAAGTTCAGAGACCTTTTATATATAATTGAGAGGAAAATTTTGAATGACATAATTTTTGTATCCACACACCACCACCTCCACAAGCCCTTTTTGCAAAAGTGGGTTAAGCTGGATTTAGTTTTCTTTTCTTTTTCTTGTTTTAGTCTTGGTATATACAAAGTAGTTTTCAGTACTATTGTGATACCTTTTTTTTAATTGTAAGTCAGATGAGCAACAATAAAAAATGCTTAGAAACTGAGTGTATATGCCTGATTAAATCTGTTGACTTTTGTGTAATACCAATTTGCAACAACAAAAAGAAAAGGAAAAACACCTGCATACAATAAAAAGAAAAGAATTATCCCGAGCAAACCCCCCTACACTTGACCAGGTACACACTACTCCATATCTGACTGAGCTTGAGGGCATGGCGTGTATATCACATTTGGTTGCAGTAGCTAGTGCACTAAAGATTCCAGTAGAATCATCATCTGATATAGAATAAATCTAATGACTTGAGGTTGGTCTCTTCACACCACAAGGCAAGCCATTTGGTGGCTTTAGTGGCGAGTACAATCTTTGATATATGTACTATTATGTCATTTTATCTCTTAGAACGTAGACGGGCGAAAACAAAAACAACAACAACAATAACAAAAGAAATGAAAAATGAAAGAATCAATAAGAAAACCCAGGATTACTAACGACCGTATTAGTTCCCCGTTGAAAACAATAGAAAAAGGAATTAGTAAATAGTAAGAAGAGTTCATCGCACAATAGTGGTATCAAACTTATGATTATTTTTTTTTCTTGTTGTTTTTTATTCTTCCCAACCATTTTCGGATCATCTTTTTTTTCACTCCTATGTACTTTACTAAAGTGTTTCGGAAAATTTTTTTTCTACCATTACGTAATTACAACGCTCTTTGAAATGGTTTAAAATAGCACGGAGATAAATACTTATTTACTGGCATCGCATACACTGCTTCGAAGCAAAGCAAAGAAGGACAGGTCATTCCGCATTGCCCCTCCCCATGGTGACCTCCAGCCACGAAGATTTTTCTTGTCAAAGTGGATCACACTTTCACTTGCAATGCCTTTACGACAAGTAAAAAAGAATATGGAAAAATTTATTGGCGTTTTGAAAAACGCCTGGAAAGTATGCTTTGTGCAACGATTTGATACAGATTCGGAGCTAAAGGAGGGGTTTGTGCAATGATACAAACATCGGAACAACTCAGAATAATCCGAACTCTAGTTCTGAACCACTAAAACGATAATCGCAGAAAAAGAAATGACAAGCCATTCTCGGTATATATATTGTTAGAAATTGTATTTGTGTAGCTTTCTACCTTCAACTCTCTTGCCTCATGACACAATGTAGAAGAAAACTTTCTCGAATCAACAAGATAATATCTACATTGTACCGACAGGGACAACATTTCATGCATGGTCCCCTGATTAACGAATCCGCCGAGCCTTATCTCGCATAAAGTGGCGACAGTCGTAAATGCAAAGAGTAGATGTTTTTTTTTCGCATAAAGGAATGATTACATCATATTATTAACCCAGTAATTCAATCTATTTCTTCTATAAGCGGCTTCTCTGCCTATTTTAAATAACTATAAAATCATGAAAATCATGGTGTGAAAGTTTAGTGGAAAGGGGGGTAGTGGTCATTAACATTATTAAAAGTCTTTTGATAAATCTCATTATATCTCATTCATTTTGCTCATTTTGTTCATACAGTATCTTGAACATGTTCTTCTTCAGGTTTAGCGTAAGCAGCGTAACCGGTCGAATGAGCCATTTCTTCTTCTGGTGGTGGTGTCCAGCTGGATGACTTCCATGGAACAACCCTAGCTGCATATAATTCATCAACCTCTTCTAATGTAAGACCTTTAGTCTCATATACCATAAAGTAAACGAAAAAGATCGAGAAAAGCAAACATCCAAAAAAGACAAACCCGTAGTAGAAATGGATTGCACTGGTGATGAATGAGGTGAAGAACGAAATAAGGAATCCGAAAACCCAGTTACCTGCACTAGCAACACCGATAGCCTTTGATCTTACTTGTAATGGGTATAATTCTGAAACAATGGAGTAAACACCACCAGCCCAGGTGGAAGCAAAGATGAAAACGTAAAGTGAGGTAATGAAAATCATAGCATCACCATCTGGATGTCTGGTGGCACCACTGCTTCCATGGTAGTACAAGTGTTGGGTACCAATCAATGCGTAAATCAAGAAACAGATAGACATACCAACAGAACCAACGAGCAAACATTGTCTTCTTCCTAATTTTTCAATCAAATAAATACCCAAGAATGTGGAAGCAAAGTTGATAACACCAATGACAATGGACGTTTCAAAAGAGTCATTCAAACCGACAGCTTGGAAAATAGTGGTACTGTAGTAGAAGAAATAGTTATCACCAGTCAATTGTTGTAAACATTGCAACATAAGACCAACAAAAACTCTCTCGAGAATTCTTGGCTTACCTTTGATCAAAGTCATCCACCCGGCATTACCAGCCAATCTTTCTCTTTCAACACCAGCTTGAATCAATTGTAATTCGGCATACAAGGCTGGGTCTTCTGGTGACACTTTGTTGGTTCTGGCCAATGCATTCTTGGCATCATCAATCTTATCCTTACCAACAAGATAACGAGGAGATTCTGGCAAACGAATCATACCTCCAACCAACAACAAAGCCCAAGCAAAACATAAGCCTAATGGGATTCTCCATTGTCTTGAGTCAGAGTAACTTTGCTTGGTACCATAATCAGTACAGTAACCCAAAAAGATACCTAATGTAATCATCAATTGGAAACAACAAACCAAGGTACCTCTCAAGTGTTTTGGTGCAACTTCTGAAATGAAAAGTGGACACAAAACAGACAAACATCCAACAGCAATACCAGTGAAAATTCTTCCAATCATAATTTGGTACCACTTATTTGAGGACGAAATTTGCACAATGATACCAACAACATAGATGATCATAGTACCGGCAATACCAAGCCTACGACCAAATACATCACCAACTTTGGACAAAAACAAAGCACCAACAGCACAACCGGCATTAAACATGGCAACAATCAAACCAGTTCTGGCATTGGAAAAGTAGTAGGTACCATCTGACTTTTGTTGACCAAACCTCTGTTTAAAATCAGTCATATTAATAAATCCAGAAATGGTACCGGTATCGAAACCAAAAACAAAACCACCAAAAGCGATAAGGAAACACATAATAATGACACCAACGTATGCTTTAAGTGGTTTTTGGTTCAACTCGTTGGCACTGTGGTGTACTTGGTCTTCATTATCCACTGGCTGTTCTTGTTCGTATTTAGCTTCAACATCATGCACATTGGCATCAGCAGTGGATGCACTAGAATGGGCTTCTTCTTGTGACATAGTTTAATAATTTTGTATTATCTATTTAGCAATTAAAATTAACTGAATAGTAAATCAGAAATATAACTCAGACAAGAAAGGGACTAGGGAAAATGGAAAGATGGATATATCTGTGCTTATTTATAGACGGGAAAATTTTTTTAGTTTCATTAATAGAGAGATGTATAAACCTCCATATCTCTCCCCCAAACTTAATATTGTTACTCCAATTGTTCTCCAAACTGTTCTCCAAATTTCTCCAATTAGCATTGTAAAGCCTTTAAAGATCATGTGTGCATTGTTGTCTTTGCTTACATATTTCCAAAGACAAAGTGAAGCAAAATTAGCAAAAAAGACATAAAAAAAAAAAGTGGAATGGTTATGTGTTTTGCCGCCGTGCTCGCCTTACGTTTATGTATAGGATTGCTTTAAATTTATTTAGTCTTTTGCAAAACCAGCTTCTCGCATGACAATAACTCTTTTGTTAGTAGACTACGTAGTAGTCCGAACTATTGTTTGATACACTTGTGCAACAAAAAGAAGGACAATACTCTTACGATTGTATCATTAAAAGTGCTGGTTCCAGCTTGTTTCACGGGCCGATTCCATTTCGTCTTTGAATACAAACAGGTCACAAATAGGATCTTTACAAACGAGTTTGGAAAAAAGACGAGAGTGGCAGGTTATGAAGATTCCTTACTAGACTGTCCTCTCTGGATCTCGATGTCATTGAATTTTGACTTTTTTTATTTCGCTTCGTTCGGAATTGATAAACGCTAGAAGATTCCAAAAGACGTTGAGAGAATTGAAATGACGCAATAGAGATCGCTGTAAAAAAGGAAAGAAAAAAAGAAATTTTCTTTCAAAATAAGAAAAAGAAATAAAAAAAGTCAAAATAAAAATAAAAAAGAAAAGTTTTAGCGTAGTAGCAATGTCGGAATAATGTATGCACACAAAATTGAATAATTGTTCCGATCCAATGAAAACAAAGCAGATACCACTTAATTGTTCCGAGAATTCCTAAATTATTATTCAAAAAAATGCCTCAAATAAAAGCCATCATCATAATAAATAAAAACAATCTGAATTGTTTCTGGCGCTTTATACGCTAGATAATCAGAACCGATGTGGCATTTGGAGTGAAAAGAATACAAACTGAGACTGCCAACCTTTGTTTTCTTATTGTTCTCCTCCCTTTCAAGAATCTGGCCCGCCTCCTTCTCCCCCACCATTGCCCAACTTCTGCACAACAATAGTTATTATGCACATGGTTTTTCGGACGAGAGTGGAGATGAAACAAACTCTCCAAAGGTTGTTTGTATTGACACGCGACTGTCCTTTGTTTTAATAATGGGGAACAATGACGAGTGGTGCCACATTCAAAAAAGATACATAATGCAATTATTGCGGACGTGTTCTTTATATGGAGTGAAATCACCCGTGTGTGCATGAGGATCTCGGTGTTATCGTAAATACCATACGAATTTGGCCAAACGACACTATCCTCTTGTCTACTACTCCACTCCCCTCCATTGTGAGCGAACACTTTCTTCACTTTAATCAAGGGACAGGGGTCGTGTGCACGTGTGTAAACCAATAGGCACGACTAAGTAAAAAAAAAAAGGAAAAGAAAAAAAATTCTCCACGCAAATTTTCTCTCCATAGATCTCCGAAATGTATGACGACAAAAGCACGGAATTAAATTCACCCATACAATAAACCCGTTTAACATACATTTTCAATTTGAGATTATCATTGAAGTCCTCTAATAGTCAATTGTGAGAAGATAAACTTTGTTTACAGCCATGCCTGTTGCGGATGAGCGGCTCCCCTATGGAGATGGTTCATTTAAAGTATTTGGCATGGAGAATTTTGGCAATACGTGCTACTGCAACTCCATTTTACAATGCTTATACTACACGGAATCATTTCGAACAAACTTGATCCAACATAAACAAACCCAACATGACCCCAAATTGGTGGTGAATGGAATCAAGTTTCACGGTTTCACTACGAAGTACGAACAATTATTACAAAAGAAATTGAAGGAGCAAGGAATTACGCCCGTCACGCCAAACGACGATAGACCAAAACTGAGTCGAAAGGGTTCACTATTTGGCATAAAATTTAACAATCAAACTAGTGTACCTACAACTGTCATTGAACATAGAAATGAATACATTGATGAAGCGGGCAATTGCGAAGCTTTGCCTTTGGAGCAACGGATTTTGATCAACAAGAATCCAGAATTTCTGAAATTGGAAATGATGATTACGAGACCTATTGTCAGTACTACTAGCTATGCCAATGGACAGAATAACGGGAGTGCTACCTCTATGGCAAACTCAAATGCTGGTGTCAGTTTGAACAATGGGTCAAGCAACACTTCTGTCACCAGCGCAACTAACCCCAACAAAGCCGACTATTCGCAAAGCTCATCGATGTTATTAACTGACCAGCCATCACAAACAGCTCAAGAAGGATCAATAAATAGCAAGTCGAGTGCAATCATTGTTGGAATTCCCAAGCCAGAACCAAATTTGATTAACCCAATCAACCCGTTTAATGCAAACCCCAGTGCCGACCAAAGGAAAAGATCAGCATTAATTAATGGGCCAATAATTAATTTGGACACCTCATTACAAATGCCGAGTGAGCAGAGAGACGAAACTGCTTTGCTATATGCACTTAAAGATTTATTTGAAAGTATGGTTGAAAACAAATCAGCTATTGGAGTCGTGTCACCAACATACTTCATTTCAAAACTAAAAGAAAAGAACTACTTGTTTCGGCAAAACAATATGCATCATGATGCGCACGAGTTCTTCAACTATTTGATTAATGAAATTATCGAAAGTCTTGCAAAAGAGATTTCCGACCCAACCAAGAATTGGTGTAATGATATATTCCAAGGTATAATCACAAATGAAACAAAGTGCTTATCCTGCGAAACCGTGACGTCAAAGCATGAATTTTTCCTAGATCTATCGATTGATATCCCGCCAGGCGAAAGTGCTTACTCATTGAATTTCGCCATAAACAATTTTTCCAAACTGGAGACATTGACAAATCAAAACAAGTTCCATTGCAATACTTGCTCTTCTTTGCAAGAAGCGGTCAAGACAATCAAAGTCAAGAAACTACCTAAAGTGTTGGTGATCAATCTCAAAAGATTCAAATATGATGAACAAATGGATAAGATGGTAAAGTTGTTCGACTCAATCAGCTATCCATTCAAGCTTCGTTTATTCAATACCACTGAGGACGCAAACCAAAACATCCTTTACGATTTGTATGCTTTGGTTATCCACATTGGTGGGGGTCCAATGCACGGGCATTATGTGTCGATCTGTAAAATCAAAGCTGGTCTTTGGTTATTATTCGATGATGAGACTGTGGAACTAGTTGAAGATAATTATGTGATGAGGTTTTTCGGCAATGGGCCAGGATTGGCCAGTGCCTATATTTTATTTTACCAACGAGTTGAATTTGATGAAAAGTCTGAGAATTTTGGATTCGATGTTTCAACGATTTACAACGGCAATGATTATCAAGTTCCTGTACATACATCGTCTAGTAGCACCGATGATGAATCCAAAACAACCACTGTTGCTGCTGCGGAAATGGATGCCAAATCGGATATATCATCAATAAGTTCATTTACGGCACCGCCACCGCCAGAAGCCACTAGAAAACCTTCGCTTACTTCTGGCGGCATGTTTAAAAGTTTCAAATTTGAAAAAGAAGATAAATTACAACAATCTTTATCAAGAAGTAGTAGTTCGGGCCCTTCAACAAAGAAAGAGGCGCAAGTTAAAGAACCAAAGGAAAAAAAATCTTGGGTGGGTAGTTTGAAACGTGGTGGTCTTGAACGTAAGTTGTCGTTGAAAAACACCTCTGTGAGTGAGGAGAGTAATGGAAATAAGACAAATGCTTCGTCATCGTCATCGTCCACAACCCCGATTCCGGTGCCTGTCCCAACTCCAGCAACAGCTCCAGCTCCAGCCCCTGTATTGGAAAAAAGACGAAGCTTGTTTGGGTTCAAAAAGAAGAGTTCATCTTAGGAAACAAATGCAATTTTTGTATACATTTTTGTGTATTTAAAAATATAGACAATACTCAAATTGATAGATCACATTTGGATGTAGATCTTTTACTTTACGACGAACATGTAATAGAGAAGATCTAACATTAGTACCGAAAGTCCCCGGTACACGTAGAAATAATAAGATCAACGTTTTGTACTGCGAGGTGCATACACAACGTTCGGAAAAACTTTATGCACTGCGGCTATTTTAATACAACGTATGAACTTGACAGTTCCTTCACAAATGTTGTAATTTGATATTGTATTCTCGTGAAAACTGCATGACTGAAAGGGCTCAATACATACAGATGTGTTCCTCCATCAATTATTGCAGTTTGCAAAGTAACGAATTCATTGTTCCTTTAGCTCTTTTACGTACACATCTAGACCTTTCCCACAGTGGTCTTTTTTCTTTTGCATTTTGGTAGCCGAATCTTCCAAAAAGAGTAATAAGAAAAAGAAGGAGAGAAAAAGATAGAAAGAAAAAGAAATTTTACATTTATGTTACACAAACTGGTGACTTTTTTTCGTTAACTAACAGATTGGCATATTATTATTACATTTGGTTCTATGTATGTATACAAAGTAGCAGCGAGACACGTTTTGGTGCAATCTAATCCTTGGTTGATATACCATTCAAGTGTAATTCACAGTGGATAGACATTAAGCATGTGCTTCTATTACAAGCAAGGATACTGAGAGTAGGCTCAAGAAATAGTTATGAAATTCTGTCATGTAAAGTTGCGCCCCATAGCAAGTTACAATTTTTACCCCAAAACGCAACCCAATTTTTTTGGATAAGTGTAATTCAATTCTATCCCCACATTCAAGTGAATACGTCAAAACAGAGACAATACAACCAATTGTAGTAAAATATTGGTCCCATAAGGATGACCGAAGTATAACGCTTAAACTACATCATAATTCATTTCTGTTGCCGTCAAAGTTAGCCGCTCTGTAAGGCTTGTGGAAAAAATGGTTATGTTCCCAGACATTACCTCAGTGTTCACAAGGGGTAACGCTAGTTGTTGGTCAGAGTAGCTAGTTGAATAATATGAATGACTACATCCCACTTGCTTTTGTCTAATTTGTAATACCCGTTACCCACGGAACTAAAAGAATTTTGATTGTTCTAGTTCTAGTTCATTTGTCGGTGTATTACATCATTGATGACAAAGCAGAGCAATGCAAATTTTAGACTATATGCAGGATTGGTTACTATTTTGCACAATATATATAGAGTGAGATGGGATCGAGATGAATACACATTACTTTTGCCAACAAGTATCTTTTATACTTTACTCTTTTTCTTATACGTTCGCCAATCAATTACAATCCCATCAATATAAACAACAACAATGACAGTCGCAAGTAAGGTATTAGTGTTAGGAGCTGGTTGCTTCTGGGGAACCGAACATGTTTTTGCTAAAGCATTCGCAAACAACAAGGGATTGCTCAGCAACATTGTTGGTTACGCCAATGGTGATGAAAAATTCCACGGAGTTTCATATCAACAAGTATGCAGCGGTAGAACAGGTTACGTTGAAGTTGCTAAATTGACCTACGATCCAGCTCAATTGTCAACCGAGTCGATCATTGATCTTTTCTTTAGAATGCACGATCCTACTCAACTCAATTCTCAAGGTCCAGATGTTGGAGATCAATACAAGTCAGCAATTTACTACACTGATGAAGAACAACACAAGGTTGCCCAACAATTGAAGGAAAAGTTTCAAAAAGAATGGTACCCACACCACAAGATTCAAACTGAAATTGCTCCATTGAAGGTATTCTATGATGCTGAAAGTTACCACCAGAAATACCTCGATAACAATGTTGGTGGATACGAATGTCCTACTCATTACATTAGAACCGAACCACCACGTAATGGTTGATTTTAAGAGAAGTTAGCAGACGTTGATAGTGTTAGTAAATGTACAAAAACTTATTAGATAAAGGCCTAGATGTATCTTTGTATTATCGTTGTAGTGAGGAACGCGTAGTCGAAGATCTCAGTTGAATAAACGCTGAGTGAGCTTGCGTAGGTTACGTTTCCTCAATTCACCTCTATCATCAGAAGACTATATATGAGATGACTATACTTGTCAATTGCAAATGTCAAAGTTTGCTCCACTCTCCTTCTTCTGCTGGAAGTGAAGGGCTCCAACTTTTTTGCTAAAACGCGTCAAGCCAATTTTTTTTTTTTCATTCTTCTAAAATTCCTACTCTTTTACACAAGTGACGAATCCAACTTACAACATGTCTTTATGGGTAGACAAATATAGGCCAAAGACCTTATCGCAGCTATCATATCATGACAACATAACTCAAAACTTGCGTGCACTTTCTACATCAGGAGACTTTCCTCATCTTTTAGTGTATGGACCCAGTGGAGCAGGTAAAAAGACGAGAATATACTGCACTTTACACGAAATATTTGGCTCATCGGTTGAAAAGCTAAAGATTGATGTAAAGAACTTTGTAACTACGTCCAATCGTAAGCTTGAATTCAATGTTTTAAGTTCTCCCTACCATTTGGAAATCACACCTTCAGATATGGGGAACAACGATCGTGTGGTTATTCAAGATTTGTTAAAGGATGTCGCCTCAACGGAACAAGTTGATTTTGGGAACCAAAGCAGCAAGAAGCATCGGTTCAAAGTTGTCATCATCAATGAAGCTGATTCATTAAGTAGGGATGCACAGGCGGCATTGAGAAGAACAATGGAAAAGTATTCGTCAAACATCAGATTGATTTTGGTGTGTAATTCGATATCCAACATCATTGCCCCAATTAAGTCGAGAACTTTGTTGGTGAGGATCCCTAGTCCTGCAGTTGAAGATATCAGCTCAATCTTGGGCCACGTTGCTGAGAAGGAACGTGTAAAGTTTTCGTCAAGTAACGGCCAAGAAATAACTCAATTTTACAGCCAAGTTGCCACAACAAGCAATAGGAATTTGAGAAGATCATTGTTGGCATTTGAAACCATTCACATGCAAAACGAAACCATCAATGTCAAGCAAATGCATTCGGTTATCGTGTTGGACTGGGAGACTGTTATCAAAAATATGGCCAAAACCATCACCAGTAGTAGAAATGTGGCAACATTGGCAAAATTGAGAACTGTTTCTTATGAACTATTATCACACTGTATTCCAGCTAGAACAATCTTGAAGAATTTATTGTTTGAATTGATAAATTTAGCCAGAGGAAAATCATCATTGATACAAGAAATTGTAAAAATTGCATCTACTTTTGATGAGAGATTGAGTCTTGGGCAAAAGAGTATCTTCCATTTGGAAGGCTTTGTGGCAAAGACAATGGTTGCAATTGACAACTACAGCTAATTAATGACAACATCGTTTATACTGTAGATCGATAATGAAAAAGAAAATAAAAAACGCAGTAAACTTCTGTAGAATATATACCCCAATGGCAAGTAAAATCAACGCTGGATTTTGTTATCTACAGACTTACCGTCACTTGTTTTCTTGTGCTTTCCATCGACAACATCGTCGTAGGCTGGGAGATCATTGGCATTCAAAAGTGGAGCTCCTGGATTTTCCACATCTCCCTCAAGGTCATCGCGGTATGGCTTATGTTTATTCTGTGACCCGCCTTCTCTAGGTCCAGTATGGTGAATAAATCCTTGTTGTTGCTCAGAAATTGTGTGGTCTTCATCTCCACCAAGCCTATGGCCTGGTCCTCTACTTTGATTGTTGCTGTGTGGACCTTGAGAATGAGCCCCTCCTTGATTTTGTTGCGGAGCAGTACCCACCCGGCTTTCGTTATCACCGATTGTGGAATAGCCCTCAACACCACGACTAGGGAAGTCGATGTAGAAAATATAGTAGATGGCAAAAACACTTCCAGGTATATGGCCAAAGAATGTTAAAATCACCGTGACAAGAAATTCCTTGGTGAATATTGTCCGCTGCGCTAAAAATGTCGCCAATGGTGGAATGAAAACAGCAGCCAATACTAAGACAAATTGCTCTGGGGGACTAGGTGCTGCTTGTGGTGTTGTCATTGTGGTTGATGTTGCTTATCGTAAGCTTGTGGTGGCGTAAACGGAGATAATTTTACTTTGATGCGAACACTTTTTGGTAAAAGAATTCTATTTATAGGATTTATCCGCAAAATCCTTCCTTGAAATTTAACACGTGTAAGTATAGCTCTATGTTGTGTACAGTCTATATTCCCCTTGCTCTATCTGTGTGAATATTACTAGAAGAGACACCATCTCGTTTGGAGCTAGTAAGAGTATGTTCTATACGATTGCGGTCGAGAGCAATGAATGCTGGACGTTTCAACTTAACTGTGATGTCTGTATAGATTTCATGGCTATAAAAGCTTAAACTAAGAGAATATACTCGGTACATAGAAACTGTCATCTTGCATTTAGAGAGGATACCAGTGGTACTGGATCATGCAATGAGGAAGAAGGAACTGCGGCGCAAAGTTTTGTGTGGTGTCGTAATAATTACGAGAATAAATAATTGTATCAATAAAAGTTCTCGTTGGAAAATCTTAGATTGCGAACCACAACAGGTGTCTCATCCAAAGCACACACTACACTCCACGGCATGGACTACATCAAGAAACAGATATGGGGACCTGACCCTAAAGAACAAGTATGTGCACTCACTATTGTCGACTTTTTCACGATTCCAATAAGACTAACTTCAAATAGATGAGAAAGATCAACCTGCTTCTTCGAAAGAATAAGCGCGAGTTGGATAGATCAATTAACCAACTCCAACCTTTGAAAAAGAAAACCGAAGGTTTGATCAAAAAGTCCGCTAAGGAAAAGGATTATAAAACAGCCAAATTGTACGCCAAAGAATTGATCAATATTAATAGACAGTACAAGAAATTGTACACCTCGAGAACTAGGGTCGAGTCAATAACAATGTCCATCAATGAGCAATACCTGATGAACAAATTGACCAAATCCATACATTCGTCCACGTCCATCATGAAAGATGTTAATCTGTTGATTCATATTGGTGCTGTTTCTCAAACGATGCAAGAGTTGTCGAAAGAATTGACTAAAGCTGGTATTATAAATGAGATGATGGACGATATGGTTGATTTGGAGTATGACGAAGATGAAGAGCTAGAAAGCGAATCACAAGAAGAGGTCAACAAGATCATAGCCAACTTGACAGAAGAAAAGACCAGCAAAGTATCTGAAGTGCCCACCACCCAACTTGAGGCACCACAGATTGAAGAGGAGATTCCTGCGACAGAAGAAGAGGATGAGGAAGATACTATTGCAATTGATGAGATAAAACAGAGACTTAAAGCGCTACAATCGTAGTATCTGTGGTGTCAAATTATAAAAAGTCTTATAATAAACAGAAAGCAACCAGCAATACTGCCCAAATACACATCTGTGGGTTATAAGCAAACCTATTACTACAACTTTCCTCATAATCTTCATCATAACTGATGCTGCTTTGACCATCTGAAGTACCTTGAAATTGGGAACTATTGGTGTCCATTTCATATTGGATAGAGACATATTCTGTTGCATTCTCGGCAAATAATGAGTGGGTATTTGGACTGGCTCTTGCAACGACAAAAGAACTGGGGATATGGAAAACGTTTTCATTATCAATCTCGTTATCCCCAATAATGGCGTAAGTACTATCGCCACCGTCACTAGACATGAGTGCAAATCCACCCTTTCCTGCTTTTTTCAATAGTTTCTTGTTAACTTTCTTTTCAACATATATTCCTGCATTGTACTGCCATTTGGGGATCAATTTCTTTTTCTTTTTAATCAAAGCTTTAACCTCGGGGTTTGACGTGTTGGTGTGCATCAAGATGTTTTCCAAAGTGGTGATATTGTAAATTTGATACGTTAAGTCATTTTCTCCGGACATGTTTGTTTGGATCAAGTTGGTTGCGCTGGAGTAGGTCAATACGGGTTTTCCATTAATGAACATGGCTAATGCCATCAATAGCAAGATGTAAAACAGTCTCATTAGCTTTTCCTATTGATGCAGAGGGAAAAGAAGTAGTCCTTTGGGGAATAATAAAAAAAGAGATAAAAATAGACAAAGAATACACAAGAGGGATGGTTCATATTATCGGAGCGTCTTTTTTTCCGTATCAAAATAATGATTATATTAAAAAGAGATAGACACTGCAGGAAACTATGTATGCGAGAGTACGAAATGGCAATTTGAAAGCTTTTGAATCAAGCATTAACTCAATAGGATCCAAATGGTTAGTAACGGAGGAGTTAACAAAGGTAGTATTTTCCAAATTGACTGTATTTTCGACAACCATTTTCTGGTTCTTTTCGTCGGTAGCAACAGCTTCCTGGTCCTCTTCATCGACTGCATTCACATTGTCCAAGCTAAACAACTTGAACGTCTTTTTCTTCTTCTTGCGATCGCTTTCTGATGACGAGTCACAGTCAGAGTCCGACTCAGAATCCGAATCCGAATCAGTTAATTTCGCTCCGATTTTGGTAGGTATAAAGGTGGTTTCCTTTTCAGTTGATCCTTCGTCGATTTCCTTGTTCAAAAATGCACCAGCACCTAGACGCCATTTAGGAGTACTCACTTTCTTTTCCTTTTTTGTTCCTTGGGCCTGGAATTCATCATTCTGCGAGGGTTTGGCTCTCAAACTACCTTCAGATGTTTGCTCAACAAGAAGCAAATGAAACATGTCATCCCCGTTTTGAAATTGTTGTCTTGGTGTATTGCCATTTTGATAATTGATGACTTGAGATGTGAAAATTGACGACTGTGGTTGAGGCAACACACTGGGGTGGTGGTTGTCATTTAATGGCTGGACATAAGCCACAAATAGTAACAATATAAAAGATTTCAACATTCTTAGTGCGTTGGTGGTTTTGGAAAAAGGGCTTGTGTTGGTTCTTGGGGGCAAAATATTTTGTAAAAGAAATATCCCTCCTTTCTGCTTGTGTCTTTGTTTAGTTTTTGCAGTCAATTCTTGATGTTTTTTTTTTCTTTGTTACACAATTTTGTTATGTCATAGATTAAACTTTATCAAAAGCAGTATAAACCTAATATACACCATAAACGAGACGCTTTAGACTCACTGTAGGTATGCACATGTGACAATTCGTTAAATGAAATACTGGTGGAGGTCGAGTTGTCTGTACCTTCGGTTTCGCTGCTTGCATTTCTTGCATTTAATTTCACTTGCCAGATTTCAAAGTTACCAGCAATTTTGTCTTTAAATTTATCCTCTTCTCTCTGAAAATCATCTGCCTCGTCCAAATAATCATTATCTGTGTATCTTCTCTTTTCATGGGTTTGGTGATTTCTATGCAAGTGAAAGGGATATGTATAGTTTTCAAGAGAAGCACGGCGATGAAAATACAAACCAGGGTAGTTCTTTCCTACTTTTGTAACCAAAGCATCCTCTTGAATCAAAGGAATCTTACCTTCATTGACCTTGTCGATACTGCTGAGACCCAAAAACCAAAGCTTTCCCTCATTTTCAGACACATCACTATCTTCATCCGACTCAGAGCCAGTGAGGTTCATTTCTTTCTCTCCTATGTCACTTTCATCCTCACTTGAGGAAGAATCCAACAACCATTCTGGTGGCGCCTCTGGCTTCATTTTCAGTTTTTTGGGCTTCTTCTTCATTGGTTTTGGCTCTTCAACAACTGGCTCAGTCTCAATAATTGTGATGGGTCTTTTCTTATACTTTGCAATCTCGCGACAATCTTGGTAACCCATATCTTGCGCCTTGTTTGCAAAAATGCCTGTACTGAATGACCATTTGGGTACCTTATCTTTCCCTTGAATGGTGAAGATGGTATCATTGATATTCCGAGTTGCGTTTATAAATGAGTAGTAGTTAAGCTTTTGCTCTTTTAGTGTTTTCGAGGTATATTCTGCAGTCGACTCGTTGGTTGGGTGTAACATTTGCCACTTTGCAAGTTCCTTGACCAGATCATAGAAAGATTGATGCTCGATACATCCGATACCGGTGAGGAGGACAATCAACAATAAAATATTCGTACACATCCACATCTCATGAGGTACTTTTTGGTGAAGTTTTAAAGAATGTGTTATGGAGTGGTTTGTTTTTGCCATACATTTTGCATCAAAAAATATATATATATATATTACACATAGTATATAAATGTATACAATGACAAAACGTATTAATCCTGCTCGTATACTAGCCCGTTCTCCTTCCTAATATCATCCATGACCCCCATCACAAGTAGGGTTTCATCGTGAGGCATCACCGCGTCCTCTAATTTGCCACCGTGAATGTCGTTAGCAACTGCATTTGCTTCGTATATAAAGCCATTGTATCCAGAGTTGTCCTTGTACTCATAGATTTCATTACCATGCTTGTTGAAAATTTTAAAGTGCTTGGCTCTGGCGGGATTGTCACTATACATTTCAACCCAACCATTCGATCCTTCAAGTCTCACGTAGGCCTTTGGTCCATCTACCAACTCAGACGAAGTAAGTAGAGCGTGCTTTCCATTTTCGTATTTTATTATGATTGAGCCAAGATGATCCACCAAGTCGTCCTTATCGATCGAGAGGAAGCTTTTTTGTTCAAACTTGGAAGCACTCTGACCTACTTGATCATCCAAAAGTATTCTTGAGTAAGTAATAGGATATATACCAATATCCAAGAGCGATCCTGCTGCCAACGATCTATCTCTTACTCTTGACGTCAACGGCAAGTTCTTGACATCACCACTGTAACTAAAATCTGCAAACAACCTGTATACATCACCAATTACCTTCTCGTGATACACCTTTTCCTTAAGCTCTTTGATTGCTGGGAAAAACCTTGTCCACACAGCCTCCATGCAAAACTTGTTGTGCTTTTTTGCAGCATTAAATATGATCTCTGCTTCTTTCCTGTTCACTGCAAATGGCTTCTCGCATAAGACGTGTTTGTTGTTTTCCAAACATGACACAGCTTGCTCACAGTGAAAGTTGTGAGGAGTTCCAATGTAAACCACGTCCACTTCAGAATTTGCGTAAAGTTCTTTGTATGATTGGACAACAGGGGTTACGTTATAATTTCTTTCTGCTGTGATGTTGTTGTTTTTGATAAATTCTTGACCCTTCACTGAACTGGAACAGCCAATGCTCTTGATGACGTGGCGATACTGTGTCTTTCGGTCATTGTTGAGCAATAAATCAAAAACGAATTGTGAGGAAATGTTTCCAGCACCTAATATAGCCCAATTGAGAGTTATTGACATTTGAATGAGTTATCGGTGTTGAAGAAGAGAAGTTGGGTGAGTGAGGTTATTTGTTCGTCCTTTTTTTTTATTTTAATTCAAGTTAAACTCCACTGCTGGGCTATTAGAGCATCGAAAAGGGTTCATCTACTTGCTACCCAATATATAATCTACTCGTAAAAATATATTCGTGATAGTTATGTTTATTTTATCATTAAAATTTCAAATATAAAGGCTCCAGTACAGAGATTTGACATGCTTGTCGTACAGTGTCAGGAAGTTTCTTTGCTTGCTCAACGACTTTTGTTTTATCACTTTGTTTATAAACATAAGGATAGATCCTTGTACTTCCTTCTCCATCCTCGCCTAAGGTGTGTTCAGTATTACTAGTCTGTGTGACGAGTCCGCTATTATTGTTTGGTTGAAGCACTTGTGATTGCGACTGAGAATATATTCCCGAAGCATTTCCTTTGCTGAGAAATGAAGTGACATCAATCAAGTTTTCTGATAAATCATTGACTATATTACTTAACTCTTGTTGTCTCTGCTGCTGCTTTATCAATTCCTCTTCTTGTAGTTGGTCATAAGTCCCTTGTTGGTTCCTCCTTAGTAGCGACGTAGTCTCATCATATTCATCTTCAGACGAAGAGCCTCCTAGGCATGAAAAGCATATACCCATTGAGTTTTAGAAGGATTTTAGAACAACTGTTATATTAATGGAGAAGCTGAGTTAAGCTCTGCTTGGTGTGTGGTGCGTTTTCAATGGCACGCTTTGACGCCGGCGCTGACAATTTCTTAGAAAGTCGTGTAAAAAAGCTCAATATACTAGACTGTCCCGTTTTTACGATTAGATAAGACACCCAACACACACATTGCATCACACGCAACATATACACATCCACAACTATCAAACCATGTCTAAAGCACTCTGCTGTTATGCATTTGAGACATTAGTCAACAAACTCAACCTTGAGCTGAATAAAGTGCCACTAAAGTCGTATTTTCAAACCTTACTGGAGGATCCAAGCAAACTTCCCAAGTCGGCTCCACTCTTTGTCACTTGGAATAAAAATTCGCAATTGCGGGGCTGCATAGGAACATTCCAGTCGTTACCAATTGAATCCGGTGTTGCAAAGTTTGCTATTAGCTCGGCATTGCAAGACTCAAGATTTGCGCTGATATCAGCCAAGGAAGTTGCTAGTTTGGAAGTTGACGTGACATTGTTAGATAATTTTCAACCAATCAATGATTACAATGACTGGACCGTTGGTGTTCACGGGTTGAAAATATCTTTTGAGCTAGATAGCGAATACTATCTGGGCACATTCTTACCATCTGTTGCCGACGAGCAAAATTGGGATAAACTTACAACCTTGTACTACTTACTCAAGAAAGCGGATTATCCAGTAAGTAAAAACCTGACAGAAGAGTTCTATTCAACAGGCTTAAAGGAGGGTTGGTTGAAGTTGACTAAATATGAGGGATTAAAGGCGCATTTAACCTATGACACCTTTTTCAAGATTAGGGAGTCCATTCAGGAGTAGAGATGTGTTTACTTGTGAATAGGGGTAGATAATCTTAGTATCCTATAACTGTTCTTTTAGTGGCACTTGCCACTCTGTACTTGTCATTTCAATCTTCTTGTAAAGACTAGAACTGATTTTGATCTGCTGGGGAAATAGAGAAATGACAACTCAAGTAGTATATGTATGATGCCACTTTTTCATGCCTCATGCCTCATGCCTCATGCCTCATGCCTAGGATGTAATCAATCCTCAGAGACTCCCTATCTGTCCGCGCTTTAGTTTTGGGGGGTAGAGTGACAAAAAAATTAATGATTGGGACCACCTTTAATACCCTAAGTATCTCCTGATTATGAGGATCATTGAACCCTTGCAACTCTCATTTCAAAAAGCAGACATCGCACTTCTAAAAGCACTGTCCCTTCAATTAAGTAATCATTTGAATTTTGAGAGCCCCCCCCCTCTGATCTCTGCATATTCTTGCGTTTTTAACTGTTTTTTTGTTTTTCTTCCTCAGCCACGTACATTTACAGCTATTTCCGAACTGGATCAATTTCAACTTTTTCCTGCAAATCGGAAAAGCATTTTCCCCCACAACTCAAAAGAAGGCATCAAACATCAAACATGATATAAAACACATTTTTGGATAAAAAAAGTAATTGAACTCAGCATTACTCAACAAACTCTCATCAGGAAGTCATTGTAATGTTGAAAAGATCGGCGAAGGATATAGTAGTGCTTTCTGCATTAAGAACACCAGTCACTAAATCGGTCAAGGGTGGATTAGCTCCCCTCTATCCCGAGGAATTGTTGTATCAAGTTTTGGTTGGCTCAATATCCAAGTCCAAAGTGGACCCTACATTGATTGATGACGTCCTCGTTGGTACCGTGTTACAGACCCTAGGTGGCCAGAAAGCTTCATCATTAGCCGTGAAGAAGGCGGGATTTCCGATTAAAACAACGGTAAACACAATTAACCGCCAGTGTGCATCGTCAGCTCAAGCCATTACTTATAGTGCTGGCTCCATACTCAGTGGAGAAAACAAATTTGCCATTGCTGCTGGTGTTGAATCTATGACACATGATTATTTCCCTCATCGTGGGATTCCTCAACGAATCTACCAACCTTTTTTGGAAAGTGCCGGTGAAGAGGCCAAAAATGTGTTAACACCAATGGGTATTACAAGTGAACTGGTTGCCGAGAAGTTTAGCGTATGTAGAAAGGCACAGGATGAATTCGCTGTGCAGTCACATTTGAAAGCTTCGAAAGCATCAGAATCTGGCCATTTTGCACATGAAATAGTACCAGTTGAATCACGTACTGATACAAATGAGACCAAATTAGTCAATAAAGACGACGGAATTAGACCAGGATCGACATTTGAAAAATTGCTGTCCTTAAAACCCGTGTTCAAGGAGGATGGAGTCACAACTGCAGGAAATTCGTCCCAGATTTCTGATGGAGCTTCTGCTGTTATCTTGACAACTCGTGAAAATGCTGAGAAATATGGTTACAAGCCAATTGCTCGGTTCGTTGGGTCAAGTGTCGCGGGTGTGCCCTCTGGGTTGATGGGAATTGGGCCTTCAGAAGCTATTCCACAATTGTTGGAAAGGTTTGGGTTGACACACAAAGACATTGATATTTTCGAGTTAAATGAAGCTTTTGCTTCGCAACTGATCTACTGTATCGATAAATTGGGTTTAGACTATGAAAAAGTGAATCCATATGGTGGTGCAATTGCCATTGGGCACCCGTTGGGAGCTACTGGAGGTAGAGTAGTGTCAACATTGTTGAATGGGTTGAGAGCACAGCAGAAGGAGTTAGGAGTCATCTCCATGTGCACCTCCACCGGCCAGGGCTACGCTGGATTGTTCCTCAACGAAAATTAAATAACGTTCAAATAAATTAGCAAATTAAATTAACCTTATCTCTATCAAACAACTCTAAACGCGAAACAAACGCACTAACCAGTAAATTAATGTCCCGCTCAATACAGGAATTGTGAAGTTATCATCTAAGCCCCAGAGATCGATGAGCTCTGAGATACTAGCAATGACACCAACAAGAATTGAATAAATGTGAACGTTTAACTTACTCAGCTTCGCTGTCCAGTAGATATCACCGGGCTTGTTGACATTGTAGCCAGGAATAAAGTACCCATACAACAAGTAAGCTGCAAACGTCCCAACGGCAAAACTACCCAATGATCCGGCTAAAGACTTTCTTGGTCCGAGTTTAGGTGTATATTTTCCATATTTGCGGCCAATTGTGGAAGCCGCAGTATCGGCCCAGCTCAATAATAGGATGCTTAATACACTGATGTCTTTTGGGTATAAATACAACACGATCAATACACCAGCCAAGTAAAATAATGTTCCATTGTATGAGTTCTTTTCGCTTTCACGAATAATAAACCACATTTGTGAGGTCACGACCTTGTTGATTTCCGGGTTGTGAAGTCTGACCAAGTCGTTGATTAGAACACCCGCAAAGCATGTGAATAGCGGAGCAAATAATTGTGGAGTTGTAGTTCCCTTGGTGTACAACCACAATGTCAAAACGCCAATAGATGAGTGAAACACTTTTCTAGGAATCTCATGCTTCACTAAAAATTGCTTGAATTTTCCCTGAATGGGTGGCTCAGTTGATGGCTCAATCTTGTTGTCTTTGCTTGCGTGTATTTTTTCCGTAACGCCCGAATCAGCTACATCTAAATCAGTGTCAGAACTCTTACGTGACAAGCCTTGATTTTCACCCTCCTCTTCATCATCATCGTCATCGTCATCGTCATCTTCATCGTTGTCGTCAGACGTAACGTCTTCAGTTGTAGTGTTGTACACATATGTTCTGTCCTCTTCTTCGATATATGAATTCTTTGTTTCGTCAAAATCTAACATGCTAAATGAAGCGACGTTTTGAGGCTTAGTAGATTTAGGCGATGACGTTTTTAAAGTACCAGCTGCAGCAGACATTTCAGAATAGATCCGTAATGTGATGATGTTTGGTAATGTGAACAAAGAAGATACTTCTCGATGAGCCACTAAATTGTAGGAATCAAATTTCTGTTTATATTTTTTGTATGATCTATTCCTCTGCGAAGAGTTTTGTGGCGTTTCTGCGCTTGGAAGGTCGGACGCATCGAACAATCGGTTTATAACCGAACCGAGAAGCGCGTCTACTTATTACTTCATTGTGCCTACATCGAATTAATGAGCATTGTTGTATACATAAAATAAGATACAA
The DNA here is from genome assembly GCF_024628925.1 of Lodderomyces margitis. Lineage (NCBI taxonomy): Eukaryota > Fungi > Ascomycota > Pichiomycetes > Serinales > Debaryomycetaceae > Lodderomyces > Lodderomyces margitis. The sequence continues at coordinate 242,159 of NW_026261901.1, read as the reverse complement.
TATACCCTTGTGGTTTCACCTGACGGTTTGTTTCGTATTGCAACTTTTAAAGCAAAACCATCAATAATATGTAACGAATGAGGCTAAATGGCCTCCGCAATGCCGTTCCTAAGTTAAGCCTAATGGATTGAGGTTCAAAGTCAAAAACATCAAAGTTGAAACTCTTTGTAATGTGGGTATTTGGTCTGCGGTTTCTTGTAGCCAGATCCCACGCCGCCGCAGTGTAACTTTCAATTTGATTTGCCATGGCTGAAGAGGCTGCATGTCGGAGCGGTAGATGTATCAAATCTTGGTCATAACTTGGACTTCTCGACATGGCACTATTATCAGCATGATTCACCTCCGACCAATTGTCAAAATCTGTATCACTGGATATGTCTTCTATACTGGAATCCTCATTATCATAATCTTGGAGCAGCGTCTGTCTGGCAAAATACTCTTCATACTGCGTAGTTGATGGTATCGCATTTGCATCAGTAACCTCTGCAAATTGAATAGCGTTGGAATCAATGTACCCAATTTGGTTCTCATTGTCGAAAAGAATCGTATACTCTCCTTCTCTTATAACCCCTAATATTTCGGGCGCCTCAACGTGGGGCAAATCAGTGGTACTTACGGTAGGCACTTCACTCCAGGCAATCTTGGGTTTGTGATAATTGGAACCTGGCTGTACTCTTTGCTTTGTGTGGTGTTGGAACTGGGGCATTATTATAACCGAATTTGAAGGAGTTTTCTTTGTCATAATTTGTCTGCCGTTGACCTTTGTTGTAGACGTTTCCCAATATGTATCACTGGGGTTTTCATTATCTGCTGAGCTAGAAACAACAGGCAGTTGCTGTTTTGATTTGGTAGTTACAGGTGTCACCAATGTTCTTAGAGCGCTTTCATTTCTTTGGTCTTGGACGATTCTCTCCATTTGCTTTCGAAAAGCCAACTCTTGGCGACTCGTGTGCTCTTTCAAATCGATCAATAACAGCTCTAGTCTCCTTATTTCTGCGAGTGGGTCAAATTTTCGTGTCTGTGTGCCCTCTTGGTTTGAATTATAACTATTATCAGATGCAAGTGCAGTTGGAATTTCGAAGTGCTGTTCTTGACTTGTCGTCATAGAATGCAAAGTCTCGGCAACTAATAGCGACAAAGGTGATATATATATTAATGACCCTGTGGCAGATGGATCTAAGGAGGCAGGGCCATTTGGACTGATATCACTTGTCATGTTGAAGTTATGTTGGTCTGCATTAGCGATTGGAGGCAATTTATTTTCCAACAAAACTCTGTCAAAGTTTATCGGGACGCCTTCGTGCAGAATGCTAACCAACGAGTTGGCATTATTTAATTCAAGTGTTTTGCGTCGAGGTAAGACCTCCTTCAAGAAATTGATATGATGTTGAAACTGCTGCTCTGCACTTGAAAAGTTATGGCATGAGACGTGTTCTAATAACAGCAGTGCAAGAGCCGTGGAAACGATAATTCCAAGTTGCATACTAAATATAGTTGATGTGTTTAAGTAACCTTGTAAGTCGAACTTGTCAAGAGTTAGTTATTAGAAGGAGTATCCTTGCCACTTAAGACTTGTGTTGCGTTTCGATTTCTTCAAAATCAATGACTGATCTTGCAATATCAAAATAATCTTTTGAAATTTTGGAATCCGGATCTGCAACAACGATAGGTTTACCAAGATCTGATTGAAGGCAAATTTTTTCGTCAAGAGGAACATTAGCAACAACTTTGATGCCATGCTCCATCGCAACTCTCTCTGCACCATTACTCTTAAATATATGAGACTCGTGATTGCAATTTGGGCATATATAGTGGCTCATGTTTTGTACGATTCCAATTAATGGTATGTTCACCTTATTAAACATGGAGATACCTTTTACAGCATCAATCAATGCAATGTCTTGCGGCGTTGTCACAATTAAGGCACCAGATATGTCAAGCAACTGACTAATAGATAGTTGGGTGTCACCTGTACCTGGTGGCATATCGATTATCAAATAATCTATACTTGCCCACTCAACGTCAAATAGCAATTGTTGAATGGCCTTCATAACCATCAAACCCCGCCATACTACAGCTTGCTCATCCTTGATTAGATATCCCATCGACATAGTTTGAATGCCGTAATTTGACAATGGTAACAATTTACCTGAAGTTTGCGATAGCCTTGGCTCTCCCAGCAAGTTCATTAACCTAGGAACAGACGGGCCAAATATATCAGCGTCCAACAACCCCACTCTCTTTCCAAGTTTTTGAAGAGCCAATGCGGTATTGACTGAAACTGTAGACTTCCCGACTCCTCCCTTGGCAGATGATACTAGGACAATGTCTTTAACATTGGGAATGCGTTGTTTTATTGGAAGACCCTTGGAGCTTGGATTGTGAGGTTGGGCGGAACCACTTTTATTAAATCTGGGAAGGCCCAATGGGTTTTCATGACTGAGAAGTCTCGTGAACGTGGCTATCCCTCTTGTTATTCTAATCATGTTGAAGCAAAATGTTTTCATCAGCTCCGGATCAAAAAATTTTCGCTGCAAAATCAATTCAATTGAAAGTAAAGCTTCATTAATGTTCAAACAAATATGGGCTCAAAGATTCTATAGTGTTGCAACCAAGTCATCTCAGCCTACGGTATTTGCCCTCTCTACGCCATTTGCAAAATCAGCAATTGCTGTGGTTCGAATATCCGGCCCGGAGGCTGTTTACGTTTATCAACAGCTAACAAAGACACAAGCACAGCCAAAACACAGAGTCGCTAGCGTACGCAAGTTATACTCCGTCAAAGATTCGAAGATTCTTGATGAAGCTCTTACCATATTTTTCAAACTGCCAAAATCGTATACCGGTTTAGATTTACTTGAGTTTCATTTGCATGGAGGAACAGCAATCATCAAGGCGGTGCTAAAATCTATACGGGACCTACATGATCCAAAATCCGGCAAACTAATACGACAAGCCGAACAGGGGGAGTTCTCCCACCAAGCCTTCATAAATGGAAAATACGACCTTACGGCTTTGGAAGGGATAAGCGAAATGATCAATGCCGAAACCGAGCTGCAAAGACTTGCATCGCTAGCATCAATGACAGGTCAAACTAACAACAGTTTTGTCAAATGGAGGCAGGATATTTTGGAGAATGTGGCCAATCTTACAACATTGATTGATTTTGGTGAGGACCAAGATCTCGATGACATCGATTCGCTTTCTCATGATGTCGAGGCAAACATTTCAAAATTAGAAACGGAAATTGAGGGCTATCTTAAGAATGTGAAATCATCCGAAATTTTGCTCAATGGAATTCAACTTACGTTGTTGGGACCGCCAAATGCAGGAAAGTCGTCTATTTTAAATACTTTAACAAACAAGGAGGCCGCTATTGTGAGTAGTATAGCCGGAACGACGCGAGACGTGTTGGATATTCCACTCGATATCGGCGGCTACAAGGTAGTCTTGGGTGATACTGCAGGTATACGAATGTTAGAAGATGCTGATCAGATTGAGCAAGAGGGCATTAAAAGGGCCAAGGCTAAGTCCCTTTCTGCCGATTTGATTTTGGTAGTGCTTGATCCCACCAATTCGGTTCACAATGAAGCGATATTTGATTACGTTCTGGAGCTAGTCAACAAGTATGGTAAAGATGTGCTTGTTATTTTGAATAAGGAGGACTTGTTTCTGGATGAAAGGGGTGTAATAGTTGAACGGTACGCAGAATTGTTGAGCGTGCCTCGCAATTTAATTCATGTGGTTTCGTGCACGTCCGGGCATGGCATCGACCCTCTTCGTGACATATTAATTGAAAAGTTTAAAGCTATTTCACATTTCGGCGCCCAGGATGCAGCGATTGTTTCCTCCAGAGTCCAAGATATTTTAGAATTCGATGTGCTATGTGGGTTAAAAGAGTTCCACCATTGGAAAGACCAGGGTGACGTGGTGTTGGCAACTGAGGGCTTGAGACAATCTATAGAAGGGATTGGTAAGATTACTGGTGAGGCCATAGGTGTAGAGGAAATATTAGGAGTAGTATTTTCAAACTTTTGCATTGGTAAATAGATACTTGTATTAAATTTAATTGGCACTGTTACACACGACGAAAAACGTAATGCTCTCCACATCCCATGACATTTTCATCTGCTGGAGTTGGTGTCTCGTGTGTCGGCTTCCAGATAATTCATCAGGCTGATCCTGTATAATCGTATTCTTCACCTTCCTGCTCAAGGAAGGTGCTACTTTACATTCAAAAGTCAACATGTTCAATCCATGCGCTAACTTTATATCATACTGAACAGCTAAAAGATTTTCTTTTCCTTTCAACTCTTCAAAGCAGTCATTCGGCTGGTTGAGCACCTCGCCATTAACAGTTAAGCTGCATTGAAAGTCGTCTTCAGAGGTCAGGTTAAGGTAACCATGACCATCTATCAAGTCAGATCTTTTTGAAAGATATAGGAGATGGTGTAAAGATGTTTTCAATGATACATAAGGCAGCACATCGTTTGGCAAAGATATTGTGTAGGACTGATCGACATAACCGTTTGCTGGCACCTTGTAGGAGAACAAGGTAGCAATAGACTGCTGTGATTGAGCTGGAAACAATGACTGCTTTATTTCTGACTCCCGAGAAGCCAGGGTTGACAAAGACGCATCTATCTTGTCTTGAGTATACTTGGTAATGTGAGACACAATAGCCGGCGAGGAGAAGATTGAAGACTCTTGGATGATTGAGTTACTTTCCAAAAGTGTTGGCAACGTCTTTCCCATAGTATTGTCAGTTGTTTTATCCAAATGAATTTCAACGGAGGGCTTAGCAGAAGGAGCTGATCGGTCGTCTTCAACTTTGACTTTTGTCGTAGCCTCGTCATCAATTCCAGACAAATTGTTCGAAGCGTCAGCAGCGCTTTCTCCTCCTTCATTTTCAAAAAATTTCGATGTTTTTCTATTCTTTTTCTCAGCATTCTTGTTCAAGCTTATCTTTAATTTAGCAGGCTTTGGTTTAGCGGTGTCCACCGCCTCAATTTTATTCCTCAAGGCTCCATACAGTTCTTCAAAGTATTCTTCGAGAAGTACAGCATCCTGGTAGATTTGAGAGTCCTCATTGTTATAAGCTCTGGCATTTGTGAATATGAGAGTAACAATGTCGTGGAACTTTTGCAAATTATCAAGTAATGAGTACTTTGGACTGAACAATTTTTTAGCTTCCAACATTGATAAAACAGTGTTGAAAGCCATTGGCTTCGACACAAAATTTGAATAGTCCGTGTAAACGTCTTGATCAACCTCGTCCAAAAACGGACCACTTATAACTCCAATGTCTTCAAAGTCACGATGCATAACATCCTTAACCACATTGGAACATAATTCAGGTAACTTGCCAAATGTAATCTCAGTGTCGCCAGCTTTTGGGGATGGTGATACAACGCCTGTTGTTGCGCCAGCTGATGATCCCTTTAACTTCAACTTAATCTTTGGTTGCTTAATATCCGTGGTGGTAGTTTCTGATGCAGGTACTGTGCTCTCATACTCGGTTACCTGGTCGGTCACAAAGTCAACTATTTTCTTTGCATTGGCCACAATCCATGAATCTGCGTCGTTGTAGGTAGTAGCATTTTCAAGCAATAGATAAAAATCGTCAAGAAATTCTTCGGTTGACTCTCCTGTGTATCTCGTATTTATCCTCTTTTGGATCTCATTGATGGATATAGGGCTCTTTATAAGGTGGAAGTAGTCGGGGTATAACTTTTTAGATGGTAATTTGATAAAAGCCGCAGCAAGTTGTTCTTCCCCTTCACGCAAATCCACTACTAAGTTTATGGTAGACTGGTAAAACTGCTTGTTCTCCGTGGGTGTGTGTGTGTTCACTTTCGGCATCTTCAGAGGCGTTGATGTCGGTGAAGTAATTGCTTTCCTCTTTGGCGCCATTGTTCGGGGTGTTGTGATTGGTAAATGTTTGCAGAGAGCTATTGGGCAAAGGACTACCTCCTCATTTGTTGTGATTGTCAATTAAATTTTTTTCTCGGTGTCTTAATCGTAGTCTAGTCTGCGACATCTTTTAATTAGTAAGATAACTGGCGCATCACACGAACAACAGCACGCTAGCTCACTCACAAGAGACGTAAATGGCAGATAAGATCACCATTTTGTATGGTTCAGAGACAGGAAATGCCGAAGAATATGCTAAGTACTTGAAGCTACGGTTGAAAAACTATGGCCTAAAGCCCACTTTGTCATCATTAGATTCTTTTCCTTTGAAAAATTTAGTAACCGAAACTGAGTATCTAATCATCGTATGCTCAACTACAGGGCAGGGGGAGTTACCTCGTAACTCGAAATCCTTCATGAAGTTTATTTGTAAAAAGAAGCTCCCTGGAGATCTTTTCCAACACTTGCGTTTGACAACTCTAGGGTTGGGTGATTCTTCATACACAAAGTACAACTATGCTATCAAGAAAATACACGCAAGGATGATGCAACTAGGGTGTCAGGAACTATCACCTAGATGTGAAGCTGACGAAATGTCACCGGAAGGAATAGACGGGTTTTATTTGGAGTGGGAAACGCAACTTATTGCTGCATTGTCAAAATATTTCCGCATGTCGACTGAGCCGGATATCAACACTGTGCCCATGCCCGAATATAAGGTGTCCCTCAAGTATGCAGCAGAATCTTTGGCAGAGAACTCGCTATTAACCAAAATTTACAACAATTTACAGGTTGGAACTGTGATTTCAAACGAGCGAATCACCACTGCCGATCATTTCCAAGATGTTCGGCATATAAAAATATCTTCCGAGAACTTGAGATATAATCCTGGAGACACCGTATCACTATATCCATGCAACTTTGACCTGGATGTTAATGCTTTGCTCGAACTGCAACCACAGTGGTTAGAAGTTGCCGACAAGCCTTTGAAAATAAGGAATTTGGTTGATGGGGAACAGTTTATAACGTTGCGAAATTTGATCAAGTACCACTTGGATATTATCTCCATTCCACGACGCAGCTTTTTTGCCATATTGTGGCATTTTTGTGATTCCAGCACTGAAGATGGTCAAAGAGAGCAAGAAAAGTTGAAAGAATTTGGATCCTTCGCTGACCCAGAAGAACTTTACAACTATGCAAACCGGCCACGGAGGCTGATATTGGAAACATTGTCTGAATTCAAGAATAATTTAAACATTCCCGTATCCTATATACTCGACTTGATCCCATTGATAAAGCCTAGGATGTTTCTGATCGCATCGCGTTCGAGTGAGACAGAGATAGAGGTTGTTATTGCTATTGTGGAGTATAGAACGATCATCAGACGTATCCGTCGAGGACTTTGTACCAGATGGCTCAAGTCATTGGAGCCGGATGACGAAGTGCATTTGAGTATTGACAGATCATCGTTTAAAATGTCTCAGAGTCCTATTATAATGGTGGCACCAGGAACGGGTATAGCTCCGATGAAATCTTTGGTTGACCAAATATTGCATCAAAACTCATTACAAGAGATGTTTCTCTTTTTTGGATGTCGTCATGAGGAAAAAGATCATCTAATAAAGCTGTTTTGGGAAAAGTCGAGTAATTTGCATATATATAGCTGTTTTTCTCGAGATGATGGTTCCCAGTATAAATATGTCCAGGACGCTATCATTGCCGAATACAACTTGATTGGTGACTTGTTGTTGAACCAAGAGGCAAAGGTGTTTGTATGCGGTTCGAGTGGTAAAATGCCAAGAGAAGTAAGAATAACATTCGTGGAGGTGGTGAGGAGGTACGGAAGTTTATCGGAAGAAGATGCAAAGCGTTACGTTCTTGAGCTTGAGGATAGTGGTAGATATAAGGAGGATGCATGGTAGGAATCTCTCTCATAGTTAGTACATAATGTAGGAAGAGCGAATAAAAAATGGAAAAGGAAAAAAAAAACTTTGAAAAATGACTTCATAGACCTTTCAGCCAATGTTCAAGGCGCCCATAAGACCTCTTAGGTCTACATTCATTCGTTACTCCAGCAACACGACAAAGCCAATTGTGGTTGGAGGTAAGTCATACCATGCAGATGAATGGACAAACGTCCCCCCTTTCATTCTCAACCTCATAGACCGTAAGTTGCATAAAAACGTCAACCATCCAATTGGGATACTACATGACTTGATTGGGCAAAACATGAAAGGTATGGGATTCACTGTGTACGACAATTTCCACCCCATTGTTTCCAAATATCAGAACTTTGACAGTTTGGGATTCCCCGAGGATCACGTTGGGAGATCAAAGTCAGACACATACTACTTCAACAAAGATTACTTATTGAGGACTCACACTTCGGCTCATGAACAAGAGTGTTTTATTAATACCAAAACACCAGGTTACTTAATTACTGCAGATGTCTATAGACGAGACGAAATCGACAGAACTCATTATCCGGCATTTCACCAGTTAGAAGGGGCAAGAGTATACAATAAGGGAGCCTTGGATGAAATTCAGCGCGATATTGATTCGATTCCTGAAACCAACATCATTGTAGAAGATCCATTCAGAGAAAACCCTGTGACAGCCAACAACCCGGCACAGGAATACATGACTACGGAAGAAATAAGACTCATATCTACACACTTGAAAAAGACTGTTGAATATTTAGTAAACCAAGTGTTTGAGCGGGCTAGAGAGTCTGCTAAAAAGGCTGGTTCCACTGAACCTTACTTAAATGAGCCTTTGAAAGTGCGATGGGTTGAAGCGTATTTTCCATGGACTTCACCTTCATGGGAGATTGAAGTATGGTGGAAGGGCGAATGGTTAGAATGTTGCGGGTGTGGTGTTGTCCAACAACAGGTGTTGCTTAACTCAAATTTAGGAGATCAAAAGATTAGTTGGGCTTTTGGAATTGGGTTGGATAGAATCGCAATGCTATTGTTTGATATCCCAGACATTAGACTCTTTTGGACTCTTGATGAGAGGTTCCACAAGCAGTTTCAGCAAGGACAAATCAGTACGTTTGTCCCTTACTCAAAATACCCCGGTGTCAAGAGGGATGTCTCATTCTGGCTCAATGACGACTATAAGTTGCACGAGAACGATGTGATGGAAATCGTAAGAAACCGTGCCGGTGACTTGGCTGAGAGTGTCGTCAACGTGGATGAATTTACCCACCCCAAAACAGGAAAAAGATCACAATGTTATAGAATAAACTATCAATCTATGGATCGAAATTTAACAAACAGTGAAATCAATTCTATTCATGACAAGGTGGAGAAAGATTTAGTCGATCGCTTCAAGGTTGAAATCAGATGATTAGTTAGACACGGTTATACTTGGTATATAGACTACTGCATAAAGACGAGTCTTTGCATATTCTTTTATATTTTTTCAGAACAATGTTAACGCCGTTTGATATCTTGATTCGGAGTTTAGACGGGGTTGGTAGCGATTTGCCATCAAATTTTTGCAACTAATATATACGCTGGTCATGCGTTTGAAGTTGGCTTAAAAGGAATCATGCACCAAAGAAGGATTATATAAACAAAGTAATTTGGAAAGTTTTCACTGACTCTACCTATATCTCAATTCATCACCAGTTTTACTTTATTATAAACAACGCTACAATCATGAGAGGTTTTTATCCAGGTTACCGCCCACGTCACTTTGGATTCGGTGGGTTTTTCTTTGTAATTGGGGCTTTCGCTTTAGGTAGAATGTCAGCAAACCATTACGGACCAGGTCCATATTGGAAGAGTCATCGCTGCGGGTATGATCACCATTCATCGTGTCAATGTCCAGATTGTATGAGATATCAACAACTCAGAAAAGATCAGGAGCTTAAGTCTTCACACTTTCATCAACAGCAATAAGTAAATTCAATTGTCACCAGACAAAGGATAGTATAATCAGAAGGTGAGTCTTGTATATAGTAATAATCACGAGATGTCATATAGTGAATTTGAAGTGTAGGGGGGCACACGCCTATCTGCATATAAGTGCATACAATATTATATATCTATGTGCCGGTCCTATCTTGGACGAGTAGCGGATTTATTTTCTCCACAACAATAATGAAGTTGTATATCAGTTTAGCCACTGCGGCTTTGGGCTCTGCCCTAGTTTCATATAAATTGTTCCTTCAAACCCACAACAATCTAGATTCATTTGAAAGCTTCCATTGTAACAAATGGTACACCGATTTCGATAAAGAATACGACGCCTACAAATTGGAGATTGACAACCAAATTGACTTCTAGTTGCAAGTTTCGTTTTGTTTGAATTAAGGAACCTTGTTTTTGCAAACATGTATGATGGCGCTTGTTTATTGACTGGGGTCGTTAGCGGTATTCGATGTCAACTTGCTTAAAGCTTATACCTTACCTTTTATTTATTCAATGAATGATTTCATATTGTTTTATTACTCCATGTAGTTGCTTATCAGGAACCATTATCTTGTTCAAATTGAAAGTAGCAGAGATGATATGGCATTGTTTTCTTTTTGGAATATGTTGTATACTTTGAAATCAATTGAGCTGAAACTGTTATGAGATGCTATACATTCTAAGATGGGTTACCACTAGTCTCACCATTTATAATAAGCAACCAATAAAATGATGTTTGAAACAATTTCTGGAAGCAATGCCAAACAACCGTAATACTTTGGCATACCAAACATTAAAATGTACTTGCTGGGCGAAGCAAAGTTAATACCGTGGAAAGCACTTATTAATGAGTAAACACAACGCACAATCAACACTACCAATGCAGCTATCAACAACTGTGAAATGAGGGCACAATGGGATGCCTTCACTGAGATGTAAGCCAACACAACAATGAGGCACACCACACCAACGATGAAAAGCACTGCGGAAGCTTTGATCAAAGACTCAACTGTAGAATCCGAAGACAGGTCTCCATTATCTAAATTGCTTGTTCCAATAATATTGGTAATAACTGCAGCAAGTAAAATCAAAGTAACGATTCTAAAAGGTGCCTTTTTCAAATCTCTCCCTTTGCTCAAGAGAATGCTTCGGGGGTTGGTTGAGGCGTCGTTGGATTTAAAGTAAGTAGCTGACTCCTCGTCTTCTGGACCTTTTGTAAAATGTCTAGCAGAGTCATTGCTTCCACTATCTGTATCATTGTTGTCGTTGCGTTCTTGTGGGTTCTCCATTTTGGTTTCTATAATACCTTGAACCAATGAACTGATAGCTCTGGAGACGAATCCCAAACTGATTGAGTCACAAATATACGTAGCAATGAACAAACTATTGTTGAACTTTTTATTTTCAAGAAAGACTAAACCGACTATCCCACCAGCAATTTTGACACCATTGAAAATTATCATGAGAATGAAGAATGGCAAAATTGTTTTGATTTTAAAACCTTTTCTGATTTGGATAAATGTGATGGTAATAAAAGCGGCAATTGCAAGTACAAATAAGCCAAGTTGAGCTCCACTTACTGCTTTCCAGCCTTCTGCGTGTTGTAAATACGTGTTCATATTGTATATTCTTTGTTGTAATTGATGGTGATAACTCAATTGAAACTTTTCAAGGGAAATTCGTTCGATATTTATAATGGATTGGGAGGCAAGCGGGTTTGTAATATCAGTGATAGGGCTGTGCTCCCGTATTGATTATGACATCAGCTATGACACTGTTACAGCACTCATTGGAATAGTGAAATTCCGAAGCCTCTATCTAAAATCTTTTGCAGTTGTTTCACTAACGCCGTATATAATTACTTAAGAGTCAAAATACAATGTAGTGCAGGTATATTTCCGCTTATGTAAGCGCGTAATCTGAAAAATATTTTTGTTTCCTATTGTTATTTAATCTTCAAGGTTGACAAAGCCCTGTTTTAAAGCCACATTTGCTTAAGGTATAATTACTGACATTATTGAATTTGAGGAGATATCTGCTTTTGTTGAGATATAAACTACTACCTTGATAAATGACCTGCTACCTACGGCCTTGTGTGGCTTGGTGAAGTCAGCAAGTCAAAACAAGACACGTTGAAGAACTACTACAAGGAGTTAGCCAATTTCTTTTAGTTTCCTCGTCAATACATGTTGATGTACTTTACAAAACAGTTTCCGAGTCCAGTACCCCCTTGTTAAAGAAATTTGTCTTGTATTCCTTTTCTCCATATCTACTCTCCCCTGATAAGTGTCGCAAACTAGCAGATTAAGAGTTAATTCAGACACTGTTCTGAATTGGATGTTACTGATGTACCTGCATGGGGCGCATCAACTGATATATGAAATAACACAAAACAGCGCCTTTTACGAGTAAGACAGAACAGAAGCCCTGCTTATACTTGGCATCACCTCCACTTCTACAGGAGGGTGTCACTTTAAATCAAATACTAACATTTTATTTATTACTTGCAACGTCTAAATAGAATAAAACCACAACCTTCGACAAAACTAGTTTTTCTTTTTGTTTCTCCGAAATCCTACAAAATAAATCACCACAATTAGATCAACAAAGCTGCTGCTCCAGCAACAGCACCGGCAAGTAATCCTCCAGCTTGCATCTTTCCAGCACCATTAGCAGTTGAAACACCTGGTTCACTTGAGCTTGTTTCATTGGAACCGCCTTCTTTAGACTCAATCTCTGTCAAGTTGGAACAAGTGATTCTACTACTGTTGGCAAAGTGAATAACAACGGATAAGTTACCAAAGTAGGTCTTTGAGTCTGGGTTCAAAGAAATATAGTTGTCGACATATTCAGTGGAGAACAGTTGACCTTGGATCTTACCGTGTCTTCCGGCCAAGTCACCAGCTTCTTTACCTTGTGGAGTAGTAGCATTCTCATTTCCACCATATGGGTTCAAGTGCATCTTGGTTCCAGTACAGTTTCCATCAGCTGGAACTGGAAGTTCGTGAATATGGTAAGGGAATGGTCCTCCTGATGAAGGCAATCCTTCAACATCAACTTTAACCAAGACTGATCCATTGGTTGCTGGTTCAAAGGTGATTGTTCCTGTGACATCAGAAGTTGCTTTCTTTTTAAACGTAGCTTGCAAGGAAGGTTGGTCTGCTGAGTCAGATTGGATTGGAGTGTCGCCGGCAATTGCAACTGAAGCAAGGGCCAAAACAGATAAGATTGAGTAGGAAACCATTTTTCGTCAATTATATTAGCAAGAAAAGTATAACTCAAAAAAGTGTGTCTCCCTTCATAGCACTTTCTAGCAATTGACCCTCCTATTTATACTATTTTTTTTTTCTTTCTTAACCCCTTCTCTAATGGTCAAAAATTCTCCTGCACTGTAAGTAATTATTCACTGATGAATCTGATAATATTGGGCCTCGTTTTGTGCTTACAACAGTGTAAAGACACCAATGTGCCTAACAAAAGCAAAACTGCAGAAAAAACAACAAAGAAAACCAAAACTAAACAATGTAATTAACAGAAACAACAATCTCTCATCTCCCATTGGCCCATTCGTAAAGAAAGTTACCAAATTGGGGTATTGTTTGAGTTGGTTAATTTACAAGGACAATAATCAAAACAAACTAACCTTGGTTTTGTGTCTTTCAAAACAATTGGGGTCGTGCATTTCGAGAAATTGTTCTGGGCAAAATTTTAGTCGGTTTCCAGAAAGCTATTGTTTTAATTATAAGTAATCTATTGTCTGGCATATTTCCCAATGTAAGTAAAGTTAGGGATATATTGTTCAAATATAATTGTTAAACTGAGGATTCGATTGTGATTGGGTAGAGTCTGTCTCCTAACTTTTACCAAAAGTGTCTCAAAAGATATCCTTCCCCTAAAAAGTATTGCCGGATTTAACTAAAAATAGTCTTGGCACTGTCAGCCAAGATTTGTTGTGCCGGCATCTAAGGGGGTCAGTCAGCCAATAGTATCCCTTTGACCTGCCAGTTGCTTTTACCGAATGGTTTATTCCTCTGAGATGGGCTTTGTTGGTAGTTGGCAATGTAAAGTCAAGGCCTTTTTAAAACGGATGGCAACATAACAGTCACCCAAAAAGGAAATTGAAGTGGGGAACAGTATTTGAAAGTAACTGAATAAAGTCTAATCTTTAAAAGACGTCTCGCATGGATCATATGCTTTGCTTTGAGTTTTACCACGAATTGAAGTATTTTAAGAAAAGCTTCAAAGAGCTAAAGATGTGGACATCCATATATATATATATATATACTTTGAGGACTGTATGTTTTGTCGTGTTCCTGAAAACTGAGTAATATCTTATTGTTCAAATGGAGAAAGTAAATATTTGCTCACAAATTTTACATTCTGTCGAAGAGTTCTCTCCCAACTTTTATCGGCAACTGCCTCTGCCACAATGGACTTAGCTTATTGAAAATGAAGATGGTTGTGGTGTTTGTGGGAGAGAGGAAAAATCAGTTCCGGCGCACGTGCATTGCCTCTTTTTGTAATCTACTCGTCAAGTATAGTAGAAAAAACCCAAGAAGTTGGGCCTGGTAGCGTATGATAAACTCGAGGCTGGAAGGTTTACTCAAATCATACTTGAACCAGTGAGATGGTGTATGAATTGTGACGAAGAATGTTCTTTCATATCTCGTACACGGTACCTAAGTACTTTCTGTCAGTGTCTTTTGAATTCGAGAGACACTTTTTTAGCTCATATATCCAACGTTCTCTTTCTTTCGTCAGAGCTTATCTATCAAGTACTCTTGCCATCGTTGTGGGGTGAGAGATGGGGGGACACGCATGTGTGGTACCTACTTGGATGTTACAAAATAATGCACAGTTTTAGCTCCTCCCCCTCCTCAAATACAAGAAAAATCATCCTCTTTAAAATCTTTTCCATGTCTTCATGATCTCTCTTGAAAGGTAAAATAAGCAATATTAGATGAACCTGTCGTTAATAGCTCAGTGCGCATGGGCCCAACTTCCTTCATCCGATTGTGGCACATTAACCAGCGCGGGAGAGAGCGAAAACAGAACAAAAATAAAAATAAAAAAAGAATCCACATGTGATAATATTAGCGCAAATTCTACTGCCAAAAACACCCGAAAATCTTCATAAGTTGTCTACTTGTCACTATTAATCACTTCAGGATACTTGAACATAAGCCAAAGAAGAGATCAGTCCCGTTAACTTGATTTATAACATCCAAAAGAACCACCCGTCATGACAATACCACTCCTTGGGAGATTAAACATATTCGACTGGCCATTTATCATCATTTCATTCTCATTAGCATGGTTTGAGTTTATAGTGTCTGCTATTACTACTCTTCTTCCGAGAAGGTTCATCAATGCTTGTACTATGGTAGTCAAGCAGATCTTTCGATTGACATCAAATCCGATCGACTTGATAACGCAACTGAGACCAAGAGCAGACAGCATTGAAGACGAAGAAAAATTTCATTATTTAAAAGGCACTGACATAACAAAGTCAAAAGTCAGCAAGCAAAGCTACGACTTGATGATTGAGATGTTGAATGCAGATACAATTCACGATATGGTCAAGTTATTTGGATACGAAATTGAGAGCAGGATTGTCACCACCAAAGATTCCTACTTGTTGACCTTGCATAGGATTAGGGGTGGCCCCACAGGAAGAGTTCCCAATGGGAAAGCCGTTTACCTCCATCATGGATTATTAATGTGCAGTGAGGTTTGGGTTACGATGGTTGAAAAATATCAAAACTTACCTTTCATCTTGTACGATTTGGGCTATGATGTTTGGTTGGGTAATAATCGTGGTAATAAATACAGCCAAAAGCATTTGTATTATGATGTGCATTCACTCCAATTTTGGAATTTCTCCATCGATGAGTTTGCCATATTTGACATACCTAATCTGATCGACTATATATTGAATGAAACCGGTAAAGAGAAGTTAACCTATATTGGCTTTAGCCAAGGCAGTGCCCAGGCGTTTGCCAGTGTGTCGGTAAACTCGGATTTAAACGATAAAATTGATCAGCTTATTGCAATATCACCTGCAACTACCCCGCATGGACTTCACTCAAAGTTCCTTGATATTTTGCTAAAGTCTTCACCAAATGTCACCTATTTGTTGTTTAGCAGGAGAGTGCTCATGCCGTCATGCATATTTTGGCAGAGAATAATGTACCCTCCATTGTTTGACAAGGTGATTGATATCTCAAACTATATGTTGTTCAACTGGAAATCGTTAAATATTTCAAAATTGCAAAAGTTGAGTAGTTATGCCCATTTGTATTCCACCACCAGTGTCAAATGTGTTGTTCATTGGTTTCAAGTTATGAGCTCAAAGAACTTTCAAATGTATTTTGACACCACAATGTCATCGTCGTTATCGGGATTGAACCCTGTTAGCTACCCTTTGAAGAATATACAAGTACCAGTCCATTTAATTTACGGTACCACCGATTCCCTTGTCGATATTGATGTCATGAAGTCGCAGTTGCCGAAAAAGACCACGACAACATACCCTGTGTATGACCATGAACACTTGGATAACTTGTGGGGACAGGATGTTTTCGAATCGGTATTCAAACGCGTATTACAATACTTAGGAGAGGACATTAACGACGTATACTCGAGATTATTCAGAACTAATGAAAACGTTAAATTGATTGAGGATATATTCCGCCCCGATATTGGATTAAGTGGGATAACAATTGATAATGATCTGACTCACTTCGACGGCACAGTTTTGAACAATACAGGTGGGGCCGGATCAGATCATGATTATGAATTTGATGTGACTCGGATTTCCAATGTGTCCGTAACTGGCCAATTTTCCTCACTGCCGTCATCTCAGGGGGCAAAGTTATCCTATTTGAAACTAGCTAACAACAGAAGAAAGAGTAGCGCCCCTCAAAGTGATAAGAAGACGCAAAGTGTAGATAGTACCAACACTGCAGATTTCAAAACACCGCAATCAATAGGGTCGGCATCGGTATTTATATAGATTTGGGCAAAAGTGTACATTTGATTGGTGGCACAGATGAAAATGTGATTCGTAGCTCTTGACTCTTTGGTACATATTTTGTATTAATTTGATTTTGTACAAGCTAGCCACTGTTTGTCTCTTGTGTATGGTCCAATTGTTGCAAAATTGACGATACTGTCCGTCTATTGTAATTTTATCTTTTATTTTTTTTTTGCTGCTGCTACTACTACTACTGTTGTTGCTTAGTACCTTTTGTTCCGTTGTTCTGTTAGTAAGACTCGTACTTTTTCTTTTTTGTGTTACTATCAGTCGTGTGCTTTGGTCTTGTTGCAGAATTATTTGATCGCTTATAATCAGAGAGGGATTAGTAAAAGACAAGTAGAGACAAAAAAAAAAGAGACACTTCGTGCCAAATTTAAGGGAGGCGACTGGTTTCACCTCCGCCCTGCATGTACTTTATAGTAATATCTTATAACCACCTCTTTTGAGCTTTTATGTCCTGCTGAACTTGAGTAAACAATTACACAATAAGAGGAAAAGTATGTATTAGCACATCAAAGGCAGAAAGAAAAAAAGAAAAATAAAAAGAGAGCAGGAAAAAAAAAGGCAAGTTAGATTCACCCACACAATCTAACCACACATAGATAGACTTTAATTCATTAATTGTGACCCCGGTGAACGAGTCAATAATCAAGCCTCATTCGACACGTTACGGGGATGACATCAAATGGGCATGTTGTATGTATTTTTCGTATTCCGTCCTGGACGCAGTATCGAGGGATGGATCGCCACACCATGAAATTGGTACTAACCTTTCATTATATAGAGAACATTCCATGTTATTGGAGATTTTCATCCCAACTGTATGTATCATTCTGAGATTGAATTTATAAATAATGTGTCACTAACAATATGTTTTTTCTAGCTTTGGTGAAAAGAGTGATTCGTCAGATACCTCGCTCATTGCCGTATTATGGAAACACGGATGATCCACACGCCACCGATGAGACCGACCCTATAGTCTGTGAATTGATGAAAATACGACCCCACAAGCCCCTGTTTACTATTTTATTACAGTTGAATGAAGAGAGCGTCACTACCTACTCGTCAAAGCTACTGGAATTGTTGTATCTTTTGCTAGAGGAAAAGCAATTGGATGACAACATAAGAATCGAACTTGAAAAGTCTTTGACCCAATTGATTTCATTTATTCCTTGGGTTAAGCCAGACTTTCCTGAAAAGTTGGAAATTGATCACAATCTAGCCTACAAAAATAGACAGAGTATTCCACGGCTGGAAAGCATTCCTGGAGAAATTAACCCAACGTACCCTAATGGATACTTGTCGAAGATTTTGATTGACAATTTTGATGCATTGATCAAGTTTTCCACCTCGTACTTTAATTTGACCTTGAGTACCCAAGTGACAAAATATGTAGTGGAGTTGATTTATCAATTATATTATTGGGAAGTGGTACATTTGGCTCATGTTAATCCCAAGATCATTGATTTCCTTGAACTAATAGGATTTGAAGTAACCCAAACCACGTTTGGCCCTATCATCAAACCACCAGTAAACTACCTCAACGATAACTTGTTGCAAGGATTGCAGTACCCTTTCCCATATCCATTTTACAACTATAGTTACCATTCCTTTGATTCTAGGGTTGATCAGCAAAAGTTTGACCGGATTAAAATAAATCCGTATTTGGATATCACTTTAAAAAACGTCGATGGAGCTTCAAGAAAGAAGAGAAAAGGAAGTAGAATGTCAGGCAAGAAGTCAATTAGCGAGGAACCCAATAAATTTGGAAAGCAATTTTCAGAAGGTGCATCTGATGGCGGGGCACGTGGTGATAACCCAGTGATTCTCGAAAAAGGTTTAGACCATCAAGCACTCAATGTGACTCGGGCTATGAGTGATATAGGGAATTCATTCGATGAAGAGAATGATTCCTTTCGGAGAAAGAAAACTGTCAAACATAACCCAGAGGAGCAAACACGCTCAAAAGAAAAGATGTCGTCTTTAAGAGATGATGATGCAGCTGGAGATGACAAACAAAGCACCGCTCGTTTGAATCACATTCCTACCGATCCAGCGTCAAAACCAGTAACCTCACACAGTATCACGACTCCAAATATACCTTCTGCACCAACGTCAGCAACACATCAAGATCTAATATTTCGCTCTCAACACTCGCCGCCATTTAGAAACCCTGGGTTCTCTCCCGTTTCATATCTGCATTACCCATTCCAATCGCTTCCACCGCTCACAAATCAACATTCCCAGCAACCACAAAAGCAACCGTGTTCTAATAGCCCTCAACTTTCTTTTCCACCACGTACACAATCGACACCCGTTTTGCCCAAGACGGGTAGTCAAAAGTCTCCGGCACTAGGCCAGCAAGACCACCCAAGAGAGCTTCCCCATATCTCGCCAATATCAAACTATCTATCATCTCAAAGCAATGTTTTGCCCTCCATCTCAAAGCTCACTGATCAACAGGAACACGCATTGTCAGATCGACGTGCAAAACTGGGTCCTGTTGTCAGCTCATCGTATAAGGGTACTGGATTGGGGATAACTGCACCTCCAGCTAGTGTCCAACCTCTGTCACAATATCAATCACAGCCAGATGCATCCAATCAAAATAAGTTGCACCTGGTTACTGATACCAGCTACAAAAAAGCACTGGATGATATACAGTATACAAAGAATTCACCAAAGGAACTACCTTTCCAAACAATTCAAGTCGGCGAAGGACTGCATTTAGGTGATCTTCGGGTTGATCTTGGTGATCCAAACTTTTTGCTCACTGAAAAGAATAAGCGGGTTCCACGTCATGGCGTCATTCACCAATGCCATTTAACTGATCCTAATACCAATGCTTCATGCCTCAAAATCTTTTATGGAAAGAATGAGTTATTGAGACACCAGGAATTTGTCCATGCTACAAAAAAGAGAATTTACAAATGCTTGTACTGTGATCGCAGTGGCGCTAGAGTGCAGAGTTATCCACGTCACGACTCGCTAGCGAGACACATTAGAAGAAAGCATGGTATAACTGGAAAGGAAAACAAAATGGCAGTTAATTATGCTAAAGAGAATGTTATAATTGTTGATGACGCAGAAGCAGCAAATATTGAGTACGCACCAGAAGAACCTTTTACTAAACCACAGGTGAATGAACCTCCTGTTCCATCAGATTCACGTTCACCAGATTTACATGATGATGATTCCCAAGCTTACGAAAAATTCAAAGAAGAGGTGTTGCGAGAGAAAAAAGAACGCAGAAGAAGCTCTTTTGGTGGTCAAAGCATTGCATTGCACCCTGCAAGTCAAATACCTATATCATTGCCTCCACAGACAGTACTTTCCCAAGCTTCACCAACTTATAACCAACAACCATTGTCAATGCCACCTCCACCTCCAAGAACTCAGAGTCAGTCACTAGGTCAACAACAAAAACTTCCTGAGCCTTCATCATCAACATACCATCGTGACCTGGCTTCAATTGCGCCTCTATCGAAGAAACGTTCGGAAAACTTTGGTGACTTGCCTCATTTACAAAATTTCAGCTCAAAGGATGCAAACAATCGTCTGTTTTCCATATACATGGGTCCAAATTCCATTTCTTCCAACTCCAACAAATCTAGTGTGAGCAAAGCTCAAAATTCGCCCTCTTTACCAGCACCACTGAATCGTTCTTTACCCCAAGCTGAACCACTGCAGCAGAATCAGTACAGCATTCAGTCACTACCTCAGATAAGTAGTGATCCACCAAGGACCAATGTCAAGCTTCCTCTGATACACGATATTGATAATGAAATAGGACACATATATCGAGGGTGAGAGAAATAGAGATATCCTAGACGTATTGTATAGGGTTATGTAATGAATATAGTATTCTACAATATTGATACTCAGTGCACCATTAAAAACCAACACTTGTGTAAAATGTTCTTGTCGTAGTGGTTAAAGAAAAAAATTGGGGGACAAAAATGACTGCAAAAGAAAAAGGTAAGAAAATAAAAACAATAAAGAAAATTAAATTATGCCTCGTCAAAGGTAAAGGGATAAGGTCGTGTACTATGTACATGCTTCACTTACTAGATAACTCCACGTAACTAACCAAAACTATTCATGACTAAATAACGTTCTGCATAGTAAGTATTGACTACTTATTGATACAAGGATGTCACTCTGAGCAAGTAATTACCGATATGTCAATATATTACATGGTGAAATTTGATATGGCGTTAAGTTATTAATTAAGGTCGTGTATAATGTTACAATTCTTTTCACAGCCAAAAATAAAAATCGTCACTCTCTCTCTTTTGGTAATTCACACACACCCACATTCACTTTACTCTCCTTCTCTCTCGCACTTACTCTCTCTTTCTCTTTTGCTTAATTTTTTTAATTTTTTTTTTTTTTTTTTTTTTTACAGCCATACAAAATTTTACAGCCAATACTTAAAACAACCTCAAAAAAGTTATAACAGTTATAATATAACTCACTTCTCCTAATATACAACAAGCATATACCCTCCCAAAAGAACTATCGTGTATACCTTTGATAGCCTCCTGTTTATTTATAATAACAACCAGTCCCAATTAATCACCCACCTACAATCTATCTACTGGTCATTATCTTACAGTGCATACTATTAAAAGGGGCAGAGTTTTGCAATCGATCAATCACACCACACCAACACACGAGATTTGCCACTTCGCACTTGACTCCACAGCTATAAGTAATTGTATCTATAAGCTCTTGACGGTACACCCCTTTTTAACTACATTCATTACTGGAAATATGGACTCACAAAAAGTTGGAACCCATTCGACATTCCAGGGCAATGATCACGCGATTAATGATACGGTCGTAAAGAAACCTCAGCAAGATGATCCATCAAGTGAGGACTCGTTGTCATCAAGCCAGTCAAATAGTGATGATGATTCTTATAGGGATGAAGGACACGGTCCTGATAAAGCCACGAGCCTGACTTTTGCAACTGCTGGACAAAACCCGCCATCGCCAAAAAAGGCTGTTGAATCAGTAACATCAGTCGAGTCTTTAACTGCACACTTACCTACTACTAGAAGTGCTTCTCCTAAAACAGCCGACACCTCTGCTAGCAATATTGTATCCACCAACCCGTCAGTGCCGACAAAGACCAATTTAGTTACGCACCCACCCCAAAACCAAGACGCTTTTGATGCAAATAATAGGCACTCGCACAGTACCTCGCCAAATGAATCTCGAAGTGGTTCCGCTGACCCTTTAAAGAACTTGAGTCGTGTGCAACAGCAGCGTACGAATGAAATAAACAAAATCTTTTCCAGGTTAAGCAATGCCACGGCATCAAATTCACAAAACGTTGACAATTTGTTACTTGAACATCAAATATCGATCTTACTTAAAGCATCGCCCTTGGACACCGAGGAATATGCCAGTCATTTAAACAAACTTGCCAACATTTTGTTTGAGGAGAAGTACGATTCCAAATACACTACAAGTTTACACAACAAATATCAAGAATTGATCAATATCGTTGAACAGTTTGTCAACTTTGCCAACCCCTTGAAATCGCAACTTTACCTTATCATTGAACACAATTTTGAAATCATGATGAAGATTGCCACTAGTTACAAATCACTTGAAATTTCTACAATAACCATACGATTCTTAACGACGGTTTTTATGAATTTAAATTACTGGGAATTGTACAACTTGTTGACTTGGAAGCCCGTCATTTATCATTTCTTAAACCTCATAGGCCTTGATATCCACGAGTGTTATCAGAAATTTCTCAACGACTATGAATATTACTCATATAACAAAGTTAAACAGCCACTAGCATTGCCAAGATCACGAGTCAGATCAAGAAAGAGAAAGATTAGGAAAATGATTGACGACCTGGATATGACGGCTGAAGAAAAGGAACGCACGCAGCGTTTCTTTTCCTTAAACCCAGATACTGCCGATCACGACAAGTATGTAGCTGATATCGTTTCCGGTGCCAATAAACAAAAGCGGACTTTCAGGCCTGATGTCAAGCTTGAACATCACAAGATTATCAAAAAACCAATTAATGCAACAGCGTTGGACAGAACGCCAGGCAAATCATCCAATTATGACCCAGATGTCGTTCACGAGTGTCAATTACCATCGGCTGAAATACCCCACAAGCTATGTTTGAGAAGATTTTCAAGAAAATATGAATTGATTCGACATCAAGAAACAGTGCACTCGAAAAAGAAGAAACTATTCAAGTGTTATGTTTGTGTTAAACAGAACCCCGGTGTTGGTCCAAGAATCTTTACCCGTCACGACACTTTGGCCAAACACATTAGAGTCAATCATGAAATTTTTGGCAAGGAAGCTAAAGCTGAAGTTGCCTATTCCAAAAAACATGCCGAGGTGGTTGAAGAAGGCGATATAACAGTGCATGTCGGAAGGCGGAAGACAAAAGTCGATTTTGAATTGAGGGCTCATATGGAAAAGACAGGAAACGAGTGTTTTGGTAGTTATTTGGAGACCAGTGATTTGGAATCTGGTGATGAAGAAGTTGTTTTCAATAATCCTACTCCAACTCCATCATAGTTAGTTTGTATTGGGCTGTAGATTTGTTTTTGCTGTTTTATTAATGGTTCAAATCTGAAATTACTTTTTATTGTAGAGTGTAGCTATTTATAATACAGACGCAATCTCGTATTTCTGTTGATCAAGTATAGCTTGTTTGATCTCTTGGTCATCAATTTCATCGATAATTTCTTTAGGTACACTTGCCAATCCTGTGATTGGTCGCCTTAAATCTCTGCTCTTGTAGTAGACGTCGTATGTCAATGTGTCATTGTCCTTCTCAGTGTTATCACTACTATCAATTTTATCAATTTTATAGCGTTGGGACTGGGTTGACTTGGGGAACTGGACAATATTGGTAAACACGTCTCTATACCCATTGGCAACAACTTGTGAGCGCAACTCTGCCAACTTGTGATTATACTCCGAAGTTTGCGATGCAATTTGATGAATCCATGTGTGATCAGTTTGATGATCAACCAAAGTCGCAGGGGCCATTGGTGTTGCATTACCTCCCAGAGCAATTCCCCCGCTTCCACTACCACCACCTATACCTTCGCCCAAAACATTGGACAATTTATTCTTGTATAGCTCATCAGGATCAGCATATTCTCCAGGTATATCACCATTATCAATCGCGCGTTGTTCCCAAAAATCGTCAATAACCTTCTTACCTTCTTTAATCATCTTGGCGCCAAATTCTCGGAAAATCGACCGTGCGCTAACTAAATTCACCGCCCTGCCTTTATACGAATTAGGAATTATGCCACGATTGATCAAGTCCATTTTCTGGTTATCATCGCATACCCGTTTAAACAATGTACGATGAGTCTTGAATAACAAATATGAATCTCTAAAACCTACCATACGTGCAGGAATGGTTGATATAACGTATAATCTATCACCTTCACCAAGGATTTTAAAAGTCTTCATTCGCAACTCCCTTCCGCCTTTTAAATAGCCCAATTCATCAATTTTTTCTTTACCTTTTGGATCTTCATTTGGGATATATACTTCATCATTTTCTGTACTTCGTGGGTTGCCATCGGCATCGAAAACTTCTTCTTCGTTGTAGTAGTATTTCTTCTCCTTCTTCTTACGGCCTCTTTTCCTTTTCCCGCCTTCGGCAGTAGTTCCTTCTTCTCCAGTTTCGATAGCTGCTGTTCCCTCCTCTTCGTCTTCATCCTCTTCTCCTTCTCCGTCCTCCTCGTCATCTTCGTCATCAACTGGGGCATCTTCGTCTTCATCCTGAGCAGCTGCATCATTATTCACATCTACATCCGAATCGTCCTCGTCTTTAACAACATTCGAAGCATTGGTTTTTCTTTTCTTCTTCCTTCGACTAATTTCATTGTCTTCGTCTTCGACGTCGTCCACTGACACTACTTCGTCGTCCTCAATATTTGTGTCCTCTTCATGATATGCTTCTTGTGAATCATGCTCTTCGTCGGCTTCTTTCTTCACTCTTCTACGTTTAACCATTGTTGGTGATTTTCAGTGTGGGTTGAATGGTTATAGAAACATATTTTAATTTTTGTCTTAATTTTTCTTCTCAAGATACACACAGTTCTGGTTGTATGCAGTACACCCTTGACTATACTATTCATCTATTCAATACTATCTACAAGATACAAAACTACCATCACTAAATAAACGCTTGTGAAACTGTCAGCTTTACTCATTTTTTCCCATCATCTTCTTTTTCTTCCTCTGTATCCTTTTCACTATCCTTCTTTTCATTGTCGGGTTTTATATTTTTAAAAGCGTCTTTCCCATCAAGATACTTGTCAAAGGCATCGTTAGTCTCGGGGAATGGTCTCTTGCCTAATAACCTTATCATATCCTCTCTGGTGATAAACTCCTTCTTCAACAATTCTTCGGCTACCAACTTGACCTCTTTGCCCTTTTCTGTCAATAACTGCTTACATTTGTCATGGCATTCTTGCACAATTCTTTTAACTTCAGCGTCAATTTCTCGACTGGTCTCTTCACTAAACGGCTTGGTTAAATCATCCTGCGATCTGGTGTCATAGTAATTCACCATACCAATTTTTGGCGACATTCCAAATCGTAACACCATAGACTGGGCAATGTTGGTGACTTTTTTGAAATCATCGTGAGCACCTCCAGTAACTGAAGCGAAATGCAACTCTTCCGAAACTCTGCCACCTAAAGTCATGATCATCCTGTCGTACAACTGTGCAGTTGACATCAAGTACTGATCGGGTGGTAAATATTGAGCGTAACCTAAAGTTCCTTTTCCTCTGGGGATTATAGACACTTTCAACAATGGATGGGCATGCTTCAAAAACCATCCACAGATGGCATGGCCGGCTTCGTGGAATGCCACTATCCTTTGTTCCTCGGGGTTCAACAACTTAGATTTCTTTTCAACACCACCAATGACTCTCTCTATGGCCAACTCAAAATGCCTCAACGTCACAGCATTAGCGTTATACCTAGCTGCAATCAAGGCGGCTTCATTGCAGACATTGGCAATGTCGGCACCAGAGAAACCTGGTGTTAAAGCTGCCAACCTTCCGGATAAATCTCGATCAACGTCTTTCTCCAATGTAATCTTTCTCAAGTGGACATCAAAGATCTCCTTCCTTCCTTGTAATTCAGGATTATCAATATGTATATGTCTGTCAAATCTTCCAGGTCTCAATAATGCTCTGTCCAAAATATCTGGTCTGTTTGTACCTGCCAACACGACGACGTGGTCAGTGCTATCAAACCCATCCATTTCAACTAACAATTGATTCAATGTAGTTTCTCTTTCATCGTTGGCACCTGTTGCATTTCCCTTCGATCTTTGTTTACCAATAGCATCAATTTCATCAACAAACACAATCGAAGGTGAATTTTCTCGCGCGGTTTTAAACAAGTCACGGACACGGGAAGCCCCGACACCCACAAACATTTCAACGAATTCGGAACCTGAAACAGAATAGAACGGAACACCGGCTTCTCCGGCAGTGGCTTTAGCAAGTAAAGTTTTACCTGTTCCTGGAGGTCCTGAAAGAATAGCACCACGAGGAATCTTGGCACCTAGTTTTTCGTACTTTTCGGGATTCTGCAAAAAGCTCACAAACTCTGTGACTTCTTGCTTGGCCTCAGCCATACCTGCCACATCCTTGAACTTTGTCTTTACCTCAGTTTCCTGGTTAAACTTCTTTGCGGTAGATTTTCCAAAACCCATGGGTCCCATTCCGCCCATTGACGAAGCAGCCTTCTTTGTCATCCAGTAAATTGCCCCCAAAAAGAGTACAGTTGGCAAAAAGTTGATCAAAAACTTTGTCGTATTTCCTTTAGTTGTGTATACCACTGGAACTCTCATTTGAGAAGGGATGCTGTACTTGTCTTGCGCTTCTCTCAAGTTACGTTCAAAAGTTTCTACAGAACCGATGCTGAAATACAATTTTTCAGTGTGGTTCTGACGCAAGCCGTTTTCATTTAACTCCAAATATGCAACTGAGTTGTTTACTACCACAACTTTGGAAACCATATTCTTACTCAAGTAGTTGGCAACAAAGTCTTGGAATGTAATCTCTTTACCATTGTCTCCATTGGTGTAGGAGACAAAAAACACCACAAGTAGTATTACCGCAATTGCTTGGACAATTTGTTTAGGGGTAAACTCAACCTCTATGTTAATCGGTCCTTTTTCCTTTTTGTTTTTGTTTCCTTTCTTTTGGCTCTTGTTGTTCTCACTTGCTTGCTTGAAGAAAGAAGAAAATAGGTCGCTGTTTGTGTGTCTTTGTTTCAAAACTTCCTTAAGCTTTTGGAAATCATTTATGATCTGATACTCGTTGGGACAAAGTGCAAATGTTCTTTTTCCGTCAACCGCAAAGGGTGTTGAAAGAAGTGTACTAAATATTCTAAACCAAAGTTGCACTGATTTGGGATTGAGGTTCAGCTCACGTGCGATATCGGAAGGATTCAAGTCTTGAGTCTCGGTCGTTGCCTTGTCAAATGCTGTTAATAATTTCTGAACATCCATATTGCTAAATTTCAATTGATCCAAGTACTCTAAGTTATTTGACAAGACGTAATAAATGCGAACAGTTTGCAATATCTCCTCTTTGGTCACTGGCAGGAAGTTGGGGTGCTGTCTGGTGAACGCGTCCTGGATATCCTTTATTTCTTTTTCAGCCAAGTTATCCTCCAACATAATTATCCCACCGGATTTTTCAAATTCGTCACATTTTCTTTCGAATTCTCGCAACATAAACTCATAAACGGTTGACATTCTGTCGAGGTATCTTATGTCGAATGGATCGATAGGAAGCTGGATTTCAGGAAGCGTTGCAACCGGTAGATCTTGACTCTTGAACATCTTTTCAAACTTCTGTCTTACTTTCTTCAATTGCGCTTCGTAGTCATTATTGTCGTTGTTCTTTTGTAGAAAATACGAAGATGAGTGAAACGATCTTCTCAACACAGGCACACATCTGGGTACGCTTCGTTTTAGGATTCTCGACACGTTCCTCCTGCTTCGTGATACAAGAAGACTCATCTTGTTTTATTTATATTAGTGGTGCTATTCTAGATGTTTTATCAGGTCACTTTGAATCTATTCCGCTTAAATTTTGCCTCTCTGAAAAAAAATTGAAGAAAAAGAAGTTTTTTGGTCAAAATTACACGCACGGCCGAGGAAGGTCTGGACTTGTTTTTGCAGCAATTAGTAATAGGTGCAAAGTAGAAGCTGGACAGTTGATATTCAGTAGACACTCGTTAACGTTGAACATCTGACTTAGTATCAAAGAGGGTGTGACTTTTGAGTAGAGTTTAGAGAAATGTTTTGTTATATATTTTGCATAAATGTTGAAACAAATTTTCGTTGATATTAAAAAAATAGAATTTGTGGCCACCATGCATGGTCTACATATTTCTAAAAGTCTACTAACATAAACGTCTAAAATTGAAAGCAAACAGTATAACGTGTAATTAAATTCGTACCAATCTATGATCCCCATTTATCCACCTCTCTCAAACGCTTCAAGCTCTTCTTCATCTTCACTGTCCTCATCAACCAATATATTCTCATCCAAATCGTACATCTCACCCACTAGACCCTTGACAACTATCATGATCTCGTCCAATCTATTATAAATCATATGAGCAATTAGCAATGACAAGATGTTCAATTGACCATCACGACTGAAAAATTTGCGGTAGTCTAAATGTGATGTTATGGCACCGTGATCACCTGCGTTGACATTCTCGTTGTTAATCTTGGTACTATAAAACCGCTCACTTAAAGACATCTTATTGATTCCCCATTGACGACGTAGCAACTCCATGTGTCTTAGCGAAATATTTGCCTCGGTGATTTTCGGCAAAGCATCTTTTGTCTTGATTGCGTCGGAAGCCATATGGATGAGCGAAAAAAGCTCTGCATCCAATTCTGAGTAGCAGAAGCCCACACGTTTCATAATTATGGGTACCCAAGTTGCAGGATCCTCAAGCTCATTTAAAGCGATTAACATCATTAGATACAATTGCACTGTATCTCCGATTAGCCCTTGTAGACGTAAGTATTTAGACTCTGGCCAGTATCCCGAAATAGGAATTTCAAACTTTAATGGCACAAGAAGTTTATTCAACAGTGAAATTCTCATGAACTGGTATCTGAATCTAGCCAACAATAGATCGTGCCTCTCCAAAATATGGTAAGACGGATCGTTGCGTCTTTTCACGGCAAATTTGGAAACATAACAATGTATGTTTCCCATTTCTGATAATGAGGAGCCCAAGATCTGTCTCACGAGGAACTTGGAAGATTTGGGTGTCGGAAGCACGGCTGTCAATGAACCGATACATAAACCAATGACAACTCCAATAAAACGCAAGTAGGCCGGTGCCCATCCATAGCCGACATTAGCTGCCATGTTTCCATTAGCATCTACCCAGGAAGTTCCCAACACCAAAATAGTCGTCACACCAAACAACACTTGAGGTAAAAGCGTCAGGTGCACGGAAAAATGCCTGAAAAATATCAAATATAGATAAATGACACCACTAACAGCGCTATAACCGTAGTAGTTACCTGCTGCTTTTCCACATGAAATGTACCAACAAACAAGCCCTAGCAAACAACCGGCAAACGTATAGCAAAGTTTTGATATAAACACATATGTCGTTTGCCCGGTACTCTCACTAATGGAAACAGCAATCATAATAACAAGCCAAACCATTCTTATATTGTAATACCAGTTAGCTGTTGTCCTAACAAAATAAGGTATGGCTCCTATACATATGAGCCCACCCGCACGAATCCAAAACCAAAATCTGTCCGATATCAAAAAGTAAAATAGCCTGGTAATGTAGAGTCCGATGTATTGTCCAATATTTGCTGGTGGCAAGTTATCGGCATTTCTCCTTTGGATTTCGTTATGCAAATAGTCTGGAACTTCTTCATTGAGATCGCTTGACAAGTGTCGTGGTTTGGAGTACTTGGTTTTTGTAAAATACGTGATGAATTTAGGTGTAGGTCTCTTCTCATCAATGTCAATGAATAAGTCAAATAACTTGACGATATTTTCACACTGGTGCCTAGCAATCTGAAGAAACAACACACCCTGACTAATCAAGAACAATAACGCCTCCTCATTTTGGGTACTATCAAGCATCAATTCCTTTAGAGCATCAACGTCCTCATACTTTGCAAGCACTTCTAAAATCTCTTTCTTGGTTTCCTTGACCTTTGCTGCCATTTCCTTTTGCTTTGACACTTGTTGTTTGTAACGCCATGGCAATAGAGAAAAAAACCTAAAGTCATTAGCGGCAGCAACCCACTCAAGTATTACCCCAAGTGCATTGTCTGATACATCCAACAACGGGCTGAGCCTTTCAGTGAGGAACCTGGCTATCCGGTCTATTTCATCAGGAGGGATTCTGTGACCTTTTCCATGATGCATTATTCGATTTCGCAAGGTCCTCACGCGTTTCCTATCTTCGTATTCACCAACTTTCCTATACGAATCTTGAAAGGCGCTGAATATCTTTGCGTGACCATGGTTTAACGAAGACACTGTTGACCTTCGTCTGGGCATGCAAAAGTCATCTTTGGAATAAAACATGCGCTCTTGTAACAATTGGAAGAAATGGGCGTAACTTGCTGTTGCAGTAACCAAGTTTTTAGCCAATGACCTAAATTGACCAACGTCACCAACATCAAATCGGCCATAGGAATATTCTAACCAAACAGTTGATGCCACAATTTCCAAAGGAGCCATTTTTTCTCGAATATTAGTCATCTCTCTTTTAAATGCTTTGTAATTGGCAAAGTTTGGAGCTGAAGGTTTCATGGTTTTGAAAAGACGCATATTCTTGACAGATGTTTGTTTCAATCGAGTTAATACACCTTGTGTACCGTCTATGAACCTGAAACTGGACGTCAGTGGGAATACGAAAAAAGCAGCTCCAATTTTCAAAAGAAGGGCACATCCAACAGGCCGTAAAACAGTGTAACCGATTTCCAATGGCTGATACAATGGACTAAAGTGTCCATAGCATGAAAAAATAACATTCCCAATCTGGCCTAGGATGTAACACAAGTTCCATAATGGGTGAATTTGTCTTATATTGCCCAATATAAACGTATTTGTAATCATTGAGATCATTGTCACTGCAACGGCCTTGGTTTTGATATACCTGCCACTATATATCTGTTCATTCAAGCACTCTTTTAGCTGTGGTCCCATTTGGCAGACTCCTTCGGCGACCAAATTTTGCACCAATTCTTGCGGAGTAATTCCACCGTGTAAATCATTGATAATCTTTGATCTAACAACATGGTGTACGAACGAGATGATCACCCCAATCAAAATTGCTAGGGATAGTAATACATTCTCAATGAGTGAGGAACCTCCAGCAACGCCAATAAAAGACACAATTAAGACCAAATAGGGG
Source organism: Lodderomyces margitis (assembly GCF_024628925.1). Taxonomy (NCBI): domain Eukaryota; kingdom Fungi; phylum Ascomycota; class Pichiomycetes; order Serinales; family Debaryomycetaceae; genus Lodderomyces; species Lodderomyces margitis. Next base: position 210,824 of record NW_026261901.1, on the reverse strand, counting down.
GCACCAGAAAGCCAGTTGCTTGTTTTTGGCACAACCGTCAAGATCACTGAGGCGAACACCTGGATCCAACTTGAACTGACCACCTTGAATGATTTGTAATTTAGATGCAGTAGTACATAGTCAGGGTATATTACATCATAGACTTTTCTCCATAACGGCTTTCGTCTCTCGGGCTCTTCAGTAATGATTGTTGTTGCTTGATTACGATGATCGCCTTCGGGATAGTATTCATTACATATGACAGTTTCATCATTGTTGCCCTCCAGTTTGGGATTGAATGCAACTGGATCATCTGCATTAACATGTGGTGATACAGAAGCAGCTGATGACGAGATGGAAGTCAACGAGATGTTTTCCTCTTCATTTCGCAGATTAGCCATTGGTAATTGATTTGCGTCCAAATATTTTCCGGGTAAGCCAGATGATGTGTATTGCTTGTGTTAAAGTTACGAATGTCCTATTGTATGAAGCTGTACGTTGTGTGGGTTAGGAGAAATGTACTATACAAAAGCAATGATGTTTATAATTTCCATCGGATTACGTAAACCAAATATGCATTGTTCTTTTATTTTAATTCCGGTACGAACTGGCAATTCTCGATCCGCTTATACTGTAGACAAAACAAGGCTTTGAACATATTGCAGCCAACGAACCGTTGTGTCTCTTAAATAAATCAATTTTTGCAGCTTTGAAATGCAAGGAAGATTGGAAGAGCGCAATTATGTGGAGGAAATGTATTTGGAAAGCGTACTTCTGTAAAAAAAGATTAACAATCGGGGTTAACAATCTCGCAATTTGTGTCTCAATTAGGGAATGTAACAAAGAACATCTAGATCTCAACGAGAGGGATATAAAGTACGAGACACTGATACTTTAACAGTACTACCGACAAAAATACACTAGAATCAATCTTCTGAGGACGAAAATCACTCCTGCCTTTAAAAATTCTTGAAGAGTGCCTTCTTTCTTCAATGCGCAGTTGAGGGTTCACAGCGCACATCATAATCTCCACGTTCAAATTTAACGCAAACAAATAGATTTATCACCCCCCCCCTCCCCTCATATTGATCCTTTCCACTATAAGTTTCTTCTTTGGGAAGTTTGTGCCTACAACTTCAAACAAAAGTGGGGTTCTTAGTCTCGGTATTCACATGTTAGCCATAGTTGGTGTAAAGCCGCACAGTATACGGCGAGCGAAAAGCATCCACAATAATTTTTGATCTCTTTCGGCAAGTACCGAGAGGTATATCTTAGTATAAATATTTTCACTAATTTCTTGAAAATATTCACCTAGCTACAACAATTCCTTCTCATTCCCTTTAATCTCATTACCAAATATTACATTTACACTAAATCCTCAAGAAACATGGCTAAAGTTTTATCAGAATCACAATTTCAATCTCAAATCGTTTCCAAGTACGTTGATGTCATTGGTGAAAAGTTGGACGGTAAGATCCACTCATTCTCCGATGAATGGTTTGCTCAGGCAGAGAACTTGATCAAACCAAAGGCACCCATCAGAGATGCCACTAAGTTTACCTATGCCGGTGCTTGGTACGATGGTTGGGAAACTAGAAGACACAATGAAGAAGAAGCAGATTGGGTCATTTTCAAATTTGGTGTAAGTTCAGCCAACTTGATAGGGTGTGAGGTGGACACTGCTTTTTTCAATGGTAACCATGCACCAGCTATTTCTGTGGAAGCTGTTCAAGTCTTTAACGATAAGGACTTGGGGGGTCTTAGTGAAAAGGACTGGGAAACAGTCATTCCCAAGACTGAGTGTGGACCAAGCCAAAAACACTTTTTCGCTAGAGACAAACTTACCGAAAAGAACTACACCCATGCTAGGTTGAGAATGTACCCTGATGGGGGTATTGCAAGATTCAGATTGTACGGGCATGTTGTGCCAGTAACAAAGAATACCTCAGACGTTATTGATTTCGCATCAGTGAAGAACGGAGGTGTGGCAATTAAGGTCAGCGACCAGCACTTTGGTACTGCTGATAATTTGTTATTACCAGGAAGAGGTCATGACATGAGTGACGGATGGGAAACAAAGAGGTCGAGAGAACCAGGTCACACTGATTGGGTCGTGATTAGATTAGGAGCTCCTGCTCATTTGCAAAATGTTATCATTGACACTGCTCATTTCAGAGGCAACTTCCCTCAAAAGGTTAACGTAAAGGGTACATTTGTCGAGGATGAAAACGACATTGATAGTGCTGAATGGGTTACCATTATACCAGATTCTAAAACTAGTGCAGATAAAGAGCACGAATTTGCTGTCAAGAATGATGAAATATTTTCACACATTAAGGTGACAATTATCCCAGACGGTGGTGTAAAAAGAATTAGAGCATTTGGTGTGAAAGCTTGAGCTTTTGTAGTTAGATCAGTTTTATAATGTATACACGTATCCCTGGAGTATTTACATCGAAATAACAATTTGCTGAAATTGAACCTGGGCGCGATTCAACGACTGCGGTTTCCCATCTGTTGGGAAACCACTTATCTAACTCATTTTCCCACGAATTAATTGTCTCTGCATTTCTTACTGTGGCTGCAATTATTGCAAATTGCAAATTTTTGAGTGTGAAAAAGTCATTTATAGTATTGCATAGCGTCTCAAACACTCCCACATCGTAAGTTATATCAGCTGCAATTATAAGGTCCACATTACCATTGATAGTCAATGGCTCACCCCAGATTAGTTGTTGAAATTGAAGCACGTTTGACTCCAGCAAATTGTTTCGTTCCAATGACTCCTGTAGATTATCAAATACTGCTGTAGATCCATCGGTCATTATAATCTTATGCAACGGCGACCTCTTATGGCAATGTTTTGCTAAAGATAGCCCAAGTAACCCAGTTCCACATCCTAACTCAACCACTGTTTTGTTGGCCAAGTCACAGGATAGGAATGTAGAGCGAGCCTTCTCGTCGTTGAGCATATTTGCCAAGAACAATGCTGCCTCCCAGGTACGCAACCCTGTCGTGTTGTTTCCAGATATCAACCTAGGCATCTCCTTCATGACTATCATATCATCAGCGCTAGAACCAATGTTGTTAAACCCATTTACATGGTATTTAATTACATCTGATACATCTGGTGGTAACTCTTTTGCATTGAGTATTTGCTCATCAACAAATAGATCATATATTTCGTCTGATGTCTCTTGCGACAACACCTCAATACGTTGTATATATTGTGATAGGAAGCTCTTAAAGTACAACGGATTATTCACCACTTGCGGTTTAAGAAACTCAACAAGCTCTAATTGTGAGGTGTAATCAGTGAGCTCATCTGGTATATGAATGTGTTTAACCGGGACACGCTGTTCTATGCATGCTCGAAGTTTCTCCATTATTAATGGTGTGAAGAGAAAAGCAGACTAGAAATGTATGTTTGTCCTGTATATAACTCTTGTCCAATTATATTATAGGTACGGAGGTGTAAACCGAAGCAGAAAGAAAGAAAGAACGAAAAAAAAAAAAATTGCAATTATAACGACGACGAGCACGATAAAATTTCAACAAAAACAAGAGGACATTAGTGCTTTTAGATCGTATACATATTCGAAAAACAACCACAATGCCATCACTTCCAAAATTCCCATTCCCAGTTTTGAAAACTTACTGGCCATACGCTACTGGAGGTATGTGATTATTAGTGCGGTGAGTTTTTGGTGTATTATATCGCTGAATGGACAAAGTGCAGAATTTGTGAAAGATTGTGGATAATACGGATCAATTGAGCAGTGTTGTGAGAAGCTGAAACGTTCACACTTTTTTATTATCTGTGTTTCCATCGGCAAGGATGCAGAGGGGTACCATGCCAATCTTGATCAATAATGCCACCACTTTTTGTCAAATTCAAAGTCTGTCATATCTTCCATAACCGAAACTAGTGCCGATTTTGACGTTGAACTATACTAACTATATAATCATAGCCGCTGTCACATACTACTTGATCTACAAAGCTTCAATTGCTTCAGCTAACTCGGATGAGTTTATTAACGATCCAAGAAACCCAAGATTCAAAAACGGTGGAAAGTTCATCGACTTGAACAAGAAAGAAGAAGCTCATTAAGTCTTGCTGGAGTCAGGCTAACAAGATGTATGCTACTGAACGCGAGTAGCACGATGTTTCAGATAAATCGATACTCGGAAATAATCTTCTATACAGGGTAAATACAGGAAATATACACTTAAAAGTTACGATACTTTACCTCTACGCAGCGAGAGTTACGATTCCAGTTTCATAGCGCTGACTGTATGTTGATATTGGGCCTGTTAAGGGAATTTTGCAAAGCTGTAGCCAATAAAGTATAAGGATTACGTAAGACAAGTCCTTGAATATTTAGCGCTACCATTTCCTCTCCAAAGGTCATCTTCTCACTTTCCATTCTTAATTGTCAATTAATAATCACGTAAACTTCTGGTGGCTGTTGCATCACATTTAGAACACATTCTTTTCTAGGTAGAAGAAAACCAAACACATATTGTACAAATTCTATAAACTGGAACTTAAAACAAAGATAATGTTATCAAGAACGTTATTATTTAGAAACATACCTGGAAACATAACCAGACGTCTACTCCATATCAAGACAGCATCAACTCCAAACGAAAATGCCTTGAAGTTCATCTCACCGGATAAGCCTATTTTACCCATCGAAAATACCACTTTTGAATTTACGTCAACCTTGCAGGCAATACATTCACCATTGGCATTACAGCTTTTCAAGCTTCCTGGAATTAAATCTATATTGTTGGGACCTGACTTTTTAACGGTAAACAAGTTGGACAATTATGACTGGCATAATTTATCCAAGGAAGTTACTGACACTATGAAGGAATTTTTGGAGCATAAAGATGCAAAACCGGTGATCACTAATGAACTTGTTGAAAAAATTGAACAAGATAAGCAAGCTTTGGAGGATGAAGACGAATCTGAAATTGTACTGATGATAAAAGAGCTTATTGAGACAAGGATACGTCCTGCCATTCAAGATGATGGTGGAGATATCGAATATAAAGGATTTGATGAAGAAACGGGTACAGTGTTTTTGAAATTACAGGGTGCTTGTAAATCATGCAGCGCCAGTGAAGATACGCTAAAGAGTGGGATTGAAGGCATGTTGAAACATTACATAGAGGAAGTTCAAGAAGTTCAACAGATTTTGGACCCTGAGGAGGAGATAGCTATGAAGGAGTTTGAAAGGTTAGAGGCGCAGTTGAAAGGGGGTAAAGGACATGCTGCCGTTGATGAAGGCCCTCCATCTTTATAACGAATTAAAGTTTGTATTTATTCATTAGATTTATTTATTCATTGATTGAAACGGGGGAACTAATCTCTATATCATGAAGTATCTTTTGTCGGATATTGTTCTCGGTATCAATTCTAATAATTTGATCGTTGGACTCCTTCATTAACCCATTATCAATACATTTGCTGCCTAGAGTGACCCTCACTTCTTCAAATAATTGGTGCATCCATCTGTTCGTGAAGCTGATCCAGTCTCTCGATACTTGATTGAATCCCAATATCCAGCCCAAACTAAATAATGCAATGCATGCATTTCCACTAAAATCGAAAAACTGGTAAGACAAAGCGGCAATGACCGAAATAGGCAATTGATAATACACAAATGCCTTTGATAGTATTGAATACACTTTAGGTTGTATTTCCAGAGCAATGCGAGTATCTATGACCTCCCTCTTCAAGTCAAAAAGCGGATTATCCACTATCTCATCAGTTGAAAGAATCTTGCCTCGAAGAAAGTTATAGTTTTCGATTCCTTTATTCATAAAGTGCCTGCTAAAAAAGTCTTTCAAGTCATATTCAACATTGTCATTCTTATAATACAACTTCCACCAAGACAAATTTTTATGAACAAAGTTTGTGGTTTCCGGGATGAACTCGTATTGTAGCTCTGAGTTCACCATCTGGCCGAAATTTTCAATCTCAGAGTGAACCACCTCTGAGCCCTCGTTGATTACTGTGTTTGTCCTCTTTAGTTTTTCCAGAATGGATTTGATGACTCTCGCCAAGTACCAACTAGTCAAGTGATTGGTCCTCAGGAAATAATCAACAAACTTGAATAGCTCGTAGATGTTACTTTTTGTCATGCTTTCAATATACTCATCAGCTGCATGGACATCTCTTTCTATAAATTGGACAATGCCACTGTATGCAAGGTTACTGTTGATTTTAAGCAAATGCATTTGTATGCCTTCTTCAATTGAAATTGGTGCCAGCTCGGTACTTGGTGGTGAATATTCGGTGTTATCAATGACCTGTAAAAGTAGCCTATCCTTTACCGAGTTGGGTAGATTTGCATTGGCATAATTGAATTGATTAGTGACATAAATGACGTATGTGCAATTGGTAACGCTCTTTTCCAATTGCGTGGCATTTTCAAACTCCTCTATAATCAAATCATTCGCAATGACTGGAGCTTCTTTTTTGAATGAGTTTCTGTAGAGGCCACTTAGTACTGGTGACGGTATTTGGTATTGGAGATTGTCATCATCGTCGACAAGATCCTTCGTGTACTCTCCAAAGAAAAACTTTGCCAAGTCATGCCTTTTCCTTATTCTTTCAAACCACACTTGATTATTGGAAGCTAATGGATCAGCTAGTAACACTTCCATTATTTTGGAATTTCGGCGCACATCTGGTGATTCGTACAACACTGCGACATTGAATGCTTGTGGTTCATGTCTATTGGCTATTAGTTGTTTTAGTGATGTTATATCTGTATTCAATACTCTTTCTTGAGGAAAGCTGCTCTGGTAGTTACTCAAATTGAAAACAAGTGTGTTTGACTCCGAAGTCGCCCCATTATAAGTGGGTGATTTTTGAGAATATAATCTTGTGCAATTGTGCAATGACACATAGGGAAAAGAAACCCTTGAAATATGGATAACCACACGTTGCAGTAGTTTTAATGGTAAAAGCATATAATTATCCCCCTACTTTGACCAGTCTCAAAATGAATTTCACAGCAATCAGGTGAAACCATTGGCTAATGAAAAAAAAAAAAAGCCGAACAATAAAGATGTAATTGGTAGCATCTGTGAGCAAGTTTCTCCATGTTGCAGCTTTCCATCACTGCATTTCATTACAAAACCAAATGGAGCTTTAACTGTACAGCTATAAATTGTTGTTTTCTATTCTCTCCTTTTGTGAAGCATATTCGTTTATGCTTATAATTTTCGACTTATTTGTTGTGGTATGACAGAGCAATGTGTCCCGCATTTCGCATTGACAAAGCGAGAAAAGATCGCGAAATCGATATCACGTAACTTTTCTGAATATCACTGTTAACTACCTACATCAGAGGCACTTGCTATACCTATAACGCGTCGCTGTTAGTCACTCCTGGCAAAATGCATCAAGCAATCAGATCAATGTTGCAAACTTTCAAGAAATATCTAACATTCGTTGGGCCAGGCTTGGTAGTCTCAGTTTCGTACTTGGATCCTGGTAACTACTCCACGTCAACTTCTGGTGGTTCAATGTACCAATACAAGCTATGCTTTATCATTTTCATGTCAAATTTGTTTGCTGTTATATTGCAAACACTATGCGTAAAATTGGGAACTATAACTGGGCTCGACCTAGCTGAAATGTGTAGATTGAACTTGACCCCGAAATGGAACTTGTTTATGTATTTGTGTGCTGAAATTGCTATCATTGCTACGGATTTAGCCGAAGTAGTTGGGACAGCTATATCTTTGGAAATCTTATTTGGTATACCCTTGCTATATGGTGTTCTCATTACTGTTCTTGATGTGTTGATTGTGTTGATGGCGTACCACAAAGACGGTTCTTTGAAGCAGACTAAAATATTCGAAATCCTAGTATCTATTTTGGTTATGGCCACTTGCGTTTGCTTCATCCTAGAGTTGTTCAAGTGCCCATTTGAGCCGGGAGCAGGCTGGGAGATTTTTAAAGGGTTTCTTCCTGTAAATAAGGAAATCTTTAAAGAAAAGAATGCATTATTCTTAAGTTGCGGTATTGTTGGAAGCACTGTTATGCCTCATTCCTTGTTCTTGGGTTCAGCATTGGTTCAACCGAGATTGAAAGATTTTGATGAAAAGCATGGCAAAAAAGGCGAAATTTTTATTGATTCAAGCAGCCCGCAACCAGAAATAATCCCTGATGAAGCAACCAGTATCGATGCATCACCAGACCCTTCGGCCACACCAATGTCAAGATTGAGACGCTTATCGAATGGGTCAATGCTTGTGAAGAAATATAAGCCCTCGTACGAAGCAATAAAGTATTGCTTAAACTACTCCTATGTTGAATTGGTCTTGTCGCTATTCGTTGTTGCAGTGTTTGTCAACTCAGCCATATTGATTGTAGCTGGGGCCACTCTTTACGGCAAGCCTGATGCTGCTGATGCGGACTTGCTATCCATATACGAGATGTTGTCTCGCTATATATCCCCTGCTGCTGGGTTGTTGTTTGCATTGAGTATGTTGTTTTCTGGTCAAAGTGCTGGAATCGTCTGTACCATGGCGGGACAGATTGTATCAGAAGGGTTCATTAATTGGACCATAGCGCCCTGGAAGAGAAGAATTATGACCAGAGTCATTGCGATTATGCCAGTGATTATTGTTATTGGAATTCTCGGTCGCGAGGGTGTCAATAAGGTCATGAATTCCTCACAGGTTGTTCTCAGTTTCATCCTACCAATCGTCAGTGCGCCATTGATTTACTTCACTTGTAAGAAGAAGTATATGGTGGTATACAGGACTAGCAACACTGCTGAAGAAACGAGCCCATTGCTCACGTCTAATGAAGACAGTGCTGTGACTTCCAAGCCAGTTACCTACGAGAATGGGAGGTTTTTACGAATTACAAGTATCCTCACTTGGGTTATAATAACGGCTCTAAATATATACTTGATCATTGCTTTTGCTAATGGTGCAGATATATAAGTACTTTATAATACAAAACAATTGATAGACTATGCAAAGTTTTAGTGGTGGAGTCTTTTTCTTCCTCGAGTAGCTGATGATCTCAAGTTGGGCAATCTACCGGGCCTTGTGAGATGATCCGCAGTGATTTGCAGTCCGGAACCAATTAAGGAACGCGATGAAGGCATGCCCGGTAACGTTCCATTGTACTCGCTGACTAAGGTTGGGATCTTATTGCTGACCTTGAATCCAAAACTATTTGGTCCAATATTGTACAACTTGATAGCTATTGATATCAACAGTTGTATGCACTTGTACAACTGTTTTTCTTCGTCATTAGGGGCGAGAAGGTTATGGACGTCACTTTTGAAATATCTCTCTTGGCGTAATTGGTTGAGTTTCAATAAAGCGCTCGAGATTAAACGTTGTAGCTTTGAGGGGTTCAACAAATCCTCACGGTGTGCTTTCAAAAACTTTAAACCTCTTATCTCCGATGGGTCCCATTTTATCAAATTCGTCAAACTTATTTCTGGTTGCTCTTTATTATCTTGATTTTCATCCTTCGCATCGCCATTTTCTTCGTCAATATCTTCGAGCTTAAACTCTTCTTCCTGTCCATTTGGTAATGGTTTTATGGCTTCAGGTTCTGTGGTTTCTACATCTTCTACCTCTGTATCCTCGTCAATAGCATCACCATCATTGATGAAATTTTTCTTTAGCTCCTCAATCTCAGCAAGCCCGATGTGATTCAACCATATATTGGCTTTGAGTTTATCCGAAACGACGGCTCCTTTGCTATCCCTATTTGGGGCAAACGATTGGTAGCTATGGCCCAGGCCCCAAGACGATCTTGCATTTCCTTTGTCAATGCCGTGGTTTCGCAATAAATTCAAAGTGGGAGGTTCATCGGAGGCGATTGGTAGGTCTGCGTACTGTGGTAGTTCAAGACTAGGCCTCAAACTCAACGCTTTGTAGGTCAACCAATTTGGCATGGCAACAGTGTACCATGTTGGGTGGAAAAAGTCATGTAGAATGTTGGTTGGTCCTTCCAATGGCGGGGGAATTGTAGCACTTGAGGGTGAAATATTTTCCAACAAGCTATGCGAGTTCGAATCCTTTATAGTAGGTACAACTTTTGTTACAGTAAATGGTTCGGCAACCAAAGTAGGGCTTGTATCTAAGCTTGATTTGGATATTATTGAGGAAAACACTGGTTGTATCTTTTGCTTTATCGGAGGTGGGTGATGTGGATTATATATATTAGTATGGTTTTGGTAATCTTGCTCCTCTGTTTTTGATACATAAGTCACCACCTCTCCATTAGCAAGCGTGTATGTAGTCAAAATCTTGTTGAAGTCGTCATCAAGTTGAGTCTCGAGCTCGTTTGCAATTTCATTTGATGGGTTTGACTTACTTTGGATTATTGTGCCCACCTCTCTCAAGAGCAATTCTGTAGAAAACTTGTAAAAGAAATCGACCTCCTTGTAATATTCTGACCCATAATCTTCCTTCTCTAATAAAGCTGATGCAACAGCTTTGATATCGTGATACAACCTATATGGCGATGAATTGTATGTTCCCGCTTGATACTGGTGTAATATGCTTGTAAAATCCTTTGAATCTATTGCCTTTAACGAGGCAATTATAGCTGCCGGATCGGGCTCGTAAAAATCCTTGGGCAATGTCTCTTCACTTACTATGTCATTGTTGGTATGTTGAAAGACTGTAAACAAATCGGGTAATATTTCGCTGAAGTCTTTGTGAACTTTATAAAGTGTTAGTACTTGGTTGTTTACGCATTCTTCATTAGTAACCAACATACCTCTATTGTCACCGTTCAGTACCTGCTCTTTTGTCATAGTCAGTGTCGTTGATGTCTAATTTTTTGCAGACAAAAATGCTTTTCAGAAAAATCGATTAAGCGGTAGAATCTGTAAATACAAAAAACTTGTGGAACTAACTCGATACTGCTTTCTTTTTTATTTCCTTTTTTTTTTCTCTACATCAACGATTCAATTTTTTTTCTCCTGCTTCAATTTTTTCTTTTGTGCGTCACACGCCCATCGTGTACCAACTATTGCCATGTTCTTTAACCAAAATTATCTTGTCAGTCTTGCAACCAACCTTTGTAGCAAAGACCGATAACAAGTGCTCAGTGGGGCACCCTTTTCTTCCATTCCAGCGTGCTGTGCTCTGCCAGAACAACACATCTCGGTCTTTTCCATCAGCAGAATGGACATTCTTCACCACCTTGCTTTTTGCAACAACCACTTTTTTGTCAAACACTCTTAGCTTGACCTTTGACGACTTCCTTCTAAAGTAGTTCATCTTTGTCAAAAGAAAAGGATTATATACACTTTTAGGAAACTCGTGTCCATTCTCTAGCACATTTGGAGCATTTTCCTCGGGCAAAATTGAAGTTCTGCTATTGTCTTCAGTGTCTTCTTCATTGTCTTCGGACTGGTAGGTTTCATCGTAGCTCTCTTCGTAAAAAGAAAAGCTCCAACTGTTGGGTGTAGCGCCCATTAGTATGTTAGAGATCAAATTGAGGTAGGAGAGAACTCAAGCAAGGTTGTGGTTTTGGCAACAAAAATTTACAACCACATGATTAACCCAAATTATTCGTAAAATTTCATAAAGCTATAAATAGTATAAACAAAATCATTTCTCAGGATGTGACATCAACACCTCAATCCTTGACACTTGGTTTGAAAGTTCATGCGTCAAGTCGTCTTTAAGTCTCTCCCTCTCTTCTATGTCAACAAATTCCTTCCTGCCTCTTACAATCCAGTCAACGAAAAATATTACAAATACAACGCCAAACACAGCTGATGAGTAGTTCATGTTTCCTGCATTAACAGGCATCACTGATGGAAAATTGTAGAAAATGGTGGTGAATATGGTCCAAACAACAAGCACAATGTTGCAAAATAAACCGATTCCATACTTGTTTAACCAAAATGGACCATGTTGTATTTGATTTCTTTTAAAGATGAGGCAGAGGGTAGGCACCATGTACGACAACAACAAAAACATCACCGAGCAGACAAGTATCGAGTTAAAGGCAGTATCGGATCCTAAGTAAATGCATCCAATTACACCAACCCAGAAACAAGACAAATAATGTGCATTTACTGTAGTACCAGTATTGGTGTTGACTTGTGACCAATACTTGGAAAATGGTAACCCATTGTCTCTTGCAAAACCCCAGCAGATTCTTGCTGACCATGTATGGCATCCGATGGTACATCCAAAGGAGGTAATCACGAGCAAAATTCCCAACCCTATTGCTGCCCCTTTTGAGCCTGTTGCTTGGTGTAATATATCCAAGATTGGAATACCAGTGTTCGATGCCAACACTGCATCCAAGTTACGTATACAGAAGAATATGGCAATACAGTATGCAAACGTGGTGACAAATCCAATGATAATTGTGCTGATAAGTGCTTTGGGTATATCGATAGCTGGGTTGAGTGATTCTTCTGCAATATGTGTAGCTGCATCAAGCCCGTTGAAACTCCAATTTGGATTGATCAATCCGACTATGAATGCAATACCTGCTGAGCTCCATCCTGTCTGGTTGTTAAATTCAACAAACACAAACTTTGCGCTTTGAAAATCTCCTTTGTGCATGGCCAAGACGGTAATAATCACAATGATGAATGAGGCAAGCGAAATAACAAGTGTGCCCAGGAATATTGCCGGTAAAGGGCGATCATAAACACTAAAAAACAGCATGAACACATTAAAGATTTCATAGACAATAAACACTTGCCACTTGTGGACGACAAATTCAGGACGGAACAAGGCGTACATTCCAAGAATTGCAACGGAAACTGTGATTGTAATACTTGCTGAGGTAAACACTGACCCCACCCAAGATAATACTCCGGTTATGTAAGCCAATAATCTTGAGTACCTCCTTGGTGCCAACTTCATTGTCCAATATATCTGACCAGAAGCATTAGGATAAGCTGATGCCAATTCACTCAAAGTAACAACAATGCACAGGGAAAAAGCACAGACGATTACAATTCCGTACACAATCATCATAGGTCCTCCAGAAGCAATACCTGTGATTAAAGAACCACTGATACCTGCCCATGAATTGGTGATTCCGAATCCAACACCAATCAATGCAAGCATACTAAAATTTCTTCTCAATTCTGGTGCATATCCTGTGTCAGCCAGGAACTCTAAGTTAGCTTGTGCTTCTTTCAACAACCGAGAAGCCTCTCTCTCGTTGGCCATGGCAATGTTGTCTAAATGTGGCACATGTGTAGGCTGTTGGAAGATTCTATTTGAAGTGACATGGTTAATGACTTCACCATGGTCGAAACTTTGCCTCTCACCTAAGGAACTCTTCTTTTCCGATGAATTCGACATTGTCATTATTCTCTATGGTTTGGAGTGAACCAAAAAACAGTCCAAATGATCAGTTAGGTATCCATTCTTGGATTCGTGCATCTTTTATACCCTAGATTGTCAACGGTATTTTACATCGTTATCAAATGTCAAGAGAAACACCTCCTATACTTCTTATCAGCATACCCATTATGAATATTGTCTTATCTCTGCTTTTTTGCAATTTAATTAATCCCTCAATCTTATTAATAGCTTGTCTTGTTTAAAATACTGCATTTCGACACTTTGCAGCCTAGCAGAGAGAAGTATTACCAAACAATAAGACTTGGGATTCACTTTGACAATATAACGGAAATACAAAATTTATCCGTTGGGATTTTTATCTTCAACCATTGATGAATTGGGAAACCGGTTACGCAGCAGTCATGCGAATATTGTTATATTTAAGAGTCTGTGCGTTTTTTCACCCACACGATATATAAAAGATAAGAAGAATAGAAGTACATTACATTGTATTCCCAAAGTGCTCCTCCTGTTAGTACTTTGTCGGAAAAGAGACCCAAAAAGAAGCACAGAGCCTATTTTGTCGCCAACCGCTCAAGCTAATCTTTGTGAAACTTTATGGCTTATATGGGTGGGTCTAATTATAGAATCAAAACCCTTTCGTAACAGCAAATGGAGACAATTTGCACCCGTAGAACTCTCACCCCAGCTCAAAATGGTCTCAAATTTTGCAAAAGTCTACCCAACTCAAAAATCTAGACGCCTCAAACCTTTATTTTAATATGTATGCTATGTATATTATTCACACAGACTCGTCATCCCCTTCCTCGTCTGAATCGTTGAGTAGCCCAGCCTGCATCAATATCTGATCCCAATCACTAAACAAAATGAAAAATGTTTCGCTTAGTGAAATAACAACCATACCACTACCGATTCCAATCCACAATCCAACAAGGCCATAGCCTAAATTTTTACTCAAAATTAAAGCCAATGGTAATGCAAACGCATAATATGCAATCAAGTTTATCACACCTCCAATTTTTTGTAGCCCTTGTGCTCTTAAGATTCCACTGTCGACACAGGCCACTCCATCAAACACCTGCAAAACGGCAACCAAAGGATCAAGTAAATTCTCTATCAATCCAATGACATCTGCATCGTTAGTGAATATGAGTGCTAATTGCTTTTTAAATGTGAGAAATATCAAACAATTGACGCTGGCCACGACGAAGCCACCAAGCATGGCGACTCTAGTGGCAATAATTGCCCCATCCATATTCTGACCACCAATGAAATGGGCTATACGTGTTGATGCTGCAATACTAACAGCAAATGGAATCATATACGATAACGATGCTATACTTGACACCGCACTTTGCGCAGCAAGTGGTTTAGTGCCGAAATATGATGCAAAGAGGGTCATTATTTCGTACGCCAAATATTCCGACTCAATCATAATGACTCCGGGAAGAGCTAAATGAGCAAATTGGCTCCAGTCAGTCAATAACTCTGACACTTTGGCGAGTCCATACCAACATTTCTTTCCGTCAATGTACCTTACGTACAATACAAGCAAAAACGACATGAACCAAAAATTGAGAGCAGTCGCAATAGGTGCACCAATGTATCCCAACCCATAAGTTTTGTTCCAAACCAAGAACCAAGATAAACATATATTTATTGGTGCACTGATGAACAAAACCCCCGTCCCTGCTTCAAATATACCTTGTGCTTGCAAAAACCTTTTCCCGTTTTCAAACACAATATACCCCGGAGCACCCACAATTAAAATTCTCAAAAACTGAGATGTTAATTGTACAACAATGTCATCATCAATAATAAATTGTAAAATGGATGCACTGAACCACCACAAAAGGCCACAGGGAACAAATAGCACCCATGAAAACAAAACACATCGCTGGACGTAAATACTCATTAATTCGTAATTTCCTGCTCCATACGCTTGAGAACACAATGTGTCTAACGCAGTTGCTGTCCCCTCAAAGATCCCAAATGTTATGGTTGACGTCATAGTGGCCAAACTGACGGCTGCCAACTCCTTAGTCCCCAATTTCCCCACAACTATTAAACAAACAATGGAAAAAAGATGCTCAAGGATAAAAGTGACAATCAAAGGTGCAGCATGACGAAGCAAGACTTTCATTTCAATGACATAATTGGTTTTCAAATTCATAAAATTATCCAAATCGTAGCTCGTCGATGATTTTAAACTCGTTCGCCTCCTTCCAGATCCATAGATGTTCTCTCCAAATATATGATCGTGATCTAAATCGTCTTCGTCGGAAGTGGCTGCCGACATGCGTCGATGATGCTCTTCAATTAACCAAGAATGAAACAGTTCTTGATCTTCACTGGCTTGTGCACTGCTTAAAGAATCAGGTAACGACCGTGAAGTGCTGACACTAGCAGTGTCACTCACATCTTGCTCTGATCCAAACTCCGACCCATTTTCAATCAATGACAAAAACGATCGTTGGTCTTCTCCTTCTCCATAGCTGAACAATGGACGTTTAGTCGAGGGAGGGATAAATATTCGTCTACGTCTGCTACCTGTGAGGCCGGCCCCCGTATTTGGATCGGCTAGCCTGTTGATGGATTCAAACAACACCATAGTGTTTTGTCTTTCACTCTCTTAGATTCGGAGTGAAAGTGTCTCATTACTTTTATTTTTCAGATTGCGCAAATTTTGTTACAGATGAAGAGAGAGAGAGAGAGAGAGAGAGAGAGAGAGACAAAAGCTACTTTTGCATCTAACACCACAAACATTGCTTTATACATATTGCATAATTTTTATTTAAAAGACCATCCAGATACCACCACCTAATAAGATAGCCAATACAACTGCTGTTAGAACACCAGCTCCCGCCTTGTCCTTACCAGTTATAGTTATCTTGTTCTTATTTGTAGTATCTTCAGTATCGGTACCTGCTGCATAGTTAGTTCTATTCGTTCCTCCAGTTTCAACACTAATCGGTTCTTGCGCAATGAGAGATAATATCACCTCCAAAGACGACATTTGCTCACCAAGTCCATAGACACCATCCCAACCACTTTGTGACCAATTTTCTCCACATGTGACCCCATCAGATCCTCCTGAACACGATTGGGCAGCAGCTGCAGCACTTGCTTCCAAATATGGCTTAATTGTGTCTTCAAAATCGGGTATGATTTTCATTGTTAATCCAAGACAACGTGCAAATAAACAACGGAAAGACCTTTGATCATTATTACACTTGTTGCTGGGTTGGCATGTTGTTTCTTGCATAACCTTGTTGGTTGAGTTGAAGAACCACTTAGATGCTTCGACAACTTCTTCTGCACGTTGTTTCCAAGTATCGTCACCTGTCAAATTATACAAATAAGCACACCCTGTCATAAACACACCGTAAGTATAAGACCATCTTAAATCAGTCACATCACTACAATTATCATCTGTGTTTGCACCGTCATAAATACGCAAGTTTCCATTATCTTCTTCGGTCAAAAAATTCACTTCTTCCATCCAGTTCCAAACCCTCTCTGCTGTAGGGAGATATGCAGACTCGTTACCAGTGTACCTAGCTAATCTTGCAGCAATGTGGAAGAGACAACCATTTGAAATTGTATTTTTGTAATTGTAACCGGAATTCCAGGTAAAAATCTGCCATCTCAAACCACCGCCACAATGCTCAGTGTCCCACCTCGCGTCCATTGTGTTGTATATAGCCTGTGCCATTTCCAACCACGAATGCAGCTCCGGATTTGTAAAGTTTCTTTCGACGGCCTCCATAATAGTCATGCCCCAAACACCTTGATCATCATTACCTTCAGTTGTTGACTGATTCGAGGGGATATAATTATAATTGTCACCAGCTTGATGGTACATTCCGTCGTATATCCATTTTTCCAATGTTTTATTATCTGAATCGCAATATGAGAAGTAATCCACTAAACCACCAAAGGCTTCACCTGCGTTCCACCAATAATTCGGTGACGCAAACATACCAACAGTACCTCCAGTTTTGAAACCTTCGTAGTAATTCCACATACCATCGGAAACAATCTTTGCAGCCGAGCATATGGAATCTTTGTCATTGACATCCAACTCAACGGAGTACACGAGGGCCGTAAATAAAACGATCGTTGTTGTTATGAGTTTATTTATCCCAAACATGACTTATGATGAGCTTAGGTTTCCAATCTAGGTGTTTGTTCGTGTTTGAATTTATCCTGTTGATCTCTTTTGGAAGAGCTGTGATCCTATGATTGAGTTGAGTAGAGGAAAGCCTTGTATCGACTAAAGCTTTTTCACTCTTCTTTTATATAGATTCGAAACACCTTTTTCGAGGGTGGCTATAGCAAAAAAATAGTAGAAATTCACTTGGTAGTGAAGGTGTGGAGTGTTATTTGTGTAATAAGAGCAGCCTGGGCAAAATAGACTTGGTTATCCGTTTGATGGTGTTTGTATAGGCTGAGTTTTTTTTCCCCTTGAAATCTCTCTCTCTCTCTCTCTTTGTCGCACTCTTAATTGTTTATTTGTTTGTTTGTTTGATTTACTTTTTTTTTGATTTTGAGATTTTTATTTTTAACTTTTTATTTTTATTTTTATTTTGTTTTACTGTTTGTTTGTCTTACGTTGTGATTAGGTAATATGATTTACATAAGAAATAAATAAATAAAGTGGTTGATTGATTGTTTCTACTGAGCTATAAATCAGTGTAAAAAGACTAATGAGGAAGATTAAGGAAAACCCATACCTACAACTGTACATCTGATCCATATATTGTCTACATTGGTGACTATATTTTTTTCACCACTTGTACAACTGTAATAGTTGAGTGAGGCGTGACAAGACAACTCTATTATTTGCCAAGATTAATGGAGCATCAGCGTCTTCTTCAGCTGCTGCTGCATTGCCTTGTGTCATGTAACATGCATCATATGTCGACTTATTTTGCCTTTTCTTTCCTGTACTCAACTCGCTTGTTCCTTCTCTATCCAATAATATCCCATTCCATCCAGCTCTAATAGAGCCAATAAAATCTGTTTCATGACTGTCACCAACATGCCAACAACCTGACAAGTAATCGCCCGGTGGGGTTGACCCTCTGTATCTAGCATTAACTTCGGCTCTGTATTCATTTACAGCGACTGCATCAAAGAAGGACTTTTTAGGCTTGCCGATTTCATAGTCATAGGATAGATTGACCCCAGTAAAATAATCTTTCAACTTCAAACTTTCCAAAATTTTAATTGCCCGTCTATCTGAATTGCTAGAAACAACCATAGTCACCCCATGCTTCTTCAACCCATCTAAAGCCGGTCTAACGTCATCATAAACGTCGTATGCTTCATCGCTAGTAAAATGATTGACTAAGCGATCGCAAATTTCCTTTGTTTGGGAGTCATTTCTTGGTAAACCATAGACACGTATGACAAGCTCTTTCCACCAAGCATCCGAATGGTCAAATTCGGCGGTCCCTTTACCATAGTTGGGGTATTCTTCCTGCAATTCGGCATAAACTTTAGGGAAATCTTGTTCAATTGATTCGGCACTTTTAGAAATGCCATATTCTTGACTTGTTATTTGGTGGTACTGTTCAGGGACCGGGATTTTGGGTTTGTAGATTGTGCCAAACAAGTCAAAGGAAATAAAGTTTGGTTTGGAAAACTTCTTCTCTGACTCTCGAATCATCCTCGTGTTCTCGGCATTGAATGGCTGTGAAATCAAGTGCGATTGTATTGATATTGACCTACTGAGTAGTTTAAGTGGGTGGCGCTGTATTCTTGTTGGCAAAAGCATTGGTATCGAGAGTAGTCGAATTTGGTCATTTTCTTTGATTCCGTTTTACCGTATCAGAAATTTGACTCAGCAATTTTGCAATTCCTGTATATAAATAGTATAGGCAACAGACGTGTTTGTAGTGCAATAAAAAACGGGAGTTTGAAGGTGTGTCTTATATGCCCTCACCTGGAAAGAGAATTCATTTGGAGGAAGTTAATGGGAATCGCTGGTGGCTGATGTAAATGCATTCATTCTGAGAAAGTCAATATAAAGAGTTTTCTACATGGCAAGCCATTGTTGTGTCATGTATTGAAGGAGAGCTACAGCATCATTTCCTTTTGAGCTACATTGCCCACATGAAGTTAAGATACTGCTTTTCTTTGATAAGAAATTTTTTAATCGTAATCTAATGATGTAAATTATGCATTGAGTTTATAGTTCCGGATAATTTTTCCAGATTTTGATGCAAAATAATACGTATTAACTATATAACTATGTGAAAAAAATTGTTAGAGCTAAAATATCACCACAAATGCCTCTCGAGTGTCCGCATAAACCATTCCCCTGGCTTATTCTATCTTAGAAAATTTGCAGCTATTCCCTAACCACTGTCAAAGAATCGTCCCCAACAAAATCATGGCGCTACCGAATTGTATTTGGTCTGGAGTTGGTTCCTTACTCTCAAAAAGAGGTTCAAGAGTATTACTTACCACAAATATATAATACAACCTGCTCTTTGAGCTTCTTAAAATCTCTAAATCATGTATTTTGCTATCACACTTATCCTAAAAGCACCTCCCAGCCCCATTCCTTCATTACATTACTCCAATGAACTTTTGACTCAATTCCATTCGAATCAGAGTTGTTCATGAAATTAGCATACTCATTATTAATCACAGACATCAACCCTTTTAGTGGATGGTGATAACTGCTCAGCAGCGTGTCTTCAACATAGTTAGCGCTACTCGCATCATTGTGATGATTCATTGCTAGTTCGTCTTTTCTTTTCCAAACTTCCTTCACCACTTCCAATGCTCGATCAACATTACCAATCCACATTCTATCCACCAACACCTTCCACCTCGCTTTACACCATTCTCTCTCTTCACCAACTTCGGCTTCGCATGATGCAACTAAGAGGGGAAAAATGTGAACAACACTAGTATTTGACGACTTTGGAATTGATGCTAAAAGAATAAAAATCTTTTCTGCAAGTTCATGCGATGATAATGATGGGATTTCTGGTACTGCTTGATGCAAGAAAAGTAGCGCCGCATACCGATAAGCTTCAGCTGTGGCAATACAGCTAGGCAAATCCCAAGTCCTAGACGCATCCTCGTCTTCATTCTTAATCATATTTGCATTAACAGTCGACTTCCAATCTAAAAGAAGATGTCGCAACTCGGAGGCTTGGGTGATTGTATTTAAAGAGTTTCTCTTTTTCCACCTTTCACTGGCTTTTGTCTTTCGTATTTTGGACACCAATGCTGCTACTTTGCCGATGATACAAAATAGTGATTGGCCACACCCCAACAAAGGGTCAATAATCTCTGAACCATAATTGAAAGCATCAAACTCTTCAAAAAATGTATACACCTTATCGGAAGCATCACTGTGTTCCGATGGAGACGGCGAGTCATGTTCATCTTTGACTTTGTCGTTCAGGATCATTGAAGTTATAGTCGCCACCAAGTCCACTCCTTTTTCTTCATAGTTTGTATCGGTAGTCATTTGTGCAATTACCAGAAAGTATATCCAGGTATTGAAAAGAATCTGAATGGGTTTTGGAATAACTAATGAATTGCGCTTGGTTACACAATCATGAACCATCTTTTCATACTCAAACTGATCAATCAACACCAACTTATTCTTTAGTTGCAAAAAATCCCCCTGAGAAAAGTCAGGTCCATTTCCCGACAACAATTTGCTTCTTACCGACTCTTGGTGCTCTTTCAACAATGTCAAAATCTTGTTAATCATACTCTTTGCCCCTTTTAGATGGGCAATGCCACTTGATGTCAGGACATCCCAAGTCTCAGACACAGCCAAATTCAAACAAGTTGCTAATGCAATATCAGCAGGGAAGTCAACTTCCCTTCCATTTTCCATTTTGGACAACCCACTGGCAAGTTCCAATATGCACCTCTTCATATAGTTTTGGGCTCTTGAACGCAACTCTTCCGTCGACGAAACTATTCCATGTGAACCAGCTAAATGGAAAAGCGTCATTGCTGCAATCGAGTTGAATAGACAATTGTACCTTGTAGCCAACGGGACAATCAAATTTCTCCAAGGATTCTCATGAAATCCATTCTTGATCGACATGACACCCGATGTGTACTGGGAATACAAGTAGATAAGCTGTTCCTGTTCTGAAGCCTTTGTTAAGGATTTGTTAAACTCACACACAGGGGATGGAACCGACGACAAATCATAGGATCGGTTCAATGTTAGTGGACTCATTGTTTCAACTGATGGAACGTCAATCTCTTCCAGGTTCAATGCAAAGTTCAATATAGCTGATAGGGAAGGGGTTAAACTTACGTTAAACTCTGGCTCTTTATTCTTTTTAATCAATGCAGGAGGGTTCATAATATTCTCAAAGCTTGGGGATAGGAAGGAATGGGGTTCATTGTCGATTTCTTTAATGGGCAGTTTTGCAATTTCGTCAACAACAGCTTCAGATGGTGTAGTAGGATTGTTTTGGAGTCTAAAGTTTTGAATGTCTTGTAAGGGGTACGTGTCGCTGTAAGACCTTGTGAAAAGAGGCCCCTGGTTTGGACCTGTTGCTGTTGTGGTGGTGGTGGTGGCAGTGCTAGCTTCACTAAATCTTCGTGTGCCCTCCTTACTTTCAGTTGGGTTCATTCCTTTTGAGATTAAATCACTCTCCCTAGCTATATCTTCTATGCTTTTCCCAGTAACAGAAAAGCTTGCTAGTTGCAAGTGTTTCTTCAATGACTTGCTATTAATTGTAGGCTTCGACTCATTGAACAGTTTCCATTTGAAATTTGTGGCATAGCCACCACAAACAATACTTTTCTTATTACAGTTTAAACACGTTGGTTTCGTTTCATCGCATTTAAGTCTCTTCTTTTTACAAGTTATACATCCATTCCTTGACTTGGTGCGTAGTTTGCTTGTGTTCCCATTGGGTTTAGTCGTCGTTGTACCTAATGCTGCAGCCTTTGAACTGGGAGAAGTAGTAGTACATGGCAGTTTAGTGACCTGATCTGATGACATTTTAGTTACCGAATTCTTATTATACTGCTGACGTTGTAGAAGTACACTGAGGGTTTAAACGCATGGGACTCTCTGGAGATTTGTTTACCGTAAAGAAACATCCAAAGCGGAGAAAGGCCATTAAAATTAGAAAATATAATACATATTATTTAATAAATAATGATTATTTTTACTCTTTTCAATTGTCGGGAATTCAATTAAGAGATAAACCTCTTAAAGCGGGAATATTTTATATGTATTACTATCGGTGATGATGATAAGGGAACTGGAACAAAAACAAAAATTGATAAATTAAAATTCCTCCCCCCATTTTGTTTTTTGTTTTTTGTTTTTGTGCATATAATTACCTAATTGGGATAAACAATCCGAAAATACATCGGGCACCGACTTGATACCAATTGTAGTTTCCAAATTACTAACACAGTATAATAAGAGGGGAAAAGAACATCAGGATTGATTTAAATGAAGTTACCAATCAGTGATAATTAAAAAAGCTATCAACACTACAGCACTACAAAACAATCTATAGCCAATTTAAATCTATAAGTGCAATCTTGGCCCATCACTTGAGTCAAGGGTGAGGTGTCCTGGTTGTCGAGGTCCAGACTCTGAGTGAGGTATCGTATCCAAGGAAAACAGGGGTATTTGAGTTGCTCCTCTTCCACTGAAATGTATGACAATTTTAAACCCGAGTAGGTGAACATGGGAATTTTAAATGTCAAGACAATATCATCATTTTTAAAGTTTCGTTTTACTTGTTGCAACAACTCTTTTTGCGTAGACGTTAGAGCCTTGCCATTGACTCCATAAAACGCCTCCAAGTCGTGTCGAGCATCTTCCGATTCTTCATCAATATGTTTTTGCACGCTGCTCCCATTTGAATCCTGATTGACCATTTTGCGTAACAAGTAGTGAGAAATCTTTGACAAGGTAACTTGTTCACAATTCAACAAGGACAACTCGCACATCATTCTCACAGTCTGTTTACCATCTATACTATCGATTTTCCAGATAATCTCCATGGTATCGTACTTGAATGAAACTTCACCATTTTCAGTCTTATATTTCAAGTTAGGATCGGTTATATCCAATTCAAAATAATATGGGTTTAGGGGAATTCTCACAAATAAACTTTTGCAATGTCGCCTTCGTGGGAAGGTGGTATTCAATGTACACATGACCAACAACCTTTTTGTCTCGTGAACAATTTTGAACACAGGTTTAATTGAAATCAAAGGAAATTTCTTTTTGTTCTTTTGTTGCTCCACTTGGTACGACATTAGTTGAAACTTGTCATCAGGTGGAATAAAAGTGACTATATTGTCCCTGTATATCTTTGACAATTCAATACATTGATGGAATTGAATATTCCTGATGGGAATCAGATGTTTGAATGTTTTAGTAGCCTCCTTTGTTGGATTTTCATTTTCAGACTGCCTTTGCACTTCTTCGCCTTGAAGCTCTTCTGTGGGTGACACCACAACCTCCTTTGCTTCTCCTTCCTCTTGTTCTTCAAGTTCCTGCTCTGCCGTATTCTCCTCTAATAGACCTTCGCCCTCTTCGTTCGCACCATCGGTTTGTATTTGGTTTTCCGGTAGAGGATCGTCATCCACACTTTTGATCCCAATTTCGTCATTTTCAATCGAAGACATGTAGTTTTCATTGAAGCCCATGCGACAGACTGGTATACCAGAAAGATAAGATTTAACGATGCAGCTTCCATAAATCTCATTTCGTTTCACCGACTCCGTCTTTAGATCGTATATAAACTCCACGTTTTCAATAATATCAACGAATATTTCATTCTTTGCATAGAAAATACCTTTCGGTCTCCAATTTATTGACAGTGCATAGGTACGCAAAATCGAACTGTTGATGAGATTTGCATGGTTTTCCAAAACGTCGGTCTTGATTGACTGATTGTGGGTCGACTTGATGTCGGTGTTTGGTTTACTCTTTTTGCCCTTTTCGTTCTTTCTTTTGCTTTCATTGCCAAGCTCGTCATTATCACTGTCGTTGGAGTCATCGTCGAGTAGCCCGGGAAAGTTGGGCTCAACTTTGATGTACTCTTCAAGTAGCTTGTAATCTGTTATTTGTAATATCCCAAAATCTAAGCACTCGTCGACTAGCTCGGTTATAAGGACTGAGTTGTCCAAAATCATTTCATGATTCATTTTTCTTATCTCACCCTTGCATAAAAAGTGAATCATAATCAATTGAAAACTTCGTAGGAATGTAATAACCAGCATCACATTGACATTTTGGTGGGTGACAGCCAAAATCACAATATTGTTTTCGCATCTAGTATACACATATGAAAGATTTTCAACGCACAATATCGGTACTTGCTCGTGTATAGGAGTTCGTCTAAAGTGCTGATAGATTTTGGAAAGTATGCTAGCATCGTCGGGAATAACTTCAGTAAACCTCCTATTGATCAAACATTGATACGAGGATATCTCTGACGGGCTTTCGTAGACAAAGGGAATATGTAGAACGTAGAAGGCTGAAATCATAACTTAGCTCATTGGAATAGTACCTATTCGTTTTTAACACATGAAATGAATTTACATTTCCATACATTTTTTTTTTTTGATGAAGAAAGCGCGAATATTTTGCGTAAACTACACAAAACCAAACTCGATACCATTAAAGGGATACAGCGATCATTACGAACAGATAGAAGTAAAAGGCAATAGCTTCTAAACACGAGGTTCAAACGAGGTTGAGGTTGTGTGTACAAGTACTCGGCCCCAAAGACTAACTTGGGCTAAAATGAGAGAATTTAATGCTTATATCCAGCTTTATTACTGTCTCTCTCTTGAAGTACTTTTTTAGCCTTATCCAGTACTCAACATGAAACGGTACTTTGAACCAGCTGAGCTTATACCATACCCCTTTTGTTATACTTTATTCGTTTGTAAAACAGGTGTCAATTATCCACTGCAAACTGCAGGTCAAAAAACCTTAAAAGTTTGCCCCAGAAAAAAAAACAAAATAAAACAAAATAAAATAATAATAATCAACTGCTTCTAAATCTCGAACACAGGGGACCCACAAAATGTCGTTATCAGTTCTACACGAGGAGTCAATTCGCAAAGGTCTTTCGAAAATCAATGCATTTGGACTTCCTCATTGGTCGTTGTCGGTATTGGACACTGTTCCTCCATCGCATGTATTGGAAGTTCATTACAAACTAAAAAATTTCAGAAAGACTTGGGAGTTTTTAAACTTGATTGCTAAACAAGCAGATTTGAAGAAACATCACCCAAAGATCACAACTGTATATAACAAGATTGACATTGAATTGACGACCCACGATGTGGGAAATAACATAACTGAAGCAGACATAGGACTTGCTGAAGCTATACATCAAGAGTACCACAAATTAAAAGGCAATACTAAGAGTGAAAGTAAATAAATTTAAATAAGTCTGTGTGTTGTGCTTTTTATTTTTTTGGCCTATTCTATATAACTGATTGATTTCACTGCTCGACAGAATTTGTCTTGCACCTCGATGGCCTCATAAGTACCTTCAAGACTGGCCGATACAACAAGATCACGATCCCAAATGTCATTAATAGTCTCCTTTTCTAACAATTTTCTCACCTTCTTTTGGTCCCGCTTAACTTCAATAGTTCTAATGTATGTTAGTTTAAATGGAGGTTCACCTGTAAATGAAAATATCAACTCCGTGTGATCGCCTTGATGAATGTCTTCAACTATGTAATCACCTTTGTTAACTTCGACACTGGGTAATTCGTGCACTTGAAGTTGCAAGTCCTTGAACTTTTCGCTATCCAAGGTGAAGTTCACCATACATGAGTTCTCACCCGCATCCTTCAAGGCTTGTATATTTAGAATTCCTGGCTTCGACGCCAACCTAACAAACAGGTGATGTACATCAGCTTTCCTGGGCACATTGTCGTACTGGTAAAAAATGGTGATGGGAGATACACCAGTTAAATTATAGCCAACGTGGTCTCCCACACAGTAGTGGAATTTGTCTGACGATTTGAATATGTTTGGAGGCTCAGTTATCGACAAAATGTACTTGATAGCATTTTGTAGCTTGCCATTGACACACCCATTACTATCCTTAACGCTGACTAAATCAATCGAGTAGTCTCCAAGGGTGAGAAATTTCATACTTTGCAATGACAAATTCGGCTCCACAATGTTTCTAAACCTCATCTTTTGACTTTCGCCTGATGCTTCATTCCGTATTATAGCTTCAATGTCAAATGGGTACTTTCCAG
Source organism: Lodderomyces margitis (assembly GCF_024628925.1). Classification (NCBI taxonomy): domain Eukaryota; kingdom Fungi; phylum Ascomycota; class Pichiomycetes; order Serinales; family Debaryomycetaceae; genus Lodderomyces; species Lodderomyces margitis. The sequence goes on along the minus strand of NW_026261901.1, from coordinate 184,238 downwards.
AAAGTTCGAGAGGAATCTTTGCTATTACTTCCTCGCCATAGACTCTATTTTCACACACCTGCGAAAAGTGTTTATCTGGGATGAACAGGGCAGTAGGTAAACCATTAACCTGATACACAACTTTGGGAACATTTGCCAACGGAACCTTACTTTGTCTAGTGTAACGAGCATCGTAGATCTTTTTAAAGTTATGTTCATATTGACCATTGACCTTAGTTGGTAATTTAATTCTAATATGATGGCCTTCAACGTTCATAGTGTGACTTTCAACTTTACCACTCGGTAACTTGATTTCATAATCAACCAAGAAAGGTGCTTTTCCCTTTAGTTGCAAACCGACTTCACTTAGAGCACCATTGCAAACTGGTTTCAAATGGACTATGGAATCATCTTTATGCTGCAAGTATTCATCAGCAAAAGTAATATTCATTGATGGCTTCTCGTAATAAGTGACAGTCACCGTCTTGTCCTTGTCAACAACCCTTCCTTCACAATTGTCGTTGAAGAAAGATTCCAAACTGTAAATTCCCTCCTCATAGATTCGAATTGCTGATTTCCTCAAATCAGCCTTTTTATCTTTCAATGGTTCGCCTTTTAAATTCATGTATTTTAAGATGGCCACGTCATTTCTTTGTTGTCCAACGGATGATCTGTACTTCACTGGAACATCAACAAACTGGCCCTCAACAATTTGAATTCTCGATTCGGTATTACTCAATTCAAGCTCAGGAATATCCGGTCTACTTACAATCTTTACTTGTTTTGAGTTTTCGTCTATTTTTGCATCGCAACCAAATTTATCCTTGGCATTTCTCAAGATAAGATTGTACGTTTTACCAATTAATGACTGAGGCGTTTCAATGTTATAACTAGAAACATCACTCACATGCACGGTAGCACTCAACTTTTTCTGTCCAACGGGGTCGACAAAATCGTAGTCAAATGAGAACGGTCCGTTTCCTTTTAGCACCACTGGTATAGTTGCAGATATACCATAACAGGTGTGTAATTCACGCCCGGCTAGCTTCAATGATAATTCTGAGGCCTGTCTGAAATATGTCAGATAGGTGTACTTCAGCTCGTCGATAGGAAATCCCTTGTCTCGATAGTTACCATCCTTCAAGTTGGAAAACACGATGCTATAACTTCCCTCACCTGGTGGTTTGAATTTGAACGAGTGCTGGTTCTGTGCAGATGTCAATTCACGAACCCTTTGGCCTGACGGAGACAACACTGGTTTTAAAATACCTGAATTGTTTGAGTAAATTTGATATTGCACCTTAAAGGGAGCTCTACCAGTGAAGTTGAAGTCGAACTTGTATCCCACTACCCCCAAGCATCTATCACTTTCCGGCTGTGCATGGATACTCAACTCTGGTATTTGTGCCGACTTAAGTTGTACTGGTGGTGCATCAGTTATCTCACATGGACAGTACGCATCTTTAGCCGAAACCAACTGATACAAACCAGGCTCATTTACCTTTAAACCACCTCGTAACTGTGCTTTGGTAGAGAAAGATCGCGTAAAATTGGACCCATCGTGTGAAATAACAACGTCAAGGGGAAAGTCCTTGTGGTTAAAACTATCCCAATTCGATATCATCAATCTCTTTTCACCCCCCAAAAGAAGCGGATGGTCTTTTTCTTGATCAATGAGTCCAATAGATGGCGACCTACGAAGAACCAATCTGTACCACACATCTTTATCCTTAGAGAGTGGCTGATACCTGTGTAAGTTGCCAAACGAGTCCTGGACCGAAATCAACTGGAACTCAACGGCGGTCTCTTTATCCCACTTAAATTCGTCAATATGCTGTAAAATGGCTTCTTCCAACGAGTTTCTAACAAGCTTCGAAGGCTTCAAGTAGGAAAAATCGCCTTTCGACCGTTTCTGATGATCGGTATCACTGGGAATTGTGAGGTTTAATGACTTGAACTCCTTGCCATTAGCTTTAATAACAAGGTCAACATGCTCAGGTGAAGGACCATACACTTCTAGCCAAGGTACAGGAAACGCCTCTTGCTCAAGAGACGACAAACACTTGTGATTGTTTTGGAAGTCAAAGTGAGGTGGATAGAAAAACTTACCCAGCGGGCAATTTGATATAATGAATTCAGACTTGTATGTTCTGATACTGTTACCTTTCTTGTCCAAAACGCTCTTGATCTTGTACATACCTGGTTCATTAATTGGATATTCCAAATAAAACAAGGTGTCACTGGGACTGGATTGAATCTTACTCTGCAAATGGGAGTAATCTTTCTTGAATAATCTTTTTAGCGTCGATCCAGTGTAGTTGTAAAGTTTTAGTTCGTTATTAACAGTACTTTGTTGAATCTGTAGAAAACCAATCCCCGACGTTGTGTTGAACTCAATGGGCATTTGAATGGTGTCTTCACCTGCGGACCCTAAACAAGTTTGATCAATATGAAATGGGTTCATTTTCGCAGATGAATCGGGAAGGTAATGAATTGTCAATTTACCTTTAAAATGTGAGTCCATATCGATAACATTGGCCATATTGATTGATTCTCCAGCAATATTGAGCTCATTCCTTTGTAGAAGTACTCTCCAAATTGGCAAAAAGAAATTGGATAGCAATGGCAATGCCATATTGCTTACCAAAAATAGCGTGAACCCATTGAGAATAAATATGTAAAGTAAGGTCTTGGATGGTGAAAATGCAAGCTGCGGTATCCTTAATATCGGAAGTAGCCACAAGAACCCGCCATCAATGAACACGTATTTGAGAACAAACGTAAAGCTTGTCAAGGTTGTCAATTGCTCATTAGAAGAAGCAATTTCTGACTTGAGTAGTACAAGATCGTATATCTTCCAACTCTGTATTAGTATAAACAATGAGACCACAAATAGTCGTTGGGAGGCTGGGTCTAGTACACTGCTAGGTATAAGTGGTCTAACTCTCCCCCGGTTCTGTCGCCTTTCACTGTAATTGACATTTGGTGGACGCATCAGGGACTGACCTCGTCTATGGAGTAGTACAAACTCTGATGCTCTTTTGACGCTAGATCTTCGAATGGTTTACAGAATTTATTTATTTTTTTTTCTTTTCTTTTTTTTTTTTTCGTTTTGTTTATGTTTTTCGTTTCTACACAAGAGTGTTACCTCTAATTATATCCATGCTCTATACATTCACCCAGGACCCACGTTGTTTTTCTTGAGTCACCTTAATTGCCGGTAAATCCCAACCAACACCTCCACTTCCCACTGAAGCTCCAAATCGGGGAACTACGTAACATTCTCGTTTAGTGGCAGTGATATTCTTTGGAGCGTACGGATGACCCAAAGGCTTCGAGTAGGTTACCAATCCCGAGCTTTTGGCAACGTTTGTTAACTGCTTTCCACTGATATCAACCAATGGATTCATTCTAATCTTCGATTTCTCGTCATCCACGGATTTTGATTTAGAACTAAGACTTTGGTATACCAAGTAAGGACTTGGTAAGGCACCGCTTCTGCTCAACAATGAGTTTGCATGAATATAAACAAAAGGATCCAGGCCAATAGGAAAAACAGGACAATAGGGGATGTTGCTAATACTGGTTTTGTTGGCGATTTTGACATCAGGAGAGATTAAATCACCTCTGATTGCAACGTGGTCAACGAATCCTGATGCAATCATTTGTTTCATTGCCGATACCTGTTTCTTGGAAGGGACATCTAACTTCTTCTTTTGACTCAACTGTCCTCCATTTTTAGTCATCAAGCATCTCTCAACAATCAGTCCAACTTGTTGTCTAAGCTTTTGGATCTCTTGCATCATCTTTTGTCTTAAATAATTCGTAGCCAAAAATTCACCCGCCTGTTCACTAGGAATATGATCGAGAGCACACACTGCAGACAACAACGTCATGCACTCGCTTGAAGGGTCTAATTTCGAAAATAAAGCTCTCGATTGATAGAATTTGCTTCTGAAATTCTTCTTTTCCTCTTCAGTCATGTTTCCTACAAGCTCATTCTCTGGGATGAACGGATCGCCAACGGATAATGCAGACACTATTGCCACGATATATTCCAAGCAGTCTTGTTGGTTTCCAATAATAAGTATTTTTGCAAACCTAGGACTCAATGGGAATAGAGACATTTTCTTTCCCAAATCGGTTATTTGTTTTTGTTCCTTATCGAGTGCACCCAAAATGACCAATAGCTGCTCAGCCTGTTTTAAAGCGGTCCTGTCAGGAGGAGTCGGAAATGGGAAATTAACAATTTGATCAATTCCCATACTTTTCATGCTCAACACTATACTCTCAAATGGAGTTCGAAGTATTTCAGGAATGCTAAACTGAGGGAAAAACTCTTCATACACGGCAGATGAAAATAGTCTATAACAATGCCCGGGTCCGGTTCTACCAGCTCTTCCTGCTCTTTGGTCTGCTGATGCTTTAGAGATCCAGTCGACATCAAACGACTGCACTCCGTTTTCTTTATTGTAATTTCGTTCTTTTGATCTTCCACAATCAATCACATAACGAATTCCTGGGATGGTCAAGGAAGTTTCAGCTACGTTAGTGGAAACAATGCATAATCTACTTCCTTTCGGCGGTTCATCGAAAACACGCATTTGTTGGTTAGTGGGCAAAAGAGAATATAATGGCAAAACATGAAGCGGTCCAACCTCAGAGTCAAGAGTGTTTTGAGCTTCCTCAAATCCCTCCTCTTCTCCATCTGAGTCATCGTAGTCGTCGTAGTTTCTCTCTTCATCTACCTTCACACTAAAGTCCACATCTTCAACCTCTTGTTGAACATTTTCCGATACCCTCACATCGTTAACCTCTTCATCTTCAATGTAGCTTGCCTTCTTCTTTGGAAACTCTTCCTTGAGCCTCTTGACCAATGTCTTGATTTCATTTTGACCTGTCAAGAATATCAATATACCACCAGGCGGAAGCTTTCGATGGATTTTACACGCCTTGTTAAATGCTGCATCAATATAATTAAATTCTGTCTTTTTATCAAAATGTACTGACACAGGATATTGTCTTGCTTCCACGTTGATAATTGGCGGTGCATGTTTGAATAATGCCAGATTTTCTGAGAAATCGGTTACTCGCAAAGTAGCCGACATGATGATCAACTTTAATGGCTTCACACCTTTCCTGTTTTCCCTAAAATACTTCCTTCTCAATTTGATAACTCTGGTTAGCATCCCGATTAGAATATCAGTATTTATATTTCTCTCATGGGCCTCGTCAATGATTATTGCAGAATACTTTGTCAAAAGAAAGTCTGACATCATTTCTCTCAACAAAACACCATCAGTCATAAATTTAAGTGCGGTTCCAGATTCCGTGCCTTCATTTTTGATCGATGTGTCAAATCTAACTTGATAACCAACCCTATGTTTGTGGTTACCCAACTCATCACCTACTCTCTCCGCCATTGATACTGCTGCAACTCTTCTCGGTTGTGTTACTCCAACCATCCCCGGGTATAGCTTGTTACCATGGTTACCAAACCCAGCTTCATACAAAAATTGAGGAACTTGAGTTGTTTTACCCGAACCAGTCTCACCACAAAGTATGACACAATCGTGATGGTATATTGCTTCCATAATTTTATGTTCTTCTGCAAATACAGGCAACAAGATTCTTTGCTGTTGTACTCCATCGGGTCTTTGAACCTCCACCACAAACGCCTCCCGGCTCATATATTTATCAATGGGTATGTAACCTTCTTCATCTGATGAGTGGTCTACATCCTCCAGTCGAATATTACGCTTTGAGTACTTTTCTTTGACTTCATCTGACACCTCTGCAACAAGGGGAATGTTGTCACGGCCTTCAATATGTCGAAGTTGCTGCTCAGCCCAATCTTTGAATGATGTAGCAGTTTTGGAGTGCCTAGGTTTATTTTGCATTAGTCTGGTCGGGTGCTCCTCTTCTTCACTGTCGTCATCATCATCGTCATCATCGTCATCATCGTCATCGCTTTCTTCACTGTCATCATCGCCTTCTTCATCACTGACTCCCTCATCTTCAGCAACCTCAACATTACTATCCAGATCCAGTCCACTCGCACTTTCATTTTCGCCTGACTCCTCTGCAGAACTTACCTGGCCATCATCGGCTTTACTCTTTTGTGTTTTTAATACGTTGATGCCATTTTCTACACCATCATTGTCAACCTCTTCAAGTGATTCACTTTCTGACAATTCCTCTTCTCCACTTTCCTCACCCGACAGCATTTCTTCTTCCGAGCTTGATGCGAAATCATCTAGATCTTCTTGCTTTAGCCTTTTTTTATCCTCCTCTTGAACCCTTTTCCGCCAACTATACTTTTTCTTTGAAGCTTCTGGTTCTCGTTTGATCACTGGTATATTTTTGAATCCAAATCCCATCCCAGATCCTCCAAATTTTGACGGTCTATTATCAACAAACGAACTCAGCGGCGTGCTACTCTCATCAGGAAAACCTTTGGCGTCGTAATGTTCATCATCTTCTTCCAAATCACTTGCATCCTTTACAACTCTCTCTTCATACAAGACCTCACGTGTGTGTTCATCTGCTCTACCTTGCTTCTCCAATTCTAATGCTTCAATCATTTGCTCTTTTTTGGTCAATTTTCCCTTTCCTAGATTTTTCAATCCAGTAAGTTTTGATGTGTCCATCTTTGTCTCTTCCAATTTCTTCAAAAGCTCTTTCTTCTCTTCTCTTTTAAGTTGATGCTCGATATATTTGTCTAGTCTCTTCTTCTTGGCTTTCGACAATTTTTCATCTTTTGCATTTTGGGTGTATAAATTCTCTTCCAAAGCCCTCTTCCTGGCTAGACGCTCTTCCTCACTTACTGGAGCAAGGATTTCGGCATTTGGATCAGGATTCGTGAAGTTTGTAGAAACATCGGATGCTTTCGTCTCTTCCACATCTGTACTTGTGCCATCGTCTTGCGTGTAAAACTGTTTATTTCTTGCTTTCTTTAGAGCAGCTTGCTTAGCAAGCATACCAGTTCTCGCCTTCTCATTGAATCTTTTTCTATACTTTCCCATAGTATTCTGCTACAGGTATGCTTGTGATGGAGTGTTTGAGAAGTGGTGAATTATTTTTCAAACTGCTGATGAGATGCGTATTGGTTTTGTGACGTTCGAGTGTGCGGCTTAGAAAGTCATAGTTGCAAATTGTTCTTGTCAGAACAACTGATACAAACACCGTTGCAAGATACTCAGGTCTCAAATATATCTACAACTTCTTTTTGGCATAAGTGAGATTCTAGTGTGGGACCAAGGCGATTAATTTCTTCTGGTTAAGAAAAGAATTGCTTACTTCTGTTGTCAGTGTCGAGTTATTCATATAAATGAAAACAGTCAATATGATAATAGTTGTGAGTATTAAAACAAAGCTGGACCAGCTCTAACAACTATTTGACGTTTCCCCTGAAGGAGTGTGCTTTGATATTCATCAGTTGATAGAAGTTGCATTTTCTTCAATTTGGTCGTGTACTCGACACCAAGAAACTATCGCATGTGTAGCCAAACTAAAAAGGCTCCTCCATAATTACTCATTTCTCTGATAAGCCATCAGTTTGTCTTACACAGTTGTTATACATCAAGAATGGCGCACTCAGATATACATAAGCATTGTACGTTAAAGTCCAGGTTGATTTGGCATTAGAGCTGATACTAACTTTTCTCATCAACAGTGATTTATTGTACATTGACTATAAACTCCACCACCCTATACACATATGAGAACCATCAACTTACATCGAATTTCCCGCGTACAAACTGTTCAGAGATTATTTCACAGGAATTAGGATTGATAAATTCTTCGAAAACTTTAGTTGGATCAATCCCCGTTTCAACAAATACTCCCATGAAATTGTCTCTTTATTTTATGAAAAAATATATGAATGTGGATGGCAGCAGAGACTTGGTCACAATTGTTTCCATTGCTCATAATGATGTCAACAAGACGTTTATTTTGGTGGTGTTGAAAAATATCATGGACAAATATATCGATTTCAAGAATCGACAAGGCGATCAGAACGACCCGGCATCCAAAGCTAAACCGGGAGAGTTCAAGCTCTACATGAAACAAATAATCAAGCATGAGGAACTGAACTACGATGTAAATCACCAGAGCTATAATTACGGGTCAACAAATGAGTCGAATGAGGGAAGTGGTTCCCTAAATCAAATTGGTCCAAACCAGTTACTACTAGCGAACGAGGAAGTAGGAGAGGTTCGACAACTCATGTTGGACAATATTAACAAATTATTGAGCAGAGGTGACAAGATTAATTCTTTAGTGGATCAAACAGATAGACTCAACACCTCCTCACTGATGTTTCTGAAAAAGGCACAGCAGATAAAGAGACGTATGTGGTTCCATAAAACCAAATTCATTTTATCTGTCGCTGGTGGTATTTTGGTGGTACTTTATCTATTTATTGCCAGTCAGTGTGGCTTTCCTCTATTTGACCACTGCATACGAAACTAGTGGATATCTTTCAGATAAACACATAAAGGAAATAAAAAACCTCGCTAATCCTCCTCCTCCTCCTCCTCATCATCATCCTCTTCTTCAGCACGTTTTTCATCATCAACCTCTTCTCCACGCAATTCTTGCTCATCTTTGGAAAGCTCAGATATGGGATTAGTTTCAGCCTTTTCCTCATCGTCCAGCCCATCCTCGATTTCGTCACTCAGATCATCTCGATCTTCTGTCTCTTCAATTTCAGCATCTTCTTCATCTTCATCATCATCATCATCAGTGCCACTTGTAACAACTTTACGCGATTCAATCTTGCCATCTGGAGTTTCAACCCTCGATTTCTTTGTCATTGTTTCCTCCTCTTTACTTGAACTCTTTTCCTCCAACTTCTTTTGCTTCTTTGCTTTTGCCAACGACTCAAATTCTCCTAGTCTCTGTTTAACTTCAGGGAGGAATCCTGCAAATTCAGCTCGCTCCAAAGCTGCCATTATATCTTGAGCAGTCACCGTCTTTCTACCAGTGGCTTTTGACACTTGCTTTGCATGAAACAACATGTAGCTCACAAACACTGTAGCCGATCTTTGCAACGCCAATAGCGAGTCCTTTGCCAAGGTCATGTTATTTTGGTTATCTTCGTCCGAGGTTATTGATTTGGCCAATTTCAGAATTGTTGTTCGAGGAAATAAGATATCATCTATCGATACAGGCTCAGTGTCCCTGAACGGCTGCTCACTTGGATCCGCATTCTTTTTCCAACCTTTTGGAGGCATCTTGTGTTTTGAATTTGTTGATGTGTGGTTGAAGAAAGGAAATGTTGTTGTTGTGGGTGGTGATGGTGGTAACATACGCGTCGTTATAATTAGCGCATCAGAAATTTCCAATTTCCCGAAATTTTTTTTGCAAGGACCAGCCAAGAGGTGTATATATATATGCCGAATTGACACACGCATTTGAATGCTGTTGTCCATTCCATCTATAACGCAGGACCAAAACCTGGAAACCTCTTCATCAAAGGCCACATCTTTTTATGGCCGACTAGAGAGACCAAATATTGGTAAAGTTACTTTCGGAAAATACGAATTTGAACCATGGTTTGGTAACCCCGCATACTTTAATCCATACGAAGGTGTACCCGATATGTTGGGCTATGAATACTCGAACATGACTGCTGCAGATCCATTGCTACGGAAACGACTAAAGTCCTATTCATCAAGGGAATGCTTTATCGACCATCTTTTCGTCTGCGAATACTGTTTCAAGTATTCAATTGATGAAAACGAGATGCTGCAGCATTGGGAAGTTTGTCAATACCATCGTGAAAATCCAAATATAGGAACAATGGTGTACTATGACTGCAAGAAAAAGCACATAATTCGAGAAGTGCGAGGGTATGAAGCACTTTTGTTCTGTCAAAACTTATGTCTTTTTGGGAAATTGTTTCTTGATGACAAGTCGGTTTATTTCAACATTGACCACTTTAACTTTTACGTATTTTACGCCAAGGACGGAGAAAGAGATTATATACCTATGGGGTTTTTTTCAAAAGAAATGATTGCATATGATCCTACAACGAATTTAGCGTGTATTTGCGTGTTTCCTCCTTTCCAACGAAGACACATTGGCCACATGTTAATTGAGTTTCTGTATGCCCTAGCACAATTAACTCAGGAAAGTAGTGGGCCTGAAATTCCCCTATCACCATTTGGCAAAGTGAGCTACTTGAATTTCTGGTCAAAGCAGTTGGCAAAAGTGTTGACTCAAAGAAGATCTAAAACGTTCACTCTAGAAGAGTTATCAAAAGCTACAGGATACCGAAAGGAAGACATTTTATACACGTTGGAACATATGGAGGTTTTAGTTCAAAAACTCAACGGTTATGTAACATTTTCCAATGAAAAACTTCAGGAATGGGCCACCTCGACCAACTTTGATGCCGACAAGCAGCAACCATTGCTCGATACAACCTCTTTCTATTTATAAAAGATACGTATATATATTGAATAAAAAGTTACGAAGCAAGGTTCAGAAAGTAAATATCTATAATGTATTCCCTTAACGAATTTGCAGAAAAGCTCCCAATAATACAGATGAAGGAGAGTCATTGTTTTTATTCTTTTCAAAGACATTCCAGAAGCGCAATGTTTCGTCTCCAGCACCAGTAACAATTGTTTCACCATCTGGCGAAAGCGATAAATACAAGACACGATAGGTATGTCCCGTTAACTGGGCAATTTGTTGCATTGAGGGATACTTCCAAACAATGATTTGGTTTCTTGAGTATCCATGGGTTGACACAATCTCGTTAGAATTCTTTGACCAGATCAAGTTACAAACTTGCGACCCTGTATCAACATCATGAATCATGTTTCCAGTCAATGTATTCCATGTCTTGATGGTTTTATCTGCAGTTCCACCACCAGACGCCAAAATGCCTCGTTGATGCGGTGACCAAGCAATAGCTTTTACTGCAGCAGTATGATCGGTAAATTGATACAAGGGCTTGGTATTTAAGCCATCCCAAATAAACAAATTGTTATCATTCCCACCACTTGCTAACTTGTTCTCATCGACATTCCATTTAAGACCACATATTTCTTGTTTGTGGCTCTCAAACTTGTTGACATAATGGTCTTCGATTCTGACATCACGATTTAAAATTGTTCGATCTCGAGACCCACTCGACAAAATATGTTCATTCCATGCTAAGGAGCTAACTCGTAACGAATGACCAGTCATTGTCCTAATGCATTTGATTTTAGTTGCATCCCAGATTTCAACTAAACCTTTTGAAGTTCCAATTGCTAGATGGGTACCAGTACCAATCCAGTTTAGACTTGTCACCTTGTCCTTATTTGATAGATTACACAATCGGTCGACTGACTGCGTTGATCCATCCCATAAATAAACACTGTCACCTAATCCGACAGCCAAGACATCTTGTTGCCCCCAATCAACCAAGTTTAAGTAAAAGTCATCGGAGAGCTCAGGTGCATCTAGCACTCGATATGGCACTTTAGCAATAGAGCGGGCCTTCTTTTGCGGTGACAATAAAAACTTTTGTGATTCTTGGCGAACCGGTGATAGCGAGTAAAGTTCCTGTTGTAAATCTCTCGACACGGGTCTTGATTTCTTTGGTGATTGATAAGTAAACAAGTTTGCTTTCCTGCGGGGCGTTGACAATACGTCGTCTGAATCATATGTGGATATTGAACTGGTATTGCCTAGCTGACTGGTTGACGACGTGGCCGATATCGGGAGATGGGGTAATGAGCCAGATGACCTTGGAGGCGTTCCAGTAGTTGACATGTTCGAGCCTGCACCCATACTATTAGGTCTCTGGCTAGATGATTTGGCTCTATTATTATTTCCATTACTTGATGTTACATTGCTTGTTAAATCAGCAGTTGCCATGGGCACATTATCTCCAAATAGTTCTGCCTTCAATACAGTTGTGAAAGTTCTATTCGCTTCCTCCTCCTTTCTGATTTCAATTTCATTGTCAGCGTTTCTATTACTTCGTACATCCGGTAGAACGTCTTCATTTGTCAAACTAAAAGCAGCTTGCAAGTCAACGCCCGTACGATTCGGTATATATCGATCACTGAAAATTGTATTTTGGTTTCTTCGCCTCGATGGAGATGACGATAGTAAGGGGTCGTTTGGTCTCAATGGATCGACACTTCGCGTTGATCTTGAAGGCGATTTGGGCGTCTCGAATGACTGTAGACTGCCTCGTGAATGCTTTGAAAGGTTGTTACTGTGGTTCATTGTTTAATTACTTGGTATACTTTATTGATTAAAGTGGATCCTGTGAGTCAAATATATGTCACTGATAAAACTGAGACGTGTCACTACTTCATAAAAATCCTGGACCAATACCTTGTTGTAGCTACCAATGTATGAGTAGGAACACAAGTTATAATTGTTGTGCTATAGTTGATCCTTGCTTATCCTATGTGAGGTTTTTCTGTTTAATGTTTCCTTGATTTTTCTTGAAATGCGACAATCCTGTATATTGCCTACAACGTTGAAGTCAAATGGTAGCACCAATTACGAGGCGGACCTTGGGCCAATTAAGACTACAACCTCAAGACAAACTATATATGGTGTGGAGCTGTTATAATTATCACAATCAAAGACTACATGCGCAAAGCAAATTGTAAATTTTATTCATTGTAACTATATACGATAGAATCAGTGATTTTATCCCCCTACCATCGTTCTAACCACTATCCTCTCCACAAGTAAAGACCAGCTTCACCATAAAAACATCCCCCAAAACGATTCAACTCTCTCATGTGCACCCATTTGTTCATCATCAGCCGCAGAAACAAAATTCAATGTTGTCTCCCTATCCCAAAAAGTTGAGGAGGTCATCAACAGGCTCCTCATGCTTCTCTTTGGGCATACTTTTGGAATTGTTTTCCATCTTGGGCATCTTGTAGTCGTGTAATGAACTACTAACACCAGTTGTAAAGTCCTTCATTTCATCAATCTTCTTGTCCATATTCATCATGGGCATAGATTGCATTGACTTATCCTCTGGCGCATTTGGATCATAATGAGGCATCGACTCGTCGGTCATGAAATTGTCTTCCAATCTAAAAGGGTCAGAATCAGTAGAAAACTCTCTGTGTTTAGGAATCTTTGACATTGTTAATTAAGCTATGTAGAATAGTGAAAACAAGAACACAAGGCTTGAGAAAAGGGATTTGATAGCCCTTTTATAGAATTTTGTACTTGTATACTTTATACGTGACTATTCGTTCCCCGCAAAATAGAAGGATAGAGAAAATTGGCAAAATTATAAGTGGCATTACAAATTATAGTTTGTTTACTGTATATAGTTCAGAAAGGGGGATAAATGATGCATATACGTACTTTTGCTAATGGGTGGAGGCAACGGATGACTAAGGGTGAGTGTTCCCCCCTGTGCAGCTACAAACATCTAGTAAGGATATACTACAATTTTACAAATATGGTAGCGTGACAATTTGTATAAAAGATATGTATGAAATCTCTCTAAGCCAATCAAACAGAATTAAAATTTCATTACGCATACACACACACACACACACTACAAAATTTTTTTTTTTTTCTCTCTTCAGTAAGTGGTTGGAAATTAGAAAACACCATTTTAACATTCAACATTGTTGTATCAATACTAGTTTACCACAAGTTCATAAGCTATTAGTACCACTGTTGACAACCATTAGCAAATACATTCAAACTAATCAAAAAGTATTATTCTTTCCTGTAAAAGAACAGCTTGCACTTCGTTAGTCATTTTTTCAATTACATCATATCACCATTCAAGTACATAATCTCCACCAAACCGTACCAATGTTATCACGTATTATAAGTAAATCCTCATTATCGAGTGTATTCCACACCTCCAAGAGATATTCAACCATCATTTCCGTCCACAGAGAAACCAAAGAAGACCATACCAAACTACCATTTGAGTTTACTTCTGAAAACAAGAAAAGAGCCGATGAAATTATCGCAAAATACCCACCACAATATAAGAAGGGAGCTACTATGCCTCTTTTGGACCTTGGGCAACGTCAACTAGGTTTCACTTCTATATCAGTTATGAATTATGTTGCCAAACTACTTGATATGCCACCAATGAGAGTGTATGAAGTAGCCACCTTCTACACCATGTACAATAGACATCCTATGGGTAAATATAACGTTCAAGTATGCACAACCACACCCTGCCAGTTGTGTGGCAGCGATGGAATAATGGATGCCATAAAGGAACATCTTCAAATCAAACCAGGTCAAACCACTGCCAATGGATTATTCACCTTACAAGAAGTTGAATGCTTGGGAGCTTGTGTCAATGCTCCAATGATTGCCATCAATGATGATTACCACGAAGATTTGACACCAGGAGGTGTAGTTAGTCTTTTGCAAAAATTAGAAAATGGTGAAGAATTGAGTCAAATTGGACCTGAAACTGGTAAAAGAGAGTCTTGTGAGCCATTTAGTGGTCAAAAAGTATTGTTGGATAAAGAGCCAAACGATATGAGGAAATTCACCAGATCTGATTTGTAAATTATATAAAAAAAAACATTTAATAAGTATAATTATAGATTAATGGAAGCTCGAAGGAGGGGGCCTAATAGCGTAGTGTAATGTCTTTGGATCGAAAACTAGTTGATTTATTAGGTGTTGAAGTAGAGCTGCGATGGTCGATAAACTTACTCAAAACACTCCACCTAAGTTGAGTCTAGACTGGGTAGCGTGCACGTGATTTCTTATCTGAATGATGCAATCAAAATATTTTGACTCTGTTACTCATTTTTTGAAAGAGAAGAATAAAGAAAGAAAAGAAAGAAAAAAGATATTAAGTCACAATTGTCACTGGATAATTTTTATTTTCAAAAAGATTTTCTTTATTCATCAGATAAACATTATTCATTAAAGAGAATAAGATCAGAGAGCAGAGAGCAGAGAGCAGATAGCAAAGCATAGCGTAACAAGAAGCCTACGATAAACCACTGAAGTCGCTTAATTAAACCATACCAAAACCAAAGAAAGAAAAACAGCAACAATTATTCAACAATGGCACCAAAAAAGAGTTATAGTCTTGAGACTGAGTTGGTCCTTGCCAAATCTAATGATCAGCATAATGCATCGGTACCACCATTGTACCAATCAGCTACTTTTAAACAACCTTCACTTTCCAATATGGGTGAATATGACTACACTAGATCGGGAAACCCCACAAGAACCCACTTACAGAATCACATTGCTAAAATCATGAAGGCTAAACAAGCATTTGCCGTCTCATCAGGTATGGGATGTCTTGATGTGATTACAAGACTTTTGAATCCTGGTGATGAAGTTATAGCTGGAGATGATTTGTATGGAGGCACACAAAGATTATTGACTTATTTGAATAAAAAGGGGGACTTAATTGTCCATCATTATGATACAACTAATACAGAATTGATAAAGTCAAAGATAAGTAAAAGCACCAAGATGATATTTTTGGAATCACCAACGAATCCTTTGATCAAAGTGGTGGATGTGAAGTCCATTGCCGAATATGCACACCAAGTGAATCCCGATGTGATTGTTGTGTTCGACAACACTATGATGTCGCCAGTATTGATGACTCCATTGGATCTAGGTGTAGACATACACTACGAATCAGCTACAAAGTATCTCAATGGACACCATGACATCATGGCGGGTGTTTTAGCCACAAGATCTACAGAATTAGCCGAGAGATTATACTATGTTATAAACTCAACTGGATGTGGATTGTCTCCATTTGACTGTTGGCTTTTGAGTCGAGGATTAAAGACATTAGCAGTCAGAGTTGAAAGACAGCAGGACAACTGTATTAAAGTTGCCAAGTTTTTGGAAAATGTTGGTTTCAAAGTCAGGTATCCTGGGTTGAAATCGCACCCTCAATATGAATTGCACAATTCCATGTGTTCTGGGTACGGTGCTGTATTGTCTTTTGAGACTGGGTCCATCAAACTCAGTGAGAAAATTGTCGAAAGCACTGACATTTTTGGAATTGCTGTATCGTTTGGATGTGTTAATTCATTAATATCTATGCCATGTAAGATGTCACATGCTTCGATAGACGCTAAAACTAGAGAAGAGAGAGAATTCCCTGAAGATTTAATCAGGTTGTGCATTGGAATTGAAAACGTTGATGATTTGATTGACGACTTGACCAAGGCCTTATTAAAGAGTGGTGCCGTCAGAGTTAACGATAAGGATGAGTTATTTAATGCTGTTCCTATACAACCAAAGTTATAGAAGCCTTGTATAGAATCTATATAACAATACTCGTTGGTAGCATATAAACTGTTAATGGAACAAAGATAGAAGATGATGGCAATAGCCAACCTCTCTCTTGATAACTCTTCCTTTATGCAGTTCTGCGATACACGGTCACGTAAAGAGGAAGAGCGCGAGGAAAAATAAAAAATAAAAAACAAAAAACAAAAAAACAAAAAAAAAGGATAAAAAGGGAACGCGTGTGGATCACGAAACTTTTACTTTCATCCACGTAACTAACTAACTAAAATGACATCGTTCCCGTTATCTACTGGTGCTTTGAAACAGGCGTTCTCAAAGGATGGCCATGACAAGGTTAAATGCCCTTTGGTTTTTCAAGTAACCAATTTAAAATCAGTTAATACTATGAATAATCTGAAAAAGTATCGTATTTTACTATCTGATGGTGTTTATTCAACTCAGGGAATCATTGAAGAGAAATGTACTCCATATTTGGAAAACAATAACTGGAATAGATACTGTACCATCCAAGTGAATGCTTTCCGTACGTTGGCCACAGCTAAGCATTTTTTGATTATTGAAGATGTTGAGATTTTGACTCCTACTGGAGAAAAACCAACCACGCCATTGATTAACGTTGACACGTATTTTGCCGAACATCCAGATGAGGCGGCATTGAGTGTCACCAAGAAGCAAAATTCGGTCGACGATAAGGAACAAACACCAGTTCCAACGCCTCCTGTGGCACAATCAACTGCAGCAAGTGTTCCATCAACCGCTAAGCAACAGTACCCGCCACTGAAAGCAGGCCAACCAGCACCAAGAATCTCTCCTATTGAGACTATATCCCCTTATCAAAACACCTGGACTATTAAAGCCAGAGTTTCATACAAGGGCGAGCTTAGATCATGGTCGAATGCAAAAGGTGAAGGTAAAGTGTTTAGTATCAACTTTTTGGATGAATCGGATGAAATAAAGGCGTCCGCGTTCAATGACTCTGCTGAAAGAGCTTACAGTTTACTTGAAGAAGGTAAAGTTTATTACATTTCTAAAGCAAAGGTGGGTGCAGCTAGAAAGAAATTTAATAATTTAACACACCCATATGAACTAACCTTGGAGAAGGATACAGAGATTACCGAATGCTTTGATGAATCCGATGTACCTAAATTGAATTTCAATTTTGTCAAGTTGGACAAAGTGCAAAATTTGGAACCAAATGCTATTATTGACGTTTTGGGAGCATTGAAAGTGGTTAATCCACCATTCCAAATCACAGCAAAATCTACTGGTAAAGCTTTCGATAGAAGAGATATCACCATTGTTGATGAGACTGGATTTGCCGTTGATGTTGGTCTTTGGAACAACACGGCTGTGGATTTCAGCATTGAAGAAGGTACCGTCATTGCTTTCAAAGGATGCAAAGTATCTGACTTTAACGGTAGGTCCTTGAGTTTAACCCAAGCAGGTTCAATAGTTCCCAACCCGGGAACACCAGAAAGTTACCAATTAAAGGGCTGGTTCGACAATATTGGAGTCAAGGAGAATTTCAAATCAATGAAGACAGAAACCAATACGTCTTCGTCGATTGATAGATTGGCCAATCGTAAAACCATTGCTCAAGCTGAAGAGGAAAACAACCACTTGGATGGTGAACAACTGGGTTATTTCACCATCAAGGCGTGTTTCTCATTCACCAAACCAGAAAATTTTGCCTACCCAGCATGCACCAATGTTGTCGCCAACACTACTGACAGCACCAAACCAGGATTAACCTGTAATAAGAAATTAGTTCAAGTGAATGATAAATGGAAGTGTGAACGATGCGATATGTCATACGATGAACCAACATATCGTTACATTCTCTACATATCAATTACTGATGCTACCGGACAATTGTGGACAACTTTATTTGACGAACAAGCCAAGAAATTGTTGGGAATAGATGCTAATGAGTTGATGAAGATGTCTAATGAGAATGATAAAATGGTTGTTGCTGAGTATGTGTCAAGAGCGTACTTTAAAGAGTACAATTTCAGACTAAGAGTTAAACAAGATACGTTTAATGATCAGTTGAAACTCAGGTACCAATGCGTTGGATTGAGTGATATTGATTATAATGCTGAATGTGAGTTTTTGTGTTCCGAGTTGGATTCAATGTTGGGATAAAGGTGGTGAAGGTGTAATTTGTGTCGTTTTGTATAAGCTTGTGTTTTATAATGTTAAGATTCATATTTTCTAAGTGCTAATCTCTACTAAACCTCTGCTCATTTATCATGGCCTGTAAGTTTCTTGTCACAATCTATATGATAATCTATTCATCTCTATATGTAAGACTTTTTTAGACACTTAATCCCCAACTGGCTAACCAAAAATCTTTAAGCACATTATGGGCCATCCTTTGTCCTCTAGTGAGCATCAATTTATTGACAAATTGACGCTTGGCATCATGGTCTAACTTGTCTTTACCTAGTTGCACATTATCCACGATAAATAAAAGCCATTT
The DNA here is from genome assembly GCF_024628925.1 of Lodderomyces margitis. Lineage (NCBI taxonomy): Eukaryota > Fungi > Ascomycota > Pichiomycetes > Serinales > Debaryomycetaceae > Lodderomyces > Lodderomyces margitis. The sequence goes on along the minus strand of NW_026261901.1, from coordinate 165,517 downwards.
CTTAAACTCCAAGGGATACTTGTTGATGAGGTATCTAAACAAGGGGTAATAATAATCCAAACTTGATCTCGGTGAAGCAACAAATGCACTCATTAACTGATTAGCTAGCTGGAAGCCCAAACAGGTTCCATTCTGTTGTTCTGTAGTCATCCAATGTCTCACCACTTCTTGGTCTTGCTGAACACCTTTCTTCATTGTAATTAATGCATTCCAAAACTTGATAGTGGATCGTACTATTGGAACTTCGTGTTTGGCAAACGCACTCAAGGCAAAGGGAAGAATAAATTTATCCAACAGGGGGGTGTAGAGGATCAATTTTGGTTTGGTGTCAACAGTTGCTGCAAAGACATCAAGCGATGTCTTGATCAAATCTTCATCAGATTCAATGATGGACTGAATATCAACAAATGCCCTAACCAACAACTCCTCGAACTGAGTTTGATCAATATCTTTGGCATGAGTGAGTATGACACTGATTATCAATTGGTGCAAATAGTCAATCGAATGTGGAGTCGAAGCTGGCAACTTGGCAATGATATACTGGAAAATCAATCCCAAATCAAACGTAAATGGTCCGATAATTGGTTCATTGAACCCACATTTAAGGATACTACAACATTTTTCCGTCACAATTGTCTTTTGCGCTAACGTGGGGGAAACTAGTGAAAATGTTCTCAAGTTTTGTAAAATCATGCTTCTAATCTGTAAAGGATCTTCATTCCAGTATGCCTTGACCTGTTGAAGTTGTTCTTCTGTCAAGTAATCTTCAATTTCCTCAGGATAAGCACAAGCTTTCCCGATTTCGTCAATGCACGCCACCAAACTGATTATATAATCTTCCAAAGTCTCATCATAAATCTTACTCTTTTGCTGGTCGATAACTTGTAAAATTGCAAATATTTTATCGCCCATTTCTGGCGCTACTTTCCTTGATCGAACTATTGAAATATATGAATTAGTTATCCTTTCACGAATAACATTATCAATGGCTGGATTTTGCAACATTTCCACCAACACCAATTCCAATTGTGGTAAAAAGGGTATTAGATTCTCTTCCGCATCCTGGCAAATGCGATAGACAGTGCGGGATGCTATAAGCGGCAAGCTTCCCACTTTGTGAGTTGTAATTATTCTAAACAAGAAATCAAAGCTTGGGGCAAGAAATTGGTTTCCTAAGCTTGACTTGTAAAAAAATGGCAACACAGAAATAAAGTTGAGTAAGCTTGTAGTCATGTATTCTTTATCAATATGATTCTCCACCATTGCAATTACATCCTTATTGAATATTTTGGCAATTTCTTGTACCAATGGGTAGGTTTTTGAGTTTTGTTCATCATTATCATCTTCATCGTAAAATTGGATGTCAACGGTGATTTTATGTAGTAAATATAATGCAGCCTCACTTTGGATCAAGTCTGGGCCCACTGTATTGCACAAAGTCGCATAAATTGGCACACCCAAAATGGAGTAAAATACGATAAACAAATCGGCAACTAAAACACGGTATCGTGTAAACTCTTGTGACACAACTTCAGAAGGTCTTTGTATCTTTTTAAAGTAAGATATAGCTACTTCCATCAAAATTTCGTCACTTCTTTGTTTGTTATCGGCAATTAGTGTTGGAAATGATTCCTTCAATACGTCTGCGTCGTCAATTAAAGTGTTGGCGAATTCGTCCCAAAATGATACCAACTGGAAGCTAATGTTTTCTTCTATAATTGGCTGTCCTGGTGCATTGGTTAAGGAAATCACCGTTTGGATAATTCTTGCTGTATCTTCATGTAAGATGTTTCTTGTAATTTGGATAATGTTCAATTCAAGGTAACTAATAATCAAATTGATGTAATTGTCAACTTCTAATCGATATGTTTCCATCAATTCCAGATCAGCAAATATGGTATTTAGCATTTGCATACCTAATTTATCACCACCAAAGAAGATATCCATCAATGTGGGTTTGAAGGGATTCAAAGCTCGAGCAATATGATCAACAAACTCTGCCAAAACAGTAAATGTTTTGTTGTATAGCTCCATCTTGTCAATGTCGAAATTATCGTCCAATTGCTTCAAAACAAGGGTTATAAATATACCCAAGTCATCGCCGTACCTCACTTCCGAGCGAGCCTCGGCGGTAGATGCGTAGACAACCCATGAGTTCAAACACTCAAGTAGAAGAAGTATAAATTGTTCCGGTAATTGGGAATATTGCTGCAAAAGGTACTCGAGAACAGTCTGTAGATGACCAAAAATAGTAGCATGTATAGCTGAATGCAACTCTGGAACTGAAGATGGAATTTTTTGCACGTCTTCCACCAATACTGATAGAAAGTAAAGAAGTAACTCTAGCTGTTTTGAGTCTTGCAAATCGGTGATAAATTGTGCAACTGACGTGGTTGTTGGATTCAATAATTTGGTAAACACAGCTATAGGATCAAAATGTTGGTAGTGTAGTATATATATCAATGACAAGCAACTCAACAACTTCTTTATAATAAACAAGTTTGAATAAAAGTTTTCATCCGCCAATCCCTTGATGATAAGCAGAATTTGTTGAAAAGTTTGTTCAAAGTTTTTACAACCAAATGAGTTAAGGTGAACGGTAATTGTTAGTGCACCAAAGTACTTGACAGTGCTATGAGGGTGTTGTAGTAGTTGGAGCCCTAGCTCATCACCATGTTCACTTTTCTGATACGCTTGTAATTTGTCTTGAATGAAATGGATTTGATCGGCATCCTTGGAAGTATAAAGAAGCTCTATATCCTGAAGAAATATTTGTTAGTCAATTGTGTGTATAATCATAGTGTCCAATTTGGAAACTTACCTTAATAACATCATTCAAGTCCAACTGGGTGGTCATGTGTATCTATATTCTTTGCAATTTATCCAAATATAAGGGGTGCTGTTTGCGGTTGCCAAAAGGGAAAGCAGATTGGGATCATGTCAAAATTGATGAGAACTTTTCTTTTGCTTGTAGACTTCCTTTTTAGGAAGGTAGTTGATAAATTTAAATTGAATGTTCAAGTGAAGTTATGCAGTGTTTACTACTTTTTGATTTGTTCATTATTACGTAATAATTATTAAAGCCATAAATCTGTATGGCTACAAATCGCTAACAAATGCTTTTAACGAAATTATATTATTTTTTTTCTTTTTCTTTGTCTTGCCGCTTACTTTTTGTTCTCGTTTTCTTAATCTTTGACCATCAGTTAAATATATTTAATTTTTTTGTATGACAGATTCAGGAATTGTATGATTTGTACTGCATATAAGAATACGCAGTTATAGGGTAAACAGACAAACAAACAGAGACACAGACAGAGACACAGACAGAGACAGACTAAAAAGAAATAAATGTAATAAATAAAATAAATAAAATAAATTTCAATTAATCCTGTTTGTTTAAAATACTTACCAGCAAAAAAATATCTATATCTATTTAAATTCGTCAACGCTTTTCCACTTCTTTCTTTTGCAGATAGTATAAAGGCTAAAGAGAAACAGAAGATGTCAAGAGTAGCTAGAGCACAATGTGCCAACTGTACCTGTTCACCAGGTTTATTATCAAGAACAAACAAAAAGTCCGTATCCTTTGCCAAAAGAATTAATCTCAATAGACTCAACAGCAGTGGCAGTATCAAAGATGGACATTCACAGTCAAGAAAAGGCTCTGTCTTCACCTTAGATCCATCCTTGTGCTTACCTGAAACTAAGGAAGTCAATACTTCTCAAAGATTGGAAAGATTGAGACAGGAGATGAAGAAACAGGATTTGGGTATTTACATTGTTCCCAGTGAAGATCAACACCAATCGGAATACACTTCTGCTTATGATCAAAAGAGAAGTTTCATTAGTGGATTCAGTGGAAGTGCCGGTATTGCCATTATTACTAGAGATTTAAACAGTGTTGGTGGAGACGACTTTACTCAAGGCAGTGCTGCCTTGTCAACTGACGGTCGTTATTTTACTCAAGCACTTGATGAGTTGGACTTTAATTGGATTTTATTGAAACAAGGTGCTAAAGGTGAACCTACATGGGAGGAATGGACCGCAGAACAAGCATCTCAATTGAGCTTGGATAGTGGGTCAAAGGTAAAAATTGGAGTTGATCCTAAATTATGGAGCTACAAGCAATATCAAAGGTTTAAAGGCGTTGTTGAAAAACAGTTGGTGAAGACACCAAAGGCACAAATTGAGATTACCCCCGTGGTTAACAACTTGATAAATAAAATTTGGGAAGATTTTGAGACATTACCAGCTTCAACTCTCGGTGAAATAAAACATTTGGATTTAAGCTTTACCGGTAAAGAGGCAAGCGATAAGATAAAAGAGATTAGGGATCAAGTCATCAAAGATGATGTGAATGGGATGGTAATTACTGCATTGGATGAAGTTGCTTGGCTATTGAACTTACGTGGTCTGGATATCCCCTACAACCCAGTATTTTACAGTTTTGTTGTCCTTACAAAGTCTCAAGTAAAGCTATTTGTTGAACAAAATAGATTAAGTTCAAATATAATTGAAAATTTGGAAAAAATTGGTGTTACTATTGAACCATATGAAGATTTTTATTCATCGTTGGGTACACTTTCGAAAGAAATTGCGGTTGACAACAAGAAACTATTCATACCGAATAACGCCAATTGGGAAGTTGTGCGAAACTTGCAATGTTCATTCACTGAAGGGTTATCGGCGGTTGAATTACAAAAGTCCATTAAAAATGACACTGAATTGAAGGGAGCACAGATTGCCCATTTGAAAGATGGAAGAGCCTTAATTAAATTCTTTGCCTGGTTAGAAAACGAAGTTGTTGCAAATGGGGAAATGATTGATGAAGTTACTGCCGATGAGAAGTTGACTGAATTTAGACAGCAAGAGGATAATTTTGTTGGCTTATCATTTGATACAATCAGTGCCACTGGTGCTAATGGAGCTGTGATACATTATAAACCCACCAAGGGATCATCGTCGATAATCAACCCGGAAAAGATCTATCTCAATGACTCGGGGTCTCAGTTTTTAGAAGGTACGACCGACACCACGAGAACCGTTCATTTCTCTACACCAACTAGAGAAGAGATTAGAAACTACACTTTGGTATTAAAAGGAAACATTGCCTTATCTACCTTGAAGTTTCCTGAAGGAACCACGGGTAATTTAATTGATTCGGTAGCAAGACAATACCTTTGGGACTATGGGTTGGATTATGGACACGGAACATCCCATGGAATTGGAGCCTACCTCAATGTCCACGAGGGTCCCATAGGTATAGGCCCCAGACCCAATGCAGCTGCCCATGCATTACAACTGGGTAACTTGATTTCCAATGAGCCCGGTTTTTACAAGGAAGGTGATTACGGAATTCGAATTGAAAATGTCATGTATATCAAGCCTAGTGAGTATACGTTTGCTGGAAAGAAGTTTTTGGAGTTTGAAACTGTCACCAAAGTGCCCTTTTGCAAGAAGTTGATTGATAGTTGTATATTAACGGAGAAGGAAATAAGATGGATTAACAAGTACCATTCATTAATATGGAGGGAATTGAGTGGTAATTTCGACAAGAATAGTATCACTTATAAATGGTTAAAGAGAGAAACTGAACCAATAGCTCCATAGAAAAGAAGTAATATCATATATGAAGTATGTACAACACTTTATACAAAGTCTTAATGTCCCTCTTTTTTTTTTTTGACTACTCTTCAAAGAGAATCTGTATTTCCTCAATTCTTCTTTTCCTCCTCTCCTCTTCCTCAACACCAACAGCCTCACCAATTTGCTTTTTCCGTTCTTGAATCTTGAGCATCTTGGTCTCAATACTATTCTCCATGATGAATCTCACCACTTTAACCGTTTCATTCTGACCAATACGATGGATTCGATCAATGGCTTGGTCTTCAATACTAGGACTCCACCACGGATCCATCATGAATGCTTTTGACGCCGTTGTTAAATTCAACCCCACGCCACCGGCTTTCAAACTTAGTAACAAAATGGCGACTTTGTTACCCTTGGTCAATGGTGCATTGAACAGATTGAGCAATTTGGCCCGATCATTCATGTTTAATCGGCCGTCGAATTTGTAAACGATGAAATCATCACTGGTTAATTTGAGTTCAATCTCCATTAAATCTAAATATGAGGCAAATTGTGAAAACACAATTACTTTCAGGTTGGGTTCATTGGCCTGGATCAGTTTCAAGTGTTTGACAAGGGCTTGGATCTTAGAACTGGTTCGATTAGGATCATGCAAATAAATTTGGAAATCATAATCTTCTTGGTGGTCTCTGTTTTGAGTATGGAACCGGATCTCATTACTCAGGGTCTTTTGATTCCGGATGCGGAATAATTTATATTTCGATATGGGTTCACGACAATTGGGACATAACTTATCGCGTTTCAAGTCCAGTTGGAAATCCAAATGTTCTAAAATGCAAGAAAAGCAAAAAGTATGTCCACATGGCGTTATTGTAAGCTCATTAGTCGTAATTGGTGATGTCGTACATATAGAACACTCATTCTCCGGTTTGACACAATTGTATAATTTATAAATGATTTGCTTCACCTCGGTATCGTTAGAAAACTTGGCACTTTGATCCTTGATTGATTTCAAAAAGGTCTTCATTTCTTCATCCGCTTCCAAATCAATCACATCATCATCCATTTCATGAGCGCCGCCAATTAGATCCACATGACAGCAAACTTGTCGCAATCGCAAAATATGAGTTAAAATCTGAGTATATTGACGCATCAATTGTCCCGTCTTGACCCCTTCTGCAAACGATTCAAATGCTCTTGATTTAAACCAATTGTAAAGCTTGGCTTCCTGATCATTGAATTTGATTTCCTCAATAACAACTTCCTTTTCCGGTAGTTCAACTAATGGTTTACCATTTTTTCTCTGGTTCTTGGTCCGTCGCAAGAAGATCGGTTCCAAAATCGATTTAATCACATCTAAAGTTTGCGAAATCTTCTTTTGTTCAAATGGCAAGGTGACAAATGTCTTCCAGTAGGAGAAATTGTTCCAGGGGTCCAATTCAAGGAATTTTGCCAATGAATACAAATCATCTAATCGATTAACGATGGGGGTACCAGTTAGTGTCCATTTGCGACTCAGTTGCAATTCGTAAATCGATTTCGCTGTCTTGGTGTTTCGATTACGAATATTATGGGCTTCATCAAGTATGATGCGGAAAAACTTGACTGAATATAATCCCGATTTCGGAAGCTCACCTTTCAGATTACGATGTTTGGATATCTTTGCATACTCGTTCAATATTGTTCCATAAGTAGTGATGACAACAATGGGGATTTTGGAGTTTTGCTTCAAGTTACATAATGACAATGATAAATCAACTTCAGTTTCGTCGCCATAATATAGTCGACAAACATGTCTATCGTTGTTGTTTGCCTTTTCGAATTCTTCCTTCCATTGAGTTAACAAGGACATAGGAACAACAATTAGGGTAGTTTTTGACGCATAGCGGTTTTCATCCTTAACTTGCAAGCTATCATAGGGCACGGAGTTTACCAAAGCCAACGTGGCGATGGTTTTCCCCAAGCCCATTTCATCAGCAAGGATGCCTCCTTGTAAACTGGTCTTGATTATGGGCTTCTCCAATGATAATTCACCATTGTACAAATTGGCATAAAAGTAATTATCGTCTGAGTGGCCCTGAGAATGTGATTGCGTGGCATCACCGTGATTTTGCAGGGCATGGCCACTACTGGGCCATCTGTATTTCCTCCAAAGAGGATTCATCGTCCCCGCCTCCTCGATATTCTTTCTTGTTTCTAAAGGCAACTTATCCTCGCCCATGCATTGTTCTAAAACGTCCACTTCCTTCTCCCTCGCTAACATCCACGATAGTCCGTGTTTTTGATACTCTCTTAATGCTAATTTAAAGTTTTCCTTAGGTGGCTCAGTTGTTTCCGGCAAGCTTTCCAATAATTTAGACTGGTTATTTGCTTGATAAAATTGTCTCAATTGATCAAAGTTGACCTCATCGGCAACTTCTTCAACTTCCGAGCCAGTGATATCCACTGGTTGAGAAGAGACCATGTCGTCTTCTTTATTGTCGTTGCTCAATTTGAGGGGCTTTAGTTTTAATCTCTCAAACAAGTTTGATACACCTGCTTGTCGTAATCGCATAGATGCTTCACCTTCGCTTTCGGTTGCAAAATTGAAATTGGCCCCCTTTTTCATTGTCGGTTGTTCAACAGCCTCAATGTTTTTGATAAACCCGGTGTTTTTAAGGTAGACTTGTATTTGAATGAAAAAGGAGTCACCAGTGGATAATCGGCGCTTCGTTGTTTCCAACACAGTGACAACAAACTCGGCAATATTCTGATCAATCAAGGGACTAAAAACTCTCGTCAAGTCTTCGGGTAACCTCCCTATTTCTCTCTCATTGAGACACAATCGTATGATGGAACTCTTTTGTGCTGTTGAATTTCTTGGGACTAATCTCTTGACTAGGAGTTTATCCTGATACTTGAGAGGTTTCATCGTCGGCCTAGTTGCCCAAGCTTGAACATCCAATGTGCCAACATACTTGTGCCATGATCCGGCTTCCTCTGAGGCCCCAAAGTCCTCAGTTTGCAAATGGGATCGTTTGTACAGCAGCTGCTCAAGTCCAGGGCCATCGTTTGTACGCTTCAAGGGCGATGACGAGTTTAGGGAAGAGCTACTTGGTCGTAGTGTCCCCTGTGATAGAATAGAAGCCACATTAGTGGTATTGGTGGTGGTGGTGGTCGGCGATGAACATAGTGACAGTTCCTGGCGCGTTGTGTTTCCGCATTGCAACTCATCGATATCAGGAGGATTTGTGAATAATTCATGGGTAGCGTGTTTGATGCTTAATGGACTGGTTGAGTATTTGTCATAAAGATAATTTAGTATAATGGGAGATATTTCACCTACTATTGCTTGTAGATCCCTTGCAAACTTGTCTAATGATATGGTTGAGTTTTTACTGGATGGTGATTGATTTGCAGTCTCCTTCTCGTCGTTTTCTTCTTCTTCTTCTTCATCCTGTACGAATAAATTATCTTCATTTACGGCTGGTTCTGGTTTAACCTCTTTTTTCTTTTCCTCTTTCGGTAGAAAGAATCTTTGCTTGGTAATTTGCATTCAATAGGGAATTTTATCCGTCTGTAAAGAAGAAGCCATTTGATGGAAGTTGCTTCTTAACACCAAAAAAAAAAAAAAATATAACAGAACGCGTTGCAAAATGAGAATTCTATTAGTTAGATAAACATAAAAAATAGCCTGTTAAAAGTGTTATAAGTCTAAATCAATTGCTTTAGTAGTATATATTTACAATTAGCAAAAGGGTTTGAATAAAATTGCTTCTAAATCATCACAAAAGACTACTTGCAGAGAGCAATAGTCTCACCAATTACTTAGAGTCAATTGTAAAGATGACTGACAAAGCAAAGGAAAAGAGGAAAATTTGACATCTGTATCTGCTAGTATTACTGGAATTCAATGCAACTGTAGTAAAACATTAACTTCTTATAAAAGTCAACTTTTGCAAGGAAAGTAGTGTGTGCACCTACAGTTCAAACATCATTTCAGTCTATTGTAGTTTAAAGGTTTGTTAACACAATACACCTCAACCACCTCCAAGTATTGCGGATCACAAATGGTACTTATAAGTACTAGAAGTTTTTTCAGATAAATAGAATTTACCCGAGTAATAGATCATCAACTTGGAAGCACCTTTCAAGACTACATTATAAATAATATTACCCCCAAAGACATTACTATGTAAAGTCACAATCTGTTTCAAATCAAATGGCTGCAAAAAAGTGAGCAGTAATTCCAAAAATTTTGAACCCAAAAGACTTCACTAAGAAAGTGGGAGGTATTTAGGCAGTGAACAACGCACATACAAGTATATGGATTTGTTTTGCTACTAGATCTTCATCTAAAATTGGATTCATGGCTTACATTTAGTTCAACAGATAAGCGTTTATAACCGACGAAAGCCGGTCAAGACCCTAGCTTTGAGAAAGAGATAGCGAAGTGCATTACTTCTTTGAGAGACATATTGGACTAATAACTAGTCCACATGATTAAACATAAGTGATACCATGCTACTCCTCTTCCCTCGACTCCTCCCCCGACTCCTCCCCACATGAGTCACTAATTGCTCACCGCTTTCCTTATAACCTTTGACTCATGAAAAAAAAAAAAAAAAAAAAAAAAACCAAAATAACTCCGATTCAGGTAATAAGCGCGCATTTTACTAATCTTAAAAAAAAATTCAATTTTTATTTTTTTCTTCTTATTCTTCTAATTTAATTTAAATATGCCGTGTCTGGTATCGAGAACGAAAAATTTACTCATTAAATAAAAATCAATCTTTTATACCAACCACCTCACCCCGCAAAGCTGATATCACACGGGTTCCACTTTATTTAACTTACACACTACTTACTTATTCATCCAAACGAGACAACATGACAAAAGACAGTACCCAAGAAGCCAAGGATTTGACTCATTTGTTATCCCCAGAAGCTAAATCAAGACAAAACTCACCTTTGAAAGATGCTTTCAAGTATTTCAAGTTGCCTAATATGACATTTTTGGGTGGGGGTTTACCATTGTCTGACTATTTCCCATTCGACAGAGTTAGCGCTGATATTCCAACCCCACCTTTTCCTAATGGAATTGGCGCACCATTGAATAATGAAAGTAAAACCACTATTGAAGTGTTTAAGAGAGCTGATCAAAATAAACCACACGAAATTGAATTGGCTAGATCTTTGCAATATGGTTATACTGAGGGACAACCAGAATTGACTGCTTTCTTGAAGGAGCACACGGAAATGATTCACAGGGTTCCTTACAAGGACTGGGACTTGATTGCATCTGTTGGAAACACCGAATCATGGGATTCTACATTGAGAACATTCTGCTCAAGAGGAGATTCAATTTTGGTTGAAGAATATTCGTTTTCATCAGCATTGGAAACTGCCAATGGTCAAGGTATTAATACTGTGCCTGTGCCTATGGATGATTATGGTATCATTCCAAGTGGGTTAGACAATTTATTATCTCATTGGATTGGTAACAAGCCAAGATTGTTGTACACCATCTCCACCGGTCAAAATCCAACTGGATCATCATTAAGTGCTGAAAGAAGAAAGCAAATTTACGATATTGCTTGTAAGTATGATTTCATTATTATTGAAGATGAGCCATACTACTTTTTACAAATGGAGACTTATACCAAGGACAAAAAGGCAAGGGAGGGTAAAACAGTGCATGAGCATGATGAATTTGTCAAGGCTTTGGTACCATCGTTTATTTCCTTGGATACTGAAGGAAGAGTTATCAGATTGGACTCATTTTCGAAGGTTTTGGCACCAGGTTTGAGACTTGGGTGGATTGTTGGTCAAGCAAGGTTGTTGGAAAGATATGTCAGGTTACACGAAGTTTCAATCCAATGTCCATCAGGTTTGACTCAATCAATGACAAATGCATTGTTGCAAAGTTGGGGACAAAAGGGATATTTGGATTGGTTGATTGGTTTGAGAGCCGAATACACGCACAAGAGAGATGTTGCCATTGATGCATTGGAGGAATATTGTCCTAAAGAAGTTACCTCTTATGTCCCTCCAGTTGCAGGAATGTTTTTCACCGTCAACATTGATGTCTCTAAACATCCAAAATTTAAAGAATTGGGAGAAGACCCATTAAAGATTGAAAATTTGATTTATGAACAAAGTATAAAGCAAGGTACATTGATGATTCCTGGCTCATGGTTCAAGTCTCAAGGTCAATCAACTCCTCCACAAAAGAACTTGCCACAAAATCCTGCTGCAAAGACTCATATTTTCTTTAGAGGTACCTATGCTGCTGTTCCATTGGACCAATTAGTTTTTGGATTGCAAAAGTTTAGTAAGGCTTTGAAGATTGAATTTGGTTTAGAGTAATAGTTGTATAGAGAAGCTGTAACTGAAAAATATAAATCACTTTTGTAAAAATTACCCGTGCTGCGAAACAAATGCGACCATCATTTAAATTTTGTAAACAATATTTCAATTCAATCAACAGCAAATACCAGGCTTGTGTCTGTAGCAGAATGCAGATACTAAAAATACCCTGGCTAGGGCATAAGGGTATGTCTCTTTTCATAATTGATTCTCGTCCCAACTTGTCCCCTACTAACTAACCCACAGCGGAGAATAAAAAAGTGGAATGTTATACAGTCACTATCAATTCACAAGGAACAAGACTTGCGTCAGGTGGTCTTGACGGTTGCATTAAGATATGGGATACAGCCACAATCAATCTGTTTTTCAAAATTCTGGATAAACCATACAATAAGAGTAAGAAACCACAACCGACAACAACATCAACAGCATCAACATCATCAAACCAAACTTCAACTTTGCCCAGTGTCGATGTCGAGTACACTCCTGACTTGCCTGACAAATCACTACGTCGCCCCCTTTGTTCCATGTCGAGACATAATGGTGTTGTCACGTCTTTAAAGTTTTCTCCTGATGGACGTTGGCTAGCCAGTGGATCTGATGATAAAATTGTTTTGATTTGGGAAAAGGATGATTCGCAACGACCAAACACATTTGGGGTGGACCAAGTAGATTTGGAACATTGGACGGTGCGGAAAAGACTTGTGGCACATGATAACGATATCCAGGATATTTGTTGGTCACCCGATGGCAGTTTATTAGTTACTGTGGGTTTAGATCGATCAATTATTATATGGAATGCATTGACTTTTGAAAAGATTAAACGATATGATATACATCAGTCGATGGTTAAAGGAATTGTGTTTGATCCCGCCAACAAATTCTTTGCCACTGCTTCAGATGATAGGACTGTTCGCATATTCAGGTATTATAAGAAAATGAATGAGTACAACAATTATGAATTTCAAATGGAACATATTGTTGTTGATCCATTGAAAAAATCGCCCTTGACTTCATATTTTAGACGAATGAGTTGGTCTCCTGATGGTCAGCACCTTGCTGTACCAAATGCCACCAACGGACCGGTCCCATCAGTGGCTATTGTAAATAGAGGAAACTGGGGGTCCGATGTATCGCTAATAGGTCATGAAGCACCAGTTGAAGTGTGTTCATTTTCTCCAAGATTATTTCAAATAGATGCAAATGCCAGTAAAGACGATCCCAAATTCCAAACGGTTTTGGCCACTGGTGGACAGGACCGTACATTGGCTATATGGTCGACGTACAATTCGAAACCTATAGTTGTGTGTCAGGATATCGTTGACAACTCTATTACTGATATATGCTGGGAGCCTAGTGGCGAGACTTTATATTTTAGCTGCTTGGACGGTTCCATTACATGTGTCAATTTTGGCAATGGAGAATTAGGTCAAGTTGTTAGTGAGGAATTGATTGATCAACAATTGAATAGATATGGTGCTGATAGAGAATCGACTATTTTGCCCGAGGGGGTTGAGCAGTTGCGGTTGGAGGAGAATTCGACAGAAGCTAGGGCTATTGCAATAAGGAAAATGATGCCTATAGAGCCAGCTAAAGCCCAGTTTGAGAAAAAGGACAAGACGACTAGCAGCATTGTTTCGCCAAAAGCAAAGCCACAGGAAGAACTCAAAACTGGGACAACATCTTTATCACCAGCTTTGACGATTGATGCATCTAGGCTAAGAAAACAAACTATTTCAGTAACGAAATCAGGTAAAAAGCGAGTGGCCCCTTTGCTTGTATCTTCTTCGTCCTCGCCCAACATAACACCAGCAAAATCACTTGTCCAGTCCGAGGTCAAGAAGAGGAAGCTACAATATAATTCAAAATTATCGCAGTCGACATATTTGCTACCGCGACGAGGATTGCAAACTTATGTCTCGGGGATTAAAGAAAGTGATTCATCCACTACATTGGATGTGGAACAGGAAGGAGATAACGACAATTTAGACATTGGTGGTGTAAATGCATTAGAAGAGGAAATCAACACATCACAACTTTCAGAAGCAGCATTACGAAGACACAAGAATCGGCAAAAACGTCAATGGTTAGAAGCGAAATATCCCAACTCGTTTAAACTGATCTCTCATTTACCCGATACATTGTTTGCCAATAATGCATTGCAAAACATTGAAGTCAACAAGATTTATAAAGCGTATGCCAATAATAAGGATATTCTGGCAGAGTTGTCGCGAGGCTCGGCCATTGATTTCGATGAGGATTTGATGTTTTCTGTTGTTGTCAATAAAACAGTGCATAAGAAAGTGGCTGTTGATGTATTGGATGAACTTAACAGTGCGGAGAAAGTGACAACAACTGTTGAAGTGCGTAATGGGAAGCCATGGCATGAGAATGCGACGCAAAATGATCGAGATTTCGATGATCCTACCAAGGTTATTGTTTATGATGACCAAGATACTGAAGATCGAAGATTTACTTTGTTTTTCCCATTTAGAATCCAACTGATTCTTCCTATTATCGACAATGACCAATTGAGATATTTTGTTTTATGCTCGTTTAATGGTAGTTTACAAATCGTATCGGCAAAAACGGGTAGATACGTTGTCCCCACTATTGAATTACTTGAAAATGTCATTTGTATGAAGTACAAGAATGACAAGTTGCTTGTTTTAACCAGCTCGGGATTATTTTACGGATGGGATTTGAAAACATTGAAAGTGTACATGAACCAAGTGTCAATTGCGACAATTATCAATGCATTTGATATTGAGAATGCTAAAAGTGTCGTTATGCCTAATGTCACGGCGTTTGAAATGAATCCAAATGATGGAACACCTTATATTTTGACGGATTTTAGTAATGATGTGTATGGATATTCGTTGGATTTGGATTGTTGGATCAAGGTGATTGAATCGTGGTATTTCAATGTGAGTATGGAAGAGATGAGGGGGGATGTGGCAATGGAGCAGATGTACAAAAAGCTGAGATTTGAGTTTAAACAGGATGCGTTAATGGGGAATATCTACACGTACAAATTTGATGACGAGGCATCCAATGTATTAAAGAACTCAATGATGAGTAGGAGTATGGAGATGGAAGCGTTGAATAAAAATGACATCAGTTGTTATTTATAAATGTTATAGAACTTTATTAGCAAAATTTATTTACTTACTTGTCAATAGTTTCAACCTTTGGCTTCTCTTGTTCTGCTGCTACTGGCTTTTCTGGTTTGGCAACTTTAGTTTGAAATGGGAAACTAAACAGAAACACCAAATCACTCAATACATAATTAACAGCAAACATCCAACAAGTTAATCCAATCGTACCGGTTTTGAAAAAAGGTAAAGCCAACCACCATTCAATATAATATGGCAATATTCCCACACGGATATAGAACAAATTAGTCTTTCTGAACAAAAACCTCATTATCCAAATAGGTAATACTGTACTTATCCAAATCAATGAATTAGTCAATGAATTGACCTTTGCTTTTTCAGCACTGATGGATTCATTTAATCCTTGTAATTCCAATTTCAATTTATCCAATTTACGATTCAATTTCGTCCATTTGGCATATTCGTCCTGAGCACTAATTGATCTTTGTTCATGCGTCAATGTTCTTATTTCATGTTGTTTGGCAGCGTATTCTTTGATGGATTGCGATTGAGCTAGTAATGGTGATGATGTGTAAATGTTCCATACGATCGATTGTATGGTGGCTTTTCCGACAAGAGTGATTAATTTCTGTAATATGAGTAGTGTGAATGATGTTATTAGGATCGTATATGGATCCAAGCTGAATGAAACCATCTGTGAGTGGGTTTTAAAAATGGAGTAGGAGTTGGAGGTGTGTGTGTGAATTTTCATTGTACTTTTTGATGAACAAAAGTATTCTAAAATTCAGTGTCGAGGAAGGCATATTTGCGACTTTGAGTATCTACGACATTGGCTTTTGATTAAAAGGAAATAACAGATACACACACAAATAAACAAACAAACAAGCACATCAAACTTTAAGTTCAATATAGAAGCCTACATCCCGGTTGTCTTCATAATATATACATAGATAGATCTATTAGATACTCTTCAATTATACATTAGCATTTTCTGTGTGTGTATGTGTAGAGCAACATACAAAAAAACAGAAGAAGACATAAGAAGACATAAAAAGACAAACAGATAAACAAACAGATAGACAAACACAAACAGACAGGTAAATAATTTTCAACTTTAATTTTCAACAAAAAGGACAAACTGAGTGAGAGTGTGTGTTAGTGTGTGTATGTGTTAGTGTGTGTATGTGTTAGTGTGTGAGAGTGAGAGTGAGAGTGAGAGTGAGAATGAGAGTGTGTGGTGTGGATGATTTTTCTTTTTTTTTTCCTTCTTCATTTTTTTTTTAAGAAGAGACGACGAAATATATCACTGTTTGCATAAAGATAGAGACGAAAGTAAGAGACATAGACAGAGGCAGAGACAGAGCAATCACCCACCAGACACAGACGACGACAAAGATTACAACACAGACCAACATCTCGAGTCATTCGCACAAGATACTGTTTCAATTCATCAAAGATAGATTGTATTCATAAACAGGTAATACAAAGTCTTACGTTATCAAAAAGAAACCCACGCCTTCACCGTATTTTGAATCGAACGCCCTCTCCACCACCACCACACACCAATAATCTTTCATTTGCATAATACATATAAGCAAGCCCCGTTTTCTCCAAAATGCCCAGTGACCTAGAAGAAGATTATATACCCTGGATCCAACAGTTTTGTGAGGTTTTCGGCCACGATTACTTTGTACAAGTATCACAAGATTTTATTGAAGATGACTTTAATCTAACTGGTTTGTCCCTGCAAGTACCCTTTTATAGAGAAGCATTATACACGATATTAGACTATCAAGTGGAGACCGCAGAAGATCATACCAACACCAACAATAATAGCATAAACACAACTAATACTAATAATAACAACAACAACAACAATACCATTAGTAGTCGAGGGGCAAATAGTACGGGCAATGGTAATAACAACAACAGCAACAGCAACAACAACAGTAAAAAGTCATCCAACAATACACCTGAATTACCCAACAAGGCTCTTTTAGCGCATCTGGCCGAACTATTATATGGTTTAATCCACGCTAGATACATTGTCTCCAAGCCAGGTCTAACGGCAATGGCATCTAAATTTGAAAAGAATGACTTTGGTTCGTGTCCAAGATACTTTTGTGATGGAATGCATTTAATACCTGTAGGATCCACTGATGTACCGGGTCAAGAAACTGTGCGATTATATTGTCCTTGCTGTAATGATATTTATATACCTTCAAGTTCAAGATATTTGAATATCGATGGCGCTTACTTTGGTACTACTTTTCCTGGCTTATTGGTTAAAATGTTTCCTGAGATTGAAAATCAATGTCGGATAAGAATAAATAAATTTAGTGCTAATGATTTTGGATTGAAGTTGTTTGGATTCAAGATTAACGAATTGAGTGCCACGGGACCAAGAATGAAGTGGTTGAGACAACATCCGAAGACTGTGGAAGATAAACAAGAATATGAATATTGTGAGTATAGTGTACCCAAGTTGAAATATGTCGACGAGGATGACGAAGGTGGCGAAGATGCTAGTATGGCTGAAGAAGACGATGAAGGGGAAGGAGAAGAAGAGGCAGGAGATGATGACGATGATGATAAAACTATGGCTAGCGAGTAGCAACGGAGATATAGCTCAAAGATATAAGGAAAAGAAATTATTTGGTTAATATGCTTTACATTTGTGAATAATATGATGCTAAAATACTGATATTTGATACAATATATACAAAGTAGATACATACAAAGCAAAGCCATCATCGTTTAATGAGTCAAATGCACTGGTTTACCTGGTGCCCAATCTTTAATACCGTTTTGTATATTAACCCAATATTTCAATTTTATAGCATCAGTAATCAATTCATCCCAATTTATAGGATCTTTCTTCAACTCCAGTTCAATTTTCTCCTCCGCTTGCTTTATCCTGTCATTATTCTCCTCTTCCAATTCATCCAATTCTTGTTCCTGTTCAGCAAATTCCAATTGTTCATGGGCCTCCATAACCTGCAACAACATTTGCTTATATGCCATAGCATTTGAATCATTGGCATTTTGGAATTTGGCAATCATTGACTTTGATACAGCGTCGTCGGTTATATCAACCTCATGCAACAATTTAACAAGATGGGCTAATCGTAAATAAGGATTACGTAAGTGAGTAAATGCTTGATTAATATTCAGTGATGCTATTGTGTCAGACGATATATCAGGGTGATTTGAACTTTGTAGTGTTCGATATTCTTTGCGTAATTGCTTTTCATTGATAAAGAATGGGTCTTTTGGTGGCCCGCCATGGGGGAAATTATGCGGAAATAGCTTAAAGTATGATGCTGTTGCTTCTGTGGAAAAAT
Source organism: Lodderomyces margitis (assembly GCF_024628925.1). Taxonomy (NCBI): domain Eukaryota; kingdom Fungi; phylum Ascomycota; class Pichiomycetes; order Serinales; family Debaryomycetaceae; genus Lodderomyces; species Lodderomyces margitis. The sequence continues at coordinate 147,117 of NW_026261901.1, read as the reverse complement.
ATCTTTTAGTGACGTAGCCTGGGGGTGAATTGGGCTTTATTAATTGTCTAAATCCTCTAGCTAACATACTTTGTCTTAACTGGGTAGTGAAGTTTGATGAGAGAAGAGTGTAAAATGATGGTAATGATGATGACTTTAAATTAGTAATTTTAAAATCATGTGGAATTGAATTTTTTTGTTCCAAAAGTTGCGAAAGTTCAAACGGCAAAAGAAAAAAGAAAGTCCGATCCGTTGAGACTTAGCTCAGTGTATTACTCAGCTGTTGCCATTCGTATGTTTAAGAAAAGAGTAGCCAAGGATCCTGCCAGTAGCTCCAAAAGAAAGGTCGCTGAGATTGATAATGACGGCCAGGTAGCTACATCCGCAAATGAGACATCAAAATTCAATAAACGATCGAAGTTGACTAATGCCAATACAACTACCCCATCCACATCCACATCATCGCGAAAGCTCACACTTGCATCTACTCCACTACTGCTCCACCCAATAAGCCAAAAAGACAAAGAAGAGCTTACAAAGGAAATACCAAAGAAGCCGCCTTCATCGGCGATAAAACCGGTACCGGAAAATATCAACATTACTACAATGATGGATTTCCAGCCTGATGTATGTAAGGATTTCCAACAGACGGGGTACTGTGGATACGGCGATACATGCAAATTTCTTCACATAAGAGACGAATCTAAACAAAAGGTGCCAATAAAAAAGGAATGGGAGGAGGTAGTTGCCAACAACCACAATGGAAAAAGCACCATGTCCAAGAACAACAACAATAATAACAAATCAGGTGATTCAACTACAATACCATTCAAATGCATACTTTGCAAAAAGGATTACAAGAGCCCCATAAAGACCCAATGTGGTCATTTATTTTGTCAAGCTTGTTTTTTGAATCGGTTCAAGGTGCAAAGGAAGTCAGGATGTGCTATATGTAATAAAGATGTGGAAGGGGTGATGATACCTGTTTCGAAAAAGGAGTTGAATGAGTTGATTGGATGAGAAATTAGAAAAACGGGGATTTCAATTAATCCATCCTATTAGAATGAAGAGCAATTTCGGCAGCCTTGATTAGCGTTCTCGGCTTCACCATTTTATTTAGCATTTTTCGACTTCGAGACTTGAATCCGTGTCCCAAATAAAAACGTCTAGAGAATATCATGATTTTGAAAAGCTTACTCCGTGATGGCTTTTTGTCAACATGATTTAGCACCACATGATCATCCATGATTGAAGTTCGCCACATTTCCAAAATCTTTTGTCGAGGCAGACGGCGAAAGTAATGGTCAAGATGGGCTTTGGGTTGAATCCGAATAGGAATTTACCTAAGCCACAACATGTCTGATATATTTAGAATATTCAATTTGCCAAAACATAGTTCAAGCTGGTTTAGATGTGGCATTTTCAATAGTAATGAGGCAAGTTGAGATATCTCGATATTTGGTGCAAAGTAATGTAAGCTAAATGATTTCAAATAATACAGGTCAAAAATTCTTGTTATCCAATCGATTGGAAAGTCAATTGGATACTCCTCCTCTTGGCTGTGAGCTAGATTAACCGGCAAACCTTTCGTAGTTTTAGGTAAAGATATTTCCACACATAGTGAATCAGGATGTCAATTCCACCAAGACTCCTGAAGATTTCATACGCTTCATAACATACATATATCCTTTGACTGGCATACTTACCTCAAGTGACTTTTAGTCGAAAAAAGCGATAACGAAATTTGGCAAATATTAATCATCTCTTCAAAAAAAAAAATTAAACTGGAAACCTCATTAGCATCTCACATTCTACTGTTGATGATGATCAATCACGTATAGATAGGTGTACCCTATGTGTGTCCTCTGTGTGTTTAATTTAATCGCGCAAACAATAAATATTGTCTTCTATTTTTAGACACTAAGTAAGTAAACGGGTTTTTGGTAATGCGGACTACACAAAATCTAATCTGTCAAATCAAAAAAAGCAAAATAGCAAACCGCATCATGTTACTTAACTCCCTCATTGTCCATTGGAACACTTGCCCATTCACCTCCTCCCCATAGTTTGTAACTAAGCATCTGCTACTAGTCTTACAACAAACACTATTTATTACCCATCTACAGTCATTGCGTTCCCCTAATCAAAGCATGTCGCAAATCCAAGAGCAACTAGAGAATATCCCCGGGTATGACATAGTCATGGACAAATTCAATGACTACGCTGAAGAACACTGGAACAACACTGACCCATACACAGACAAAGAGACTGGCAAAAAGCTAAAACTCCCACCCGACATCACTACAAAACAAGAGCAAAAAGCCTGGGCCAAGATCCAATCGATGGCATGGACCGACGACAAGTGTCTTTGTGGGTCATGTGGAGTCGGGATGGACTGTGGGTTAGGATTAGTACCATTTGCCGTGTTTTTCTTCCCTGTGCTTGGTCCCTTGGTGATGTATATGATTCATATGCGATTGTTGTCACTAGCTAATGAGCAATTCCATTTACCGGGTAAATTAATGGCACAAATGCAAGCCAACATTGGACTTGACTTGTTGATTACGTTCCCACCAGTAATTGGCAGTTTCTTTGGATGGATGCATCAGTGTTCAACGCGAAATGCCGGGATGATCTATTGTTGTGTCGTGAAAATGGCCAAGGAAAGACAAGCGCAAGGAGGAGGGGTAAAGTACAGTGGGAGCGGCGTTACTGCTGGTCAATATGGTGGGAATGAGGGTCATTTTGGCCAGCTGCTGATGCAGTATCAACAGCAACAGACACGTGGGGTGCAACAGCAACAGCAACAGAGGAATATACGGGCTGGTCAGTACGGACAGCCACAACAACCTAAGCCAGCTTATGTCCTGAGTCAACTGAGAGGTAAGAGAACAGGGCCAAATTCAATTGAAGTTGGACAACAACAGCAATCAGGGTTTGTATAATAAACATCACTGAGCTGGCTTTGTTCTATAAAACATTTGTATATTTATGTATAGTTAACTTGCATATTCATTTGAGTCAGTGTGATTAACGTGTAAGACTATACTCACTACAGCAAGGTAATATCTAGTCAATAGGAATAGTGAATCATTTCATTCACTTGAAGTTTGTGGGGCAGACTTGGGAGTCTTACGTTTGAAAATTTGGCGGGGCGAATGGTAGCTCTATCCTAATTACTTTTTGCGCGTGTGAAAAATGAAAATGGTTGAATCGACGGCTGAAACTAATCTTCTGGCCTTTTCTTTTTCCACACACACGCACACTGAATTCACCAATGTTTGAACGACCAGAAGGTATTGAAAATTGTCGAATTTGGATCGATGGCTGTTTTGATTTTGCCCATCATGGTATGTTTTGTTCCTCCACTAACTACAGTAGGATTTGTCAATATAATACTAACTTTTGTTTTTTCCATTTAAAGGCCACGCCGGAGCAATGTTACAAGCACGTCAATTGGGCAAAGAACTCTATGTAGGAGTCCATTCTGACGAGGAAATCTTGGCCAACAAAGGCCCATGTGTCATGAGGCTCGATGAACGAATGACTGCTGTTGATGCCTGCAAATGGTCTACTAAAGCCATTCCAGATGCGCCATATGTCACTGACCCCAAGGTCATGGATGAATATGGCTGTAAATATGTTGTTCATGGAGATGACATTACAACTGATGCCAATGGAGAAGATACATATCAGACAGTTAAAGATTTAGGCAAGTTTGTTGTTGTTAAACGGACTCCCAATATTAGCACTACAGATTTAGTCGGCAGAATGTTGTTGATGTCGAAAAACCATCATTATCCTGATTTGAATTTGGATAAGAATTGGCAGAAATTGGTTAATGAAGGAGATAATTTGGACCGGTTTACCAGGTATGCCACAGATGAAACTGGATTGAAACCAGGATCGGTGGTTTATGTAAATACACCACAAGAATTGAAATTAATTGTTGCACCAAAGGCAACTACTGACTCAGATTCTACAAAGTATGTTTACATAGATGGTGGGTTTGATTTATTCCATCCGGGACATATTGAAGTATTGAGGCTAGTTCATCAACGAGCTCAACAACTAGGAGCTAAAGTCATTGTCGGTATTCATGATGATTTGACGGTAAACAAATACAAGGGATTGAATTACCCCATAATGAATATCTTTGAGCGATCATTGTGTGTGTTGCAATGTCGTTTTGTTGATGGCATAGTTTTAAATGCTCCTTATGAACCGACAAAGGAGTTTCTTGGTCGTATTGGCAATGTGATTAAAGTATACCATGGACCTACTGAAGTAGATGAGACGGTGTATGATGGTGTTAGAGGAGAAGGAAAAGGAGAAGAGGCGAAGGGGATGTTTGAGACATTACCTAAGCATAAATACGATCATATGAGTACTGAATTTATTGTTGATCGAGTATTGCAAAATAAGGCAGTTTATGTTGAACGACAAAAGAAAAAGGGGTGGAAAGCCGAGATGGAGAAGGTATTGGAAGCAAATGAACGAAATAAGAAACAGCAAGAGTGAATTTGAATAGAGAGGTCTACTCAGTTTCTGTTATCGTTATATATATCACTTGATTTTAAAGTTGTTTATACAAACATTTTATACAAAATATAAGACACAGTGACTATCAAACGTCTCATCAATACATAAACTCATCAATTCAATTCACTTCATCACATCATCACATCATTAAATTTAAATAGCCTCTCTTTTCCAATATTCTCCCCCCAAGCTATGCAAATTTAGCATCAATTGAATTATTCAATTGCATCAATCTCAATTCATTAACATCATGATTTGAATTTCTTCTTGTACCTTTATTAAACAAGGTGAAGTCGGATTCATCGCCATCTTGACCCCAATTGTTCTTACCAGCTCCGTTTTTCTTGATCTTTGTTGGGTCAGTGTTGATGTAGCCGTTATGGGTGAACCATTTTGGTTCTTGAGGGCGTTTTTCATGGACTGTCCATTTCTTGGTTTTTGACATTTTTAGTAATAGGTGGTTGTAGTGGTAGTAGTAGTAGTAGTGGGTTAAGTTGTAGTTAGTTATTTGATAAGATATAAAAGTAAGGAAATGAAAAAGAGAAAAGAAAAGAAAAGAAAAGAAAAGAAAAGGAAGAGTAAGAAAGAAAGGATATAAGAATTGGAAATTAGTTGTAGTATTTATAGTTTGTTGGAAATGTGTCGATAAAAATGTGTTGGTATAAAAATGTGTGGAGTAAAAATTGATAAATACACGCTACACACTACCCTACTGTACACTGATTAATATCTTTATATCACAATTGCTTCATTCAGATCTTTTCTTCATTCTTGTCACTCACCAGCAATTGTTTCGTAACTCTCTCCTAGTGACTTACTACCTATAACACCCTCTTTGGTTGATTATTATTATCAACTTTTAATAGAATAGAAAATCAGGTGGTGGAATGATAAGGAGAGATAAAAAAAGTCCAGTAAAATGCTTTGTGTCTTTATCTTTTGTGCTACCATATGATTTTGAAGAGGGGAAGAAAACGTTTACTAATATTAACATCTTAATTAATAAAAATAGTTTAAACAACTGTGGAGGTGACGGTGGTGGTGGTTGTCGTCATTTTTGATGTTGAAGCTGATGGTGAAGCTTAGTTTATTGTAAAACCTCACTGTTCAACACTTGGACTCTCTCTCTTAACTCAGTCCGTCGGTCGGAATCGAATACCCCCTTTTTTTAGAAGGTCACGCGAGAGTAGTGATGTTTTTTGTGATTAAAAATCCAAAAGTAGTAAATAAATAAATAAAATAAATAATGTATGTGTATTTGGTAGCGTCGGTCTCCTGTTCCGGCCACCGTGTTACCAAAACAACGTCCCATAGCTAAAAATACCCCAACAGTTTATCGAGGACTAGCTCAATCTCTTAACCAAGCCACAATTTCTAGAACTTTCTAAAATGGGTTAAGCAGCATGGTATGGCGTGGATGAAGTATAGCTCCACTTTTGTTACTACAAGAATACAATCGGTGCTGTCAATTGAGAACAAAGACACACAGAGAGAAGAAATTTGTTGTATCCTACAACATGAAAAGACGCCCCCACTGTAAATACATCATGCAATGGAATTTCAAACAGGAAATAAAGTGTACCTCTCTCTAGCTCTTCATGGCATTAGAAGTTAGCAATAAAACGCCTTTAACTCTTGGCTCTCACTTTACCAGTCTAACTCAGCTGTAGTTGGATGCACGCAAACCAACTTTTCGAACAGTAAGAAGCGGAATTTCTAATTTGACCCTGCTATACAACCAGTTATCCTCTTCTCTACCACTTTGGTTCATCAGCCCTTTCTGAACAAAAGACCTTTGTTGATTAAATCCTCTTACAAAGAATGTCCATAATTGATCTCTATAGCGAAAGTGGCGTGTCCGCTACTAAATTCACACTTGGTTTTTGCAACTTTCCATAACAAAAACCACAAACACTCTATTTTCTACATTTATTCTACAAGCATACTTATTTTATCTTTTCTTTACAAAACCAATTCATACCACTACTTTTATCCTCAGCAAAGTCACTTCCCCCAAGCTTGATCTGCATTTTATCCATTATGAAGTTGTTTTCATCCATATTCATTCTCAGTCTCACTTTTGCAACCACTTGCCTATCAGACAAAGCCCCCAAAATCAAAAAGAATCCCAAAAATATTGTCGCTATTGCTGACTTCCCATTTGGCGGTGATAAAGATATCAAAGGAAATGTTGTATTCACCACAACTGGCAAATATGTCAACGTTCATGTCGACATGACGGGGTTCCCCCATAATGAAGGTCCATTCTACTACCATATTCATGAACGTTCAGTACCGGAAAATGGAAATTGTGAAGCTTGTGGATTACATTTTAATCCATACAATTCTAGTCCTGATTGTCTTGCTCAAAAACATGATGGATATTGTCAGGTGGGTGATTTATCAGGTAAACATGGTGCCATCAATAGTACTTGTTTTGAATTCAAATTCACTGACCCTTATTTATCGTTAAACAAGAGATCAAAGAGTTATATTGTGGGAAGAAGTTTGGTTTTCCATTACGCTAATATGACTAAATTGGCTTGTGCTGATATTGAATTGGCTAATGATTTACGTATTCAAAGTCTTATGGATGAGTATGTTCAAACTGATGATTCAGTACAATTGACACAATTGAAACAGTCTTTGGATCAAGGGTATGCTTTTGATGCGTTGGAAGCTTTGAAAAATGAGGTTTATGAAAGTGATGATGACGTGCAGGAAGTTTTGCCACCATCTTTACAACAAGAGCTTAATCAACCAAACGCCAACGAGCAAAAGGAGGAGGAGGAACAACAACAACAACAGGAGGGTATTGACAACGAGCAAGAAGATCTTTCTCGATCAAAGAATTTCAAACACATCTTACAAGATGTTAAAGTGTTGCCCCAGCGATTAGTCAACAAAACCAAAAACCATTGGTCAAAAGAAGATGAAGGAAAATTTGGTCGGAAAAAAGTTGACAAGTTAATTCACCATTCCTCAATTTATTCACCCAATTCATCGGAAATGGAATTATACCAAAACCAAACCAATGTGACATTACATGGGGTTTCACAAGATTGTTCGCCAAATTCAAGTTCGTCACTATTTGCATCATTATCAACCCTGTTCCTATATGCATTGATGAATTCAGTCATGATTGGAGTGATTGTCATGGTGGTGATATAATCATCTCTCCCCCCATTCGTTTCTTGAACAATGGGCGTTTATCCTCTCATCCTTTGGACGTTATCTTCCTTTGGAATTTCATTCAGCAACTCTTTTTTTAATGTGTTGTTTATATCTGTATAGCATTGATTAATAAAGCGTCATAGCAAAAGGTCACATGTACCTATGCTCTATTGCAAGATCATGGTGGAGTTCTTCATCTTTTCTAATCCAAATAATCGGATGCAATCAATGTAAAACCCGCGTCCTTCGCGATTCAAATTACCCAAAAGGAATTTGTGCACCCCGCCAAACATATCAATCTTGATGGAGGTTTCATCGCCAATAATACCTACATCTAACCATTGTTGTATTTTCAGCAACGGAATCAACCCCGGCATCACTTGTGGTAATTTGTACTCATCGCTCCTACCTATATCATGGTCACTGAGTAATTGTCTAGCTTCATCCTTTGCTTTTCTATAGACATCAACGCCACCAAATATATCTTCGGCAGCATTGTAATTTAATTCAGTAACTGTGTCACCTTTAGTGCGGCCACTAGCTTCATAGTCTAGCTCCAGCCCTTGTTTAGTTTCACCAATGGTTCCAATCACAAACAATCGACCGTTTTGCAAATATGGTTTCACATCCTCCATTGGATAATATACTTCACTGCACACATCAAGAATCTCGCCCCCAAAATTGGCCTTGTAATTCATTTTAACACAATCCTCAACATAATACCCCAAATAGTACCAATCATAGCCTAGACTTTGGCTCATTTGAAGTTCGTTGATACCCAGGATAGTTCCCAATGATAAATGGGCATAATCTGGATCCCATATGAAATAAATTGAAGAAATCCCACTGGGTAAGAAATCCAATACTGATATTGCAATCAACTTGTCATGAAGATAGTAGCAGGCATGTGTTGGGCCAATTCGTTTCTCATTGGTTTCCTTTGTCCAGTTATTAATGTCTAAGCTTTGCCATTGGTCATAAGTACCTCGCTTTTCATCACCAGTGAATGGCGAATCGCACAAGAATCGTGTAAAAGATCTTTCAGTGATTTCGCTAGGGTCATCATTGTGTACAGCAACTTGATATTTCTTGTATAGTTGAAATTTTTCTTTGCTAAATTTCGACGGTTCAAATTTGATTTTAAATGTAGTAGACTTAAGTTGCGCTTCAAGTATTCGGTCCAAATTGAATGAATTCTTCACAACTGGACTTAATTGTGATTCATCGGGACAAATCTCCTTGATAAACCTGTTGATGGCCTTGCGTTGTTTTTTTGATGGTTTGAAATATGACATATTTGTGCGAATTGTATACAAACGACAACATGTTCTTAGTAGATCACTCTTGTACAAGAATGTGCCTGATCTTCTAAACCCTTGGTTTATTAATTCATCGTAGTTTTCACATGTCATTGATGTAATTGATGAGCCAACCATTATCGATTGCTTGGTCAGTAACTCTCCCCCTACTCCTCCATCTCCACTTCCTCCGCGCAGTTTCCCATTTGAGTCCTTTGCCTGGCTCTCTAATGCAAAGTAGTCCAGTTTAGTATCATTGCAATATCCACAATGTCTATCCTTTATATATAATGGAGCTGAAAAAATCATGATGATGCCCTTTGATGATGAAAGGTGTACTCAATGATCTGAATTACTTTTTGGCTGGAACGAAAAATAAAACAACGAGTAAGAAGAACATTCTCACTAAACAACTCTTAAGATGCAAGAAAATAGCTGACTCAATCTACAACTGCTTTTAATCCCTAAATGAAGATGTAAAAATTAGAGGGAAGAGCTCCTCCAACAAAAGCTTTTTGCGCCCATTCAATTCAAAATTAAGCACGCGGGTATTTAGGAATGTGTAGGGGCAGCGTCGGTTAGGGTTAACGTTATTGTTTGTGGGTTTTGCGTGCTGTTCCCAAACTCAAGTACCAACTAGTGGCTCGCGCGGCTCATTTTTCATGATTGGGACCTCGTCGAAGAATTGACCCTCTTGAGTGCCAACCTTCTCTATGGCATTGTTGGTTGTCATTTCGTAGATTCTAACGTAGAAAGCCTTGTAAAACCTACTCCCGATTCGTTACTAGTGGAAGCAAACAGTTTTTTTGTGAGGTTCAAGAAATGCTACACAGACTGTGAATTGGAAACCGTTTTAGATCCAAATTATCCAAGGTTGGCTACAAATACAACACCTTAACGTGTTGCTGATATTAGCGATGGTAAGCTGGGTTGAAAATGCAATGCCTGCGTATCATTAACAACTAACAAAGTCACAAATTGTGAAATGATCTATAACTTTTGAATAGACATGGCGACAGAATTAATTGGTTCAATTGTATGAACAATTGGTTGTCGACCCAATTGGTTTTGCTATTTTTGGGGCTAGTTTTTTTTTTTTTTTTTTGCAACATTTTGAAATGCCAAGTTTTGATTTATCATTCCAAATACTACGGTTTGATCTGCGACTGAGTTACCCCCTGTACCTATCATCCCAAAGCTATTATCATGTATTTCAAGGGCAATGAGCACAGCTGCAAAATTGTTTTGCTATCTACTTGTCGAAGATATTTTAATTATTCTGGATCAAAGCCACGAGTTAAATTCCCACTCCCGAAACATTAGTGATCTATAGACGACTTATCAAGATAAATTTGGGCTACATACAGTATATGATTCTACTACAGTTAGAAATATGCTAGACGATGCTTTTAAGATATCAGCATATGAATTGAGAATGAAACGGATGATGTCATCGATATTCTATATTCCATTACCCATATCTCAGACTATGCAAAGCCACCTTTTGTTAAAATCATGAGCTCAGGTTTACAGTAAATGACGAATGTGTTATGTGACGCCCTTAATATGTTCTGTATGCAACATTGGCAAGCAAAATAACTATATGATCTTTACATGAAGAACATTTTAAATATGGGGCTAGTGTTTTATTTTCCACTTCCATATTTAAAAATAGCTGATGGAAATACAGGAGCAATTGTATCACCTAATGATAGGGTATTTTTGTCATTTACAGTTGAAAATTTAATCGTTACTGAAGAGTTTGTTAATTTTGAGCCAGTGGAGCTTACCAAGATAAAGCTAAAAAGATTCAAAAAGAAATCAGCTCGCATTTTGCAATTAAGTGAAGAGTCTGCTGCGACCCAACACGAAGTTGGCCTCGCAAGAATATTCATTGACATACCAATGAAAATACTTTTAAATTTCCTTGATGTGAAGTATGAGCGAATTGGGTTGGGCACGCGTACATGAAGCCAGGTATTTTTTTTTAATCCTGAAAGAAGGAGGTACCTCTAGCGTCAATACTAAAATGATGCCTCTCTGTGATTTCTTTAAGCCCCAAGATGCTTATTTCGACATATGAGCCAGGTTGTGACAAGTATGGCTAAAATAGGTAATTGCAGCTCCTTCAGTTTAATCCCGTAAACACGATTGAGGTTCAGTTATGTTAAAATTGATGATCAAGCCGATAAGAGCTAGTGATATAAATGCAGAAGTATCACCATAAAAATAACGACGAAATAAGTGGCTTTGCTTATATGTATCTCTTATTGGAGAAATTTGCCTCAAGGAAAGTCTTGAATCAAGAGAAGGCAAAGCTGGAACGGTTGTTGTTAAAGGCAGCACCTAATGGATCGGAAAATCCTTTCTAAAGAACACTTTATTGCAGAGCCGTAAACCATCAGAAGGGCACATGAACAAAAACGTTTAATGAAGTTAACATTTGCTGGTCAACATCTTTTTATTTAGTTTAGGATAGCTTTTTTATATGAATTTAGCGACTGAACGAATTGGATTATATCCACGGCCATGCCCTTTTAAAAGCACTTTTTTTAATATATTGATTACTTCACTCGTGATTGCAATACGTAATACCAAATGCACAATTTTGTCAACTGGTGTTTATCTCTTGGTATGATGAGAGAGAGGTGAAATGGAAGTTGCTTCATTAACCTAGTGGGTACTATTCTGTAGCCTGTATAAATCTATTGAGCTTCTTTGTCGTGAATCTTCACGCGACACTATACTTTTTTATTTTTCGTCGCTCGACACACCAAAATGTTTGATGCGATTACTCTCCTTACACTCTTCTATTCACCACTTTAGCAAACGGGGGCGACTAAGCTACATATCAGCATTCCCCTTTTCAATTTATACATCATAACCAGTGCATCTTAGTCCACTTCTTATAGCATTAGTATGAACTCGACCAAGACAAGCCCTGTCAAAAAGCCCACTCAAACACCTGAAGCTAACAACGAATCCGACACAACAAAAAATGGCACTGATGCCCCTCCTTCTACGACGGGTGAATTTGATGAAGACCCATCAATCCTTTCTGATCCAGAAGATTACTTAGAAGAAAATGAATCGCTAGATATGAACTTGAGTCGAGGTGACCAAAAAGTTTGGTTAGTGAAGTTGCCCAAATACTTGATAGATAAGTGGAACGACCCCGAATCGATGAAGAAAGGCAATCAACTAGGGAATGTAAAAATTAGAAAAGACCCCAAGGGTAAACTAGAAGTTAAACTCGTATTGGAAAAGAAGGAAGCGGATATACCACAAGAATACGATATTAAAATGTTAAATACTCAAGTTCGTAATTCATACGCCTTCACCGAGGAGAATCTAAAGAAATTTAAACAAGAGTTAACTGAAGTAGGTGAAATGCCCCAACAGCCTGCATTGAAGGACACCGACGAGAAGAAGAAGAAGTTCCAGCCAAGAAGGAAATTCAAGTATTTTCGAGTGCAAAAAAATGGAGATGGCTCTGATGGCCAACCCATCAGGAAATATATTCCATTTGTTAAAACTATCCCCAAGAAAACCAGTCTTTTGGGTAAAATAGTTCATGATTGTCTGATTGTTCCATCAAGAAGCGACCAAAATTATTCAGCATTGATTAAAAGTCGTGATGCCAATATACAAGGTCCACCAAGACCAAAAGTCACATTACTTAATGAAATCCCCGGAGTTATTCAGTCCAATGCTGGTCCTTCGATCAAAGGTAACAACACTTCCGTTTTCCTTAAATCTACTCAGCCTAAAAATAAAGCTGACGGTAGAGCTATTAGAATGCCTAAACAGGACCTTTTGGATTTGTTGTTTAGGTTATTTGAGGAATATGAGTATTGGTCTATAAAGGGTTTAAAAGAACGAACAAAACAACCGGAATCTTATTTAAAGGAATCGTTGGATTCAATTGCCATTTTGATTAAAAAGGGTCCATATACATCGAAGTGGGTGTTGAAGCCAGAGTATAGAAGATTGAGAGATGCTGAAAGGGCCGCTAGGTTAGGGCTTGGTGATGATGACCAACAAGGTAAAGAGAATGAAGAGCAAGCAGATGGAGATAATGAAGATGAAGATATGGAGGATGTTATTTGAATATGTAATGGGTGTTTGCTCCCCTTTTTTATATAGCTTTTTAGCCAATGCAGAAAACCCTCTCTTAAAGAGCGCAGAATTTACAGGAATAATGTTACACAAAAGAGAATTTACGAGATAAGTTGCAGCTCTTGAAAGTTGAGCTTGTCGGGTAGAGATATACAAAAGATTGGCTGAGTAGAAGCTATTGTAGCTATAGATTGGCTTTTTTTCCTTGGAAGAGAAAGCGAATGGTGTAATGATATCATCAGCTTGTACAATCTGGCTCAATTTCTGCTCTAGTGTACAGCACACGTCTAAAAATGGAGCCATTAGCTGATTGCATTAGCTTGTCTTTGCAAACGAAGGGTAAGCGAAGAAGTAGCTAAGCATTGAAGCCCCATCAACCACATTAGCGATCAACGATAATGCCTCAATAAGCACCTTTGCAAATTAAACTAAAGAGAAACAAGATTTGACAAGTTTGAAAAACTGGAGACGACTCAAGCAATAGTTTATAATGACAACTGGCTCAATGAAGTTCTTTGAGTTCGACATAGTCACAAGAATCTATGCTAGACTCAAGAGCACAGAAAATTCATATGCTTTGTATCACTCCCTTGATTCACCACATAATTCCCTTTCGAACCCTAGTCTCTCCACGTATAGACTAACTTGCCATCTCTCCTACATTGATATATTCATCCAGTAATAATGCAAAAAAAAATATATATGTATCATTCCATTAAAAATAGGTTACACACAGTCCATCATCTCCCTCAAATTTGTTGTTGTAAAAATTTACAAGTTGGTGATTTTCAAAGTTGGTGGCAATGATTGTTGCAATTTCTTAGCTTTAGTAGCATCGTTGACAACCAAAGTGTATTGGTATTTAGCACCTCTAACTTTGAATTTAGTTTGTCTAAACTTTTTACCGTTGGCGTTAATCTTGCTGTTGACTTTGACGATGGCGGACTTGACGTCTGATCTTCTAGCTAATTCAACGAATTCTTTTATGTCTTTGATTTCTCTGGCCATTGTGTATTGTGTGGTTTACTAGGTGTACAGGGTAGGTTGGCGGTTTGCACTTTGGCTATCAAAATTTAATTTTTCAAACCTGCGCTGGAGGTTTGGATTTTTTTTTTCTGGTGAATATCGTGTCTGTGCTAAAATAGGGCTAAGCCCTAAAACTGTTACCTATATACTAACATTCAATCTCCACAAACTACATCGCTAAAGCTGCAAATTTAAAATGTATGTTATTACAAGGTGTCAATCTATTGCTCTACTAGCGGTCCTTCAAAGATATTTACCATCGGGTACGGTTGCAAACTGCCTTGGTAGCGCTATAACGCAACAGCCAGATAAAACCTGTTCACTTCTTATCCTCTAGATCATTGTATATTCTTTCTTTAAAGTTGATAAGCCGCTTAACACTTATAATCCATTTCCGTGTTAACTCATTAATCATTATATTACTAACATTCTTGGCTCCCGTTATTCTCAGACTTGAACTTCTTGCATGAATCCCAACGTTTACTACACCAATTGGCCAACAGACGTTACCTATGCTCAATTTCATATAACTCTCATTGGCTTTGTTGAACTGGTTTGACTGCAAGTAATAGATTATTGTTGATAGCGATACTAGTGCCTCTGTTGGTAATCCGTCACTTCGCAACTTGTACAAAAGATTAACGATACCCTTTTTTGTTTCCTTTAGTAGCAAGTCATCTTCAATGGATTTGTTCGACTGTGATTCCCATTCACGAATAATTTCTTTCAAATATACTCGATTTTGAATTCGTAACTGAAGTCGGTTTTGTTCTGCTTCGATTATGGAGTCAAGAGCGATGGTTTGTTTGGCTGGATCTTGATAAAATGGGTCCTCCTGGTCGAGCCAGTATTTATATTTCTCATTCCGAAGATCCATTTGTAGCAAGTACTGTAGCTTTCTTGATTTCTCCTCCTTCGACAAACCACTTTCATACTCGTTGTACTGTTTCAACTTTTCATCAATTTCAGTCTCATTCAATTCTTCTTTTTTGGGGACAGCTAATACAAACTCATCATTTGGGGGAATTGCATTAGTGGTATCTTTTATAGAATCAATTCCTTCTTTTTCGCTATCATCAATGTCTCTGTTGTCTCCCTCTATTAAGTCATCATGCTGTCTCAATTGAGTAAGTTTATTATGCTTTACTTTCTTTACTTTGGTTGAATTCCTATGTGACTGCTTCTTTCGTTTGTTAATCTCCTTTGACAAAAGGTTGGAGAAGTCCATTATTTATTATATTGGCCATACGGATGGAACCCCATTTCTATGTTTGATGCAGTTGGGACAATATATCACAAGCAATTTTCATTTGCGCGACAGAAAGGGAAAAAAATCACACTTTTCCAACACCCACACACCTCCAACATTTATACCCAAAAGCAATTCAACGTAATTTCGCTTTCTTTACAGGTGATTTCAGAAAACACTATTTCGTTGCACTGTTCGTAGTTTGTCAGGAAGGATATTGTGTATTCAAAGATAAAGAGGCTTGTCAATTCGTCACAACAAAAACATTTTGATCCGCAATTGCCACCCGTACCCGCAGGATCCAATATGTCAAGCTCTGAGGGTAATTCCAAAAAATCCACAACCAGGTCAAATTCAGATACACATTCACGCATTGACAGCATTAGTAGCAATTTATCTGGAGATGCAGTAAACACAAGTGGTGAGTTGCGGGCTAACTTTGCCTCTTCGGATCCCGCAGGATCATCAAATCAGGAAAGCAAATCACATAATGAGGGCAAGAAACTACAATCGTCACCATTGTTGTCGTCCACACCACCTGTTGTCTCAAAGGCACTTGTCAGATCATACCCATATTTATTGATAATTAATAAAATACTAGCAATTGCCACTTGGACCAATGACGATTATTGGGTTAATGTGGTGATTGTATGTTTATATGCATTTGCAGTATTATATTTTGAAAACTTGGTGACGTGGGTCGGTCATTTGATAGTTGTCGGGGTAATAACTTTATTTGCTTTATTGAACGAAAAGATAATTGAGGAAACCCAGGTGAGCCCCACTTTAGATGATGTGGTGCACGCTTTAACTGCAACATGCATCAAAGCAGACTTGTTGATCCTTCCCATCACTTCCTTGTCATTGACTGCACACGACATCAAAAGGCTTTTATTTACGACATTGTTCCTTACTCCTGTTTACTTGATTGTCACCTTTTTATTGATCAAGCCTCGTATTATATTATTATTCACTGGATTGTTTTTACTCACATACCACTCATCCTATTCAGTTGTACTTAGGAGAATCATTTGGAAGATTAAAGCTGCCAGAACTATCTGCTTTTACTTGACTGGATTGGACTTGTCACAATCAAGAAACAGTTCTTTATTTGCTGCTGCGTTTGCCAAAGTACAGCAAAAGAATGAAAATATCGACAACAAGTCTTCTAAACCAGTTAGATTTACTTATGTTATTTATGAGAATCAGAGGAGGTGGCTAGGCATTGGATGGACCTCAAATCTATTATCATATGAAAGAACTCCATGGACTGATGAGTTTTTAAATGAGAGCAGCTCGGTCGACACATTTAAACTACCAAATGCCGCAACAGATGACACTAACTTGTCGACTGATCCTAATTTACAAGGAGCAACCTGGAGATGGGTAGACAAGACTTGGAGATTAGACTTGACTAATGATGGAGCAATCACCTTGCCTAGTTCAAAGAGATCAAAGACGACAGCCAATCCGTCATCAGATGAAGGGTATATTTACTACGATAATGTGTGGAAAAAACCATCCACTGAAGACACTTTTTCAAAATACACAAGAAGAAGGAGATGGATTAGGACGGCCGAGTTGGTGTACAATAACAGTAACAAAACATCGATAGAAGAAAGCTTGGATAATATCGATGATTCCGTTAAATCCACTGGAGCAAGTACACTGACTACCAGCCCTTCAAAAACAAAGAACTTGAGATTTGCAGATGTGCCAGAAACGAAAGAATCGAATGTTAATGAAGGTGTAGAAAGCACTGATAAGAAGAATATATAGGTATTCTTTTGTATACTATTGCATGTTTTAGCTCAACACACTAACCACATTGTAGTCAGTGAAATGGTCTGATTCTTTACGCCGGCTCCAGCTTAAAGATGAAAGGGACTTGCCGTTGTTTTTATTTATTTGCACTCGGCGTTCTCCGCGCTGCACCGCACCACACTTAAACATAATAACGTATTAGCCCGAGATGCATCGCGCACTTTTGCGAAAAATCAGTTTCTCAAATCTCCCCTTATCCAAATAAATTGATTTTGATAACGAAATTATGATTCATTTTTGTATAAATACTAGGCACAAATTACTTCCTGAGGTTGTGTTTACTTTTTTCTAAAAATCCTTCTTTCTATTAATCAAATCAATTTATAACAAGAACCAAACTTACTCATTACAATGTCTGAATTATTCGAAAGCTCCTACGGTAAAGCCAACGTCAAGTTTTTAAAGGTCAAGAAAAACGCTTCTGACCCAAACATTCAAGATGTTCTTGAAGCCAATGTCCAAGTATTGTTGAGAGGTAAATTCGATACATCATATACCAAAGCTGATAACTCGTCCATTGTCCCCACTGACACTGTTAAAAACACTATTTTGGTTGAAGCCAAGACCACTGATGTGTGGCCCATTGAATCGTTTGCTGCTCATTTAGCTAAACATTTCACCACCAAGTACGATCAAGTTGAAGGTATTGAAGTCAACATTGTTCAAGCCAAATGGACCAAGATCAAGTTGGAGGGTAAAGAACATGCCCACTCTTTCAAGCATGAAGGACCAGAGACTCGTCAAACTTATTTGAATTATGATTCATTGACAAAGAAATTGACTTTGTCTTCATCAATTAAGGATTTGACTGTTTTGAAATCTACTGGATCTATGTTTTACGGGTACAATGTTTGTGACTACACTACCTTGCAACCAACCAAGGACAGAATCTTGTCTACTGATGTTGCGTCAACTTGGACATTCGACCCAAACCAAATTGCAACATTGGACGATGTTATCAAGAATGGCAAGTTGTTTGACCGTGCATACAATGAGACAAGAGATGTAACATTGGAATTGTTTTGTAAAGAAAATTCACCATCAGTTCAAGCTACTATGTACAATATGGCTGAAAAAATTTTGGCCAATGTTAAACAAATTGCCACTGTCACTTATGTCTTACCTAACAAACACTACATTTTGTTTAACTTGGAATGGAAGGGAATCAAGGACAACAAGGAATTATTTTACCCATCGCCAGATCCAAATGGATTGATCAAGTGTACTGTTGGTAGAAAGGGGGGAAAAGCAAAGTTGTAAGTAAGTCTCCTTTGTTTTTGAGCTTGCTCAATTGGCCAGATGTGGTTTTCAATTCATAGATGTATAGTATTGAATAAATTTTGAAAAAAGTGACTGAAAGGTGTAAATGAGTGGTAGCCATCTCTCATCGGCGCTTCCAAATGTGAGAGAATAGAGAAGAAAATAAAAAAGTTATATCGAGATGAACTGATAAACACAAAATTGAAAAGCAAAGCCGATGTCAAGAAACGTGGTACTAGCAGTACTTGCTACTGCGGCTATAACTACTGCTGCAGTAGAACTATACCATAGATACACCGAAACCACAAATAGAAACACCGCTAATGACACGTCATCATCGACCAAACCACGTAAAAATTTTGCTCCAGGTGAATACTCCGAAGAACTCATTCGTGAACAACTAGCAAGAAATTATGCATTCCTAACTGACGAGGGTATGACCAAAGTACGAAGCCAAAGGATTATAGTTGTTGGAGCCGGTGGTGTAGGATCATGGGTCGCAACGATGCTTGCTAGATCTGGGGTTGAACATTTACGAATTATTGATTTTGATCAAGTGTCATTGAGTTCGTTGAATCGACATGCAGTGGCGACTATTTCCGATGTTGGTATTTCTAAAGTTGATTGTTTGAAAAATCACCTATTGCAAATTGTCCCTTGGATTGAAATTGATGGACAAAATAGGTTGTGGAATTTACAACTGGCTCAAGAATTGTTGGATTTTAATCCAACATATGTTGTTGATTGTATTGATAACTTCGATACTAAATGCGATTTGCTCACTTATTGCCATCAACATAATATCCCAGTTGTTTCATCAGGTGGTGCTGCCACTAAATCTGACCCCACTAGAATCAATGTTGCCGATATTTCCAAGACTGAAGAGGATCCATTGTGTAAAAAGATTCGTATTGTGTTGAAAAAGAGGGGCATCACCACTGGTATTCCGTTTATCTTCTCGGCGGAAAAGCCTGATCCAAGAAAGGCAAAGCTTTTACCATTAGACGAGGCTGAGATTGTGAAAGGGGAAGTTGATCAATTGTCGGCATTGAAAGATTTCCGTGTGCGTATATTGCCAGTGTTGGGTACTATGCCCGGCATGTTTGGTTTGGCCATTGCTACGTATATCTTGACTACAGTTTCCGGCTATCCAATGGAGCCAATTGAAGGCAAAAACAGGTACAAGATCTATGATGATATGTTGCAAAGCTTAGCGGGTCAACAATTGCGTATTGGTGAAGAAGATCAACGAGTGAAAATATCCATGACTGACGTCAATTACATTTTGGAAGAGGTATTTAGAGGTAAATCGCCAATATCAAATTATTCAACTAGGTTAGCTTTAAGTAAGTGGGATCCATCAAAGGAAATTAGCTTGCAGAATGTGGTGGTTATGACAAAAGATGAACAGAGGAAGCATGAAAAGAGAGTATTGATTGGGGGTGAGAAATTGGAGGATGTGTATCTGAAAGAAGTCATTGATTTGGTGAAATCAAGACACGAAGATGAGGCGTATTATTCAAAGTTTAGATAGAACCTGTGTACATAGAGGATAAATATTTGAAAAGCTACATTTTTGAAAGAGCTAGCAAGGTGGAGAGATGTGGAGCTTATCTCCGAATATTTGGGCTCAGTGCAGCCCCCCCCTGGAACTTGTAGTAATAAGTAATGTTTAAAATAGTGTTCCCACTCAGATCCTTATCCGAAAGTTTATCAAAGAGAAGCTATTCATGTTGAGACCAATTAACGTAAATGAGACTGAGAAAATTCGAAGAAAATCATCCTATAGAACCCACTGGTAGAAAATCGTTGAATGCGAAAGAAGAAAAAAAAGAAAAATCCGAAATCCCTTTGTCAGAACCCACCAGACTCAGTCTAGTACACTCACCGGTTTTGGCCTTTTGCAACAAATCATAAATGTACCCATTTAGACCTATAGCCTCAATGCGGTCATTGTTCCGCATTAGAACCACACCAATACCACTATCATCATCGCCCACGCGAACCTACATCAACTTATTGCGCAATTCAATCAAAACTCCATTCAAACGTACCTCATTCAGGTTCAACTCTACGTCTTCAACAGCCCGCAATGCCACTCATACACCTCCTCCTCCAAAAGGAAAGAAACCACAGGGTATTAGAGCCTTGATGAAAGAATACGGGTACCCTGCATTAGCAGTCTACTTGGCCCTTTCCATGATTGATTTGCCGATATGTTATGTGCTTGTTCATTCAATGGGACAAGATAAGATCCAGTATTATGAAAACAAGGTGAAGCAAACTTTCGGATATGGGGTCAGTGATGATGAGTTGAAGCATCAGCAAGATGTACAAAAAATCGAAGCTAGAATTGATCAAGATGATAATGCAATTGAACAAGAGCAAAAAGCAACTCAAGATCAAAGTACACTTCATTATATAATGAGCCAATTTTCATGGACTGAGTTTGCTATTGCTTATGGATTACACAAGAGTTTGATCTTCATTAGATTGCCGATAACGGCAGCGATTACTCCTGGAGTAGTCAAATTGTTGAGAGGTTGGGGATTTAGAATCGGTACGGATAAATTGAGTACTACTGCTAATTTGGCTAAGGATTTAGCCAAGAGTGGGTATAAGGACATCACGGCTAGTAGTGCCAAATTTGGCACTAAACCCGGTAAGAGAAAGTGGTGGTGGTTTTTCTAAAGGAGAAAAGGAATAAATAGACTTGAGAATTGCCTGTAAATAGATTAAATCTAGTCGTTTTTGTATCTTAAGAGGGATGGCTTCTTCTCAAATGTTTCAGTGATGTGCAAAATCTCTCTATATTTTAGTGTTCTAAAATCTCTAAAATGCCCCATCTTGTTCTATATACCCAAAAATTTCTTCATTCGTTCATAAACAAAGAATGAACAAGCAAACATAGGTACAACTTTCATATATCCAATACTCAATCCTACGAAGTATCCCTTGAATCCATTTTCGTGATAAATCAACCGCGCCGTGTTTTTAAATGACAAAAACTGGCCGCCACCAACAGCACCGCCAACTTGCATTCTTCTTCGTATGACTTCAAATGGATACGCTGCTGTTTGTGAGCACAATCCCGAAATACCTCCAGCGACAAGTTGGGCATATGCTTTCAACGGTGGGCGTGATTCTCTTGAGGATTTAGTCTTGACTGATGTCGATGTAGATGATTTAGTTGCTGGTTGTACGGTGAATTCATGCAATGGTTTTGATCGTAAAATATCGTGTAACAAATCATGTGCATAAAAGGATACACCAGCATATGGAATCATTCCCATTATAGTAGGGGCAAATCCTCGATAAAAATTACTGATGCGTTGAATATTGTAGGGCAATACTCGTCTCATCATGGTTAGCCACTTGGGGTCATTAGATCTCATTGGTGGATTTTCATTATAAATAATTCGAACCGTTTGGAATATTCTTCCGCGATGGTTCTGCATAAACTGCTGGTGTTGCGGATGCGACTTCATATGGGCAAGGTTCTTGGTTTCAAATGCTAATCGTACACGAACTAAATCCAAAGGATAAGTGAAAAAGACCGAAGCCAATCCAGATAACGACCCCGCCAAAAATCGTCTGCCGGCCGTTTCATATGCATCGCTAGGGATCAAAATGGTTCTAATTTGCTCATAAGCAACAAATTTAATCGAGGCATAGGGAAAAATTCGCAACAATGTAATTGAATGGCCCTGATATAACCCCCAGATCCCATCACTCGACCAAATTCGTTTACCGGCCAAGACAAGACCATGGAACGTGCCTCTATACTTGAGAAATTCCGGGTTTGATGTTTGGAACAAAATCTTGATACGGTCTAATGGGGCTACTAATGTCTTGGCAGCTGATCCAGCAACACCACCTGCCATCCCTGAAAGAATCACGTAATGAAGACTCTGTTTATCAATGACTTTGATGCTTTTGATGGGTGTTGATTGGTCGTTTGAGTAGTGGCCAGGAAGAGGAATGGTATCATTCACATCATCTTTGTCATTATTGTACCGATTTTGAGTGCTTGCTCGAGTATAGAACAAACTCCTTATTCCTTGTGATAGTCTTGATGAACTTGAGTCGTGTATTGTAGTAGCAGCATCAGCTTGTGGTTGTGGTAACTGTTGTTGTTGTTGCAACAGGTCTTGTGACGACAGGAGCAGCGGTGGTATCAGCATCGGCAGCGATGATGCTTGATTTCGTAGTATTTCATTCTCCGACATCGAGTCAATATCAACGTAAATGAAGGAATGAAGGAAGGAAGGGGTAGGGTTTATATAAGTTGTAGGAAGTAGTTGATGTGTACTTGATGGTGTACAATAATACCTCTCGACTAATGTTCGTCTTTTTTTTTTTATTACTTTTTTTTTCTTCTTCATGTTCCTCTTCTTCCTTTGTCCGGGGTAAAAATTTCATAATGCTACAATACAAATATATTATAATAATAACACGAGTGACCAAAACGACAACAACGGCAACCTTTACAACTTTCGACCGAAAATGTATAGAGGTTATATATAGATCCTTTACTCAGTAGTTTTAACTGTGTCTTTATTTACATATTTATGCTATAGTCGTTATCTACATTATGTGTTTTCTTACTGTTTTCAGTCTTTAGTTTTGATTACCAATCAGTGGGTGATTGTTGGCTGTTGATATTTGTCTGTTTGGAATGCGTGTGTGTTGTTGTTTTTCCGATGCGTGTGATCTCTCGGGAGGTTTCAGTTGTGCGTGAGTTGTGTTGTGTTGTGCCTAAAGCGACGCAAACCTAAAAAGAAGAATTTTTTAGTTTTTCAGCTTCCGAAATGAAATGGTAGCTCTATCGTGAGGTGGGGTTGGTTTTTTTACATCGCCGAAGATTACAGATGGCCCAGATCAAGCCTCATCTTATCACTTTGCAACAATATATATATAAGCACGTACACTGTGTATAATAATATAATACAGACTGGGGGTTTTTTTTCAAAGTTTATACAACTATACATGTACATGTAAAAAGAAAAGTGGAAAAATCAAGCATACCTAGTAAAGTAGTTTAGTTCAGCACAATAGTTTTTCTCAAAACACTGGCATACCTTCACTAAACTACCCACCACCAGCTTCGATAACATATAATTGATAACAACAATTGCAGCACCATCATCAACTAAAATTTGTGCATTTCAAAAAGGTTATATTAGCAGTACAAAACAAACAACAAAAACGATACAAAAAAAAAAATTTAACAAAAGCAAACAAAAAACGATATAAAAAAAATAACATGGGTAATAACAACAATAGTAAACAGGGTTAAATAATTAATAACAAGGTTCATTATATTGCAGGACATGGTCGAAATGGAGAGAAAAAGGTTTGTCTCTTTGAGAATAGGTCCATCACTCTAACTGGATCTCTCAACCTCTTTTTTTCTGTTTCTCTTTGATTCACTTCTCTTATGGGCCTGCAGGTGAGGCAGTGTTTGGCGGTCTGTACCCCGAAGTTCTATCCTTATGATAACTCGAAGGGGATCTACCTCTAATCACCAAAGGTGGTGACTCAATCGATCCCAACAAGATTGGTTGGATTTGTGAATCCTCATCTTCCACAATTCCCAACAACTCACACGATAAGGTGAAATAACGGGCAGCAGTGCTAGTGGACTTAACTCTAATTGAACTTGTAAATTGAATACGTTCAAAACGAGCAACTTTTGATATGGAATCGCTAGGATAGTTACGCAAGATTGAACGGTCCTTATTACTATCCAATCCGTAATCACCATAATATGAGGCTCGATCAAAGAAAAACACCTTGTTCATGTTTTCAATCTTGTTACCGTTACGCTTATTACAACTGGCCTTGACAGTCTCATGGTCAGGTAAATCACCAGGTAAAGCTGGGTAGATTGGTGGTGGGAATTGAGGACCTTTGTCTCTTTTAGCAGTGTGTTGGATTAATGAAATGGCAACATCATCATCAGAACATTTGGCAACTAAACGAATGGCAAAATAACTAATGTCCAATCTTGTTTCACCAGCATGATGAGCGTGGTGAGGGTGATGTGGATGATGGTGAGGTTGAGCTGCGTGTGGATGATGTGGGTGATGATGCAATCCGTTGCCATTCAACCCTTTTGATTTATCATAGGTATAGAATTGATTTTGAACAAATCGAGTAAAGTCAAAATCTTGTAAATTGAATGAAGCAACCAAAGTGAAGTAGTTACGTTTATATCCAATCCAGGTACCAGTTTCACCCATTTCAAATCCACGATCAACTCTGGCGTGCAACATAGGAAACACTTGCATATCGTTGGCTTTACAGTAAACTGGTGCATGTTGTTTCATCATACCAAACGGAGGTCCAACTCTAAACAAATCACTTGATCTAGGAGCTACTTTTCTAGTTGATGATTCCATCATTTCGTTTTGACTAGCACGGGCCAACATCTCCATGTGGTGCTGTTGTGCCAAGGTGTGTGCATCAAGAGCTCCGTGGTCATGAGCATTGGGGTCAATACTGCCGGAATGCAGATGCAAGTGTGCAGCTGCTGCGGCAGCAGCTTGTTGTTGTTGCTGCTTCTGCTTCTTAGTTTGACGTGGTTGTCTTGCATTGGTTCCCTGTGGTTGTGGTGTTGGCTGAGGAGTTTGATGGTGGGAAATTGGCAATGATTGAGAAAGTGGATTATGTGCAAGATGGTGTAATTGAGGTGGCAAAGGAGTTGGTTGTTGTGTTTGTGCCTGTTGCTGTTGGGTAACATTTGGGATCTGATGGCCCAAGTGGTGCAATTGTTGTTGTTGAGATTGCTGTTGGTAGGCCATTGGGTTAAATTGAAGATTAAGATG
Source organism: Lodderomyces margitis (assembly GCF_024628925.1). NCBI lineage: Eukaryota > Fungi > Ascomycota > Pichiomycetes > Serinales > Debaryomycetaceae > Lodderomyces > Lodderomyces margitis. The sequence continues at coordinate 121,816 of NW_026261901.1, read as the reverse complement.
GTCATGAGAATCATGAGCACCAGAACCAGCACCGCCAGCACCACTTCCAGCTGTAGCATGCAAATGAGGCAATTGCTGTTGCTGGTAATGTTGTTGATATGGGTTTGGTGTCATCAATTGATGGTGCATCTGTTGATGGAGTGGATTTTGTCCTCCATAAGGTGCTTGTCCTTGAGCGGCAGCTGCTGCAGCTGCGGCCTGTTGTTGTTGGTAGGAGATTTGGGGAGTGTGCAGCTGAGAGTGACCCTGTTGACCCAATGAATGGATTGGGTAATGGTGAGTTTGTTGGGGAAGTGAGTGCATAGGCAAGTGTTGAATTGGTTGTTGTTGAAGTGGTTGCAAGTGAGTAGCTCCATTCAAATGACCAGAAGCGTCATATCCATAAGCAGTTGGAGCAGCAGTTCCTGGATGTTGCTGATGAACAGAAGAAGCGCCAATTGGATTGTGCTGTTGATAATGAGAGTGCAATCCACTGCCATCGTCAGTGGAACCACCTGCACCACCTGCACCACCAACTGCAGTAGTAGCATGGCTACTTGCTGGAGTAGTTGAAGATTTCAAATGCTGATTCATACTTGATAAAGAACCTGGAGTGTTGTTGTTTGTGTCGACTTGAGAAATACTTGGATCTTCATGAGACAAATTCATCATCTTCATCGAACAAACTCGAAGAAGAGGTTAAAAAAATTTTTGGAAAAAAGAAAGCAGAAAAAGGGAAAGTGTTGTTTCTCTTTTGGTGTTTCCCCTCTATTGGTCTCTCTCTCTTGTGTAGTGAATGTAGTAGCGTTGTTACTAGCGTCTATTTGAGCGTGAGTTTGGAAGCTGTTAGAAGTACTAGTGTAGTGTGAGATCAGCCAGAACAAGAATCTGTAAGTGTTGTTGTTGTTGTTGTTTGTTTAGATTGTGATACTTTCTTCAACGAAAAAAAAAACAAACCTTCAAAATTAATAAAACCCACTAAAAAAAAAAAAGAAGCACAACAGGATTTGTCAATATAAAAAAAAAAGAACAGTGGAAAATAAGTGTACTGTTGTTTGCTGTTGTTTGCTGTTTGTGTGTGTAGTGTGTGTGTAGTGGTTGATTTGTTGTGGTTTCGTTTTGTTCTTCTTTTCTACTTCAGTTGTTGGTTGTTTTGATTCGCAAAAGAAGAAGAAGAAGAAGAGGAAGAGGAAAAAGTTTTTTTTTTTTTCGTTGTTGTTGTTTGTTGTTTGTTGTTCACAAAATTAATTTTGTAATGCTACTGCTGCTAGTATTACGTCGAGTAGATTATATGCAGTACAAAAATACGTTTCTGTGTCTGTGTATGACTTCTCTTGTCTTAGTCTTAGTCTTAGTCTTAGTCTTAGTCTTCTTCTCTGCCGACGCACCAGCTTAGGCAACAATTAACCCTCGACAGTCGCCCTTCCTTTCGGTACAGAGAGTACATTAGGACTACTTACGCTCTATCTACTCACAGGCGGGGGTTGATGTTGATGATGGCAAAAGATAAAACAACAATTAGAAACAAAAGGACAAAATGAGAAGAAAAAAAAATTTTTTCATTACGACAAACAAACAACAAGAATGAACAAATAGAAATTTAGTTAACTAAAACTGTAAAGTAAATGAGATTGTAGTTAACTAATACTTTTTAGTAACTATAAATGTACTGAGTAAGTAATACTTGACTCTCTCTCTTATCAGCCTTTTGCTGTTTTACAAGTGTTTGATAAATACAAAGCAGTTGTCCGTTTTCTTTTGGCAAACTGTTGTAGCTGATGACAGATTGTTGAAGAATATGAATTATCATGAATATGTGTAATTATCAGTTTGTGTATTGGTCCTACGTTTCTGATAAGTTGGTTGTCTGTGTCTGGTTCTTCTCTACGTTACGTAAATGTGTCTGTGTGTGTGTGTCCTCCAGGTGGACTAAAACTAAAATAAAAAAATAAAAATGAATGACAAAATTGATTTTGATTTTGTAAAAAGGGAATAATTTTGTGTCGTAACAGCTTTTTTTTGGTTTCCTGTCTGTCTGTGAAAATTGAAAATAAAACATTTTCTGTCTGTTGTCTCTGTTTTTGCTTTACAAACACCAATCATAGAGTTAGAGTGTAAGTTTCTTTCATAAACACACACTACTGTATGGAATTACTGCAACTAAAGTTGGACATCTCTGCTCTCTTGTCAGTAGAAAGACTTTTACCTTGTTTTGCGTAAATGCAAAACAAAATGTAACAAATGTAAAATAAAAGAAAAACACTAAAGAAAAGAAATTTTTTTGTTCTACAAAACCGGAATTACTGTGAGCGCCAGTCAGTCAGTAATGCACAGTGAGTGATTTATTTTTAAACCTCTTCGCATAAATTCTTTTTGCTTTTGTCCTTTGTGCACACTCTTATTTGCTCTTAGTTTCTTTTTTTTGTATCTCCCTTTCACTTCATAGACATTTTTGTAATGACTAGACAACCCAACCAAGTAAATGTCCTTTTCCAGCAGTTTAGATTTAAGGTTCTGGTTCTCTTAATTGCTGAGGTTTGGTCATGAATGAAAGGAAAAAAGGGGGTCAAAAAATAGAATCAAAGAGAAGAGGTAGTGTACAATTGCTAAACTGTAATTTCTTTTTCTTTTTCTTTTCTATTGTTTAGTGTCTCTGGTTTTTTATGATTGCTACTTTTTGTGATTAAAAATACAAAAACGCCCTTTTGTTGTTTTTGTCTTTTTGTTGGTTCGCGTATTAAATGAAATTCCTTTTGTTCTGTTTTCTTTGTTTGTATTTGTAATTGTTTTTGTTGTCGTCGTCGTTATCCAGCCAACCAATCAAAACACAAACGATGTTAGCAGTGGGGGTGTATCTCAAGCAAAACAAAGCCTCAGATATGTTACTTTCCAGCGGACAATATTCAAGACAACCGGTTTAGAACTAAGTACTAAGCTGTTGTGTGGATATATGCAAGGTTCAACAATTATACATGGAAAAATGTTTAGTGTCATATTTTTTTTGATCTTGTGTGTCGCTTTTTCTTTTTCTAATGTCGCCTTCCATCCAACAATCTCGAGATTGACGTTGGTGAGGATGTGTTATCCAAGATTATAAAATCCATCTTTTACGAAGAAATAGATAAGGAGCCGGTACCACACTCTAGCTAGGCTAATTAACTGTCATTAATACCTCTCTCCCCGGCTGTTAAACTGCTTTTCTATTGGTCAGGGCAAAATTTATTGCAAACAAAACAATTTTTAGGTGACACGAAACACAAAGCACCGCCAAAACACTCACATTCAATTCAATCAATCATACAACAGTCATTCCTTTCTCCCCGTAGTTTCCCCCGCCCATCATTTCCTTCTCCTCCCCTCCCATTCTCGTGCAAACGAGGGGAATCACAATAAAATAAAACAAAACTAAAATAGAAAAAAAGCCCTCAAACCTACAGACAATTTTATCACATGTATTTGCATTGTGTCTTTAATTTGTTTTTTTTCCCCGTTTTTGTCCCTTACGAAAACCCTAAAATACTCCAGAAGTGGGAAGCTCTATCACACTAAGTTATCTCACCTCTTTCAAACTCAATATTGCCATGTGCTGTTGCATCACCCGTTGTTGGTGGTGGTTTCGGCTTTTACCGAAATTACAAAAAAATAAATGAAAAAAAAAAAGAGCCATTGAAATTGGTTATTACAAAACGCAGTGTCGGTAAAATATCTCAAGTGACCACAAAAATGACAATTATTGTCGTAAAATAGAACTTTTAAGAAACAAACAAGGGAAGAACAAACCAAAAATGAAAGCTCAACGGTTTTTTTTTTTGCTTACTCAAAATTTTAATTTTGTAAAAGTAACAGTTTAAGTTTAGTTGCTAAGCGTAACGAGCATTGACTTTGATCACAAAATAGATATAGATGCCTCTGCTGACTATTAACAATATCATGTTTACACCTTCTATGGATATCAGTAGAACGACAATAAAGTTTAATATCATCCCAGTGTGTTTGTCTTACTTAGAGAGCAATTTGATTGGAAATATGTCTCTTCTATACCAAAAAGGGAGTGATTGTGTACGTCACTGTAGCACAAGTTTAATTTCTTAAACTCCACAAAGGTTCAATCAAAATCAGTTATTGGCTAATTACATGCTCCCTGTCTTTACTTTCTAATATGAAGAGGCCCTACAAAGGTAGAGAGACTCCTTACAATCTAGAAATAGAATTACTAATTGTGGAGTAGAAGTTTTGTTCTATTGTGACTCCTCTACAACGTAGCTTATATGGCTAAGCCTCGACTTCTTGACAACCTCGACCACAATGCATTCGATTGGACAATGTTTTCACTATTTTTGCTTCTTCACAATAACTCCCCCTCAGTTCAAGGCAAAATCTGGTTGTCGCGTCATTATAATGTCAAGTGACACTTATTTTGTTTTCTATTTTTTTCTCCTGTTCCTCTCACCAGATGGAGAGAGTGAGAGAGGAAAAAGGAGTACCGATCTATGTATGGGAAGCGCAAACCGCGGAATTTTAAAGTAATCGAGGGTAGAAGTACTGATGTATGGATGTTACTACTGAACTGTCGCCACCATTTACAGACACTTTTCAAGCCTCATGAGCAAGCTGATAAAGCTAACGCCGCTCGGGATGAATGTATACTGCTGGTACATTTCAAATCTAGCCATACAACACTACTCTTAAGTTTGATGTATAGTTGCTGTGGTGAATTTATCTCCCCATTGTTGTAAAGAAAATGACTGGGTAAAGGAAAGGGAAATTTTGAAAAAAAAAAAATTTACAACCAAAAAAGAAGCTGCCAGAATTATTGCAACTTTGATAAATTACCCACCACATTATATTATTAACAATTGTTGACAAGGACAAAACTATACAGAGTTACGTGTTCAAATAGGTCGAGACAAGATAGTCATACACACAGTTAAACTTTTCCGCTCCTTTGACCAAGCATTTTATATCCTCCACGTATATTTATGATTAAATGCATCAAACACTGACCACTGTGAATCGAAAATCAAGATCTCTGTCATCAGTTACTTCACAGTCACAGTCAGTTTCAACTTCAGGCTCAGCTTCAACTGCTAACTCGTCAGTATCTTCCAAGACTGCTTCCTCACGCATGCAAAATTTGGGGCTGTCGCAACCAACATCGTTTCATCATCATTATCACTTGAATGGCAAAAACGGGGTTAACAGCAACAGCGGCGGGCACTTTGAGTCGAATAATAGTAGTGAAAGAAGGGGTTCTCCAAATGTGAATAATACGGTGTCGGAATCACCTGCTGTTGAGCACCACCACCATTACCATCATCATCATCACCACCATCCGCAACCATCAACTGTCTTCCCCAACTCTTCAAGCTTACGCGACATTTTATCCCTTGTTTTTGTTACATTATCATTACCACAATCAGTTTCATTACTCATTTGCATCTTGTATTTAATTTTAGGGTCAAATTTTATGGGTGGAAAATTTTTGATCAATTTCATGCTTCCCAAATCGCAAAAACCTGTATTTAAGGGCATTAAAAGTATATCATATTCGGCAATAAAAGTCACCTTAATTGATTCGATTGTTTACTTGACGTTGGTTAAATTAATCAAAAAAAAGAGCTATTTCAATTATTTGATTATGTTGTCGAAATCAATAGTATCGAGTGAATTAATTGGTGCTTCATCGATATATTATATCAACTCCATATCAAACAAGAAAATCACGAGCAAGATACAGTACGATGATAAAAGACGCATTTTTTTCAATAGCAGTCTAATGAACGCTATATTCTGCTTTATCATCATCAATTATATCAATTATTTATTAAATTGGTTTCATTTTGCATCAGTATCTATCAGCCCACCAACAACTACAGCAAATGCCACCACTACATCTATGTCAACGCCATTGGCATCATTCAAGTCACTCAATAACCTCGCAACGAGAATCATCCCCGTGAACATATCATATATAAACAATTTGAATTTCAGCGATTACAAGATTCAATTGTATTTATTCCTCTCGATTCATATTATCAACCGGGCGTTATTTGTCAAAAAGTCAACCATTGTACAAAACTCAATACCTAGTGTCAATGACGAGATTTCTGTTAATGTTGATGAAAATAAATTGACCAATATCAAGGTGGATTTGAGTCAAAAAACAAGCAAGAATAATTGGAATTCGATTGCTTATAAGAATTTTGAAAATTTCGTGGTTTCTCCATTTAATAGCAAGTTGACCAATTTAAAGAATAGAATGAGAGCAGCATCTTTGTCCAGACCGAAGTTAGGTTCGGCTGGCACACAGAGTTTGAGTTCATACACTTTGGCGGTACCTGCAAATGCTTCTGCTGCTTCTGCTGCTTCTGCTGCTGTTACCGCGCCTACTGCACCTGCACCTACATCTGCAGTCACAACAACGCCTTTGGCAAATGCATCTACTGGACCAACATCAATTACAACTTCATCTAAAATGACTTCTGTTTCAAAATCTTTAACTACAACGACAATATCCCCAAATGTTACAGTAGTTGAGAATACGATTATCATCCAACCATTTTGGTCCATTGTTGCTGCGTGTAAGGCAATTTTAAAGAATCCAAACTTGTTCAACGGAGAACCAACGAGAAAGAATGCTGACAATGGAGTTTCTGATTTTAGCAGTGGTCGTTGCAAGGACTTGCCAGTTGCTATTGTAGCTATCGATTCAAGCAAAGTGGTTTTAAAGTTGTTATTCAGTGAAGGTGTTGAAAATTTAAGAATCAAGTTGAATAATGTCGATTGGTCGTATTTAAAATTTGGTAATCAATCAGGCACGCGTTATATAACAATCTATGGATTGACTCCCTTGTTTCAATACGAAGTGGAGATTTTGGATGGTGATGCATTGCTCAATTATATCTTAATCAACACCACCAATGACAATGACCAAGTCATCAATAAGTCTAGTGGAGAAACGTCGTCTCTCGTTACATTACAAACATCATTAACTTCGACAATGACAAATTTGAATAATCTTAAACTCAAATTGAAGAAATTCAAAAAGGATGAAAATAAAAAGATGTCCGATTTGAAAAATTCTATTGATGTTGTGAAAAACAAAATTTCCAAATACAATAATGCCAAACCGGCCAATGAAAATCGGGTTTATGGTAAAATACAAGGACTTAAACACTCAGTGTTGCAATTGGAAAACGAAATTGATTCTATTCAATCGGAAATTGATACATTAACTCAAGAAGAGAAGCAATTGCAACACCAATCGAAAATCAAGCAACAATCACAACTTGATGAAATTAACCAATTGGAATTGGAATATACTCAGTATGAATCTAGATTAAAGGGTTATAAATCAGATTTGACTAAATTGCAACAAGAGCAGTCAAATTTATCAACCAAGTATCAAAAACTATTGGCTCGTCATGATTCTAAGCAAGAAGAATTGAGATTTTTACAATTGGAATTGAAGAATTTGAAAAAGGGGGAAATCTTATCGAAATTCGCTAAGCGGATCAAAAAGACTAATGAAAAGTTTGATACTATAATTCCAAGGATTTTACATGAGACGGAATTATTGAGACAAGAGTGTGCTGAATTAATGGATGAGTAGAAAAAAAAAAAAAAAGAACCCCCACCAGGGAAATTTTAGTTGGATTAGATCTGTGAAGTTGTTTTTATGATGATTTGATAAAAGATGGTAAAACCCAGTTCTCTCTATTTACAAATTGAACAGTTGTATGCAAAGTACTCTTCTACTCTTCAGATAACGTTTCACCAATTTTATGGAACCCTTTATTGAAATACAACAACCCGCCACTCTTGTGCAAGTGCGGGTCAGTTATCACATCAATCACTTTAGCAACCCAGATTTCATGATCGTCAATGGTGAAATTGTGCGTCGTTTTACAGATGAAAATCAGTTCAGCGTGGGATAAGATGGGGATTGCTATGTTTTCGTCGTGTTTTTTGATGAATGTATAGTCTTGATCCTCGACTAGGTTGGTGAATGGAGTCGTCATTTCGTGGAAAATCTCACCGTCATCATCTTCATCGTTGTTTTTGTTATTTTTTACGTCGTTATCGACAGATTGTTGTGCTTTTGTAATTGGTTTGCTGGTCCATTTGGTTCCCCGTTTATTCAATTTAACACCCTTGGCGAAAACACGACATATCTTGGCACTATGTCGAGTCGGTGGCATAAGATGTATAGCAAGATACTGGTGGTTATGTATTGCTGTGGATGTATATGACGGTAAATGTAAATTGAATTCGAGATAGGGGTTGGGGTGAACTGATAATGAACAAACGGAACTTAATGTCATGCCATGGAGGTCTTGCTTGGGGTCAATGTGTGACTTGTCATCAGTTACTGGAGGTGCAGTGCTGGTGCTAGGGCTGGTGCTAGTAGATTTGATCATGGGTATTGCTGATGTTAATACCATTGCTGGTGATGCCAATCGTGACATGGTTAGTCGGAATTTATCAGAAATGGACAGATGATGACGCTGAGTTGAGTAACTAGCACAGTGTCGTACTTGTTGTTTAAATGATGCATTGACAAGGTGGTTGGTGGTTAATGTTGATATTTTTGGGACTAATTGACATATTCGATGCATGGGTAGAAGTGTAGAACCAACGTGGGTATAAAGCAAAGTGTGATATGTATATCTCTACTGGTGGATTTAGTCTCCTCGCTGTGATTCTTTTTTGTTTTGCTGCAATTTTTTCTTCTTTCTCTTTTCTTCCCCTTTGCTTTCTGGTCGTCTCTGTAATAAAGAATAGGTGATGTGTAATACCATGAAGTAGCAATTGAACTCTATAAAGATATGTTGTTGGGTGTATGTGTTTGAGATTGATTGGAACTTGCTACATGTCCAAGGAAATGGGAAGAGCTGAATAGTGGCCAACTTTGTTCCTCGATGGCTTATTGATTGCAGAATTCCCGTATTAAGTTGAGTGATAACTATTATCCTACTTCAAATGGCGTCTCTCTATCCTGATACGACATTGTGTGGTGCACGGATTTTTGTAGCAAGAGATGTTATCGACATAAAGAGTATGAGGATGCAAAATCTGAGATAAGCTTTTCAGGAAGATAAGATCGTGTTTAACGTCAACTCCCTAGAAGATGTTTATTTCACAAAATGGGGTGGTCACATACGATATCTCCTTTTAAGTTCTGCTCTGTTTCATTTTGTTCCAAAATGGTGAACACTCCCACGTGGACAAACTTTGCATGAGATTTGCGGTCAAGTAGCATAGACTCCCAACTAACGTACAACTCAATCAGCAGCTCCAATACAAACTCTCTTACAGGGGTCACACAAGTGGTGGAACTTCTTCGCAGCCCTGTCAGTACGCGTCATCTCTCATCCCCTGACTCACCGCGTGTTTGAACTCTCTGACAGACAAGGCTTAGGCAGAGTCGGCTTTAAGATACTTTGTTTTTGTATGAGTCACGTGCATGTGTTGTTGGTTTTCTTTTTTCTTGTGCTTGTTCTTATTCAGGCAGTGTAATTAATTATGCAAAATGGTTAGAACCGGATCTAAAAATAGATCACCAAGCACAGGAGAGTGAGAGTGTTCAGTTAACCACACTGTAAAAAGTGATCCAGTATAGCCCTACAGATTTATTAACATTACGTTGTATCTTGAGATATTTTACAAGGCTTCGTTTTGCTTCGAAAAGGCTTTTGATTTCAACGATGAAAACTCTTCGGTCCGGGATTATTTTGTGTAAATTACAAAAACAAATAAGCCGATGAAGGTTTTTCCATAGGTTATCAAAGAAAATTTCAACTCCCAAAAAAAGTACTTTAAAATGGAGTAGATCTGCTGTTTTTTTTAGAAAAAAAAGGGCAAGAAAAGGATTGTAGTGACTTTTATCTTTTATTTTGCATCGCTTTCCATCTTTTCAGCTCATAGACAAATGCTTCAGATATTATTCCTACTTTACTTTACTGTGGCTGCTATCGCCAAAAGCGCAGTTGAAGTACTTCAATTCGACAATTTCGGATACTCCGGAGCTTATTCGCGAGTCAGTAAGCTCAGTGACATCTACAAAGATTCGTGTTCGTGTGAAGTAGATTCCACGCAAGTGACTTTTTCCGGTGTCAATAGTCCCTTGAATGAAGAGGTCAGTGTTCATTTCAGAGGCCCATTGATTTTGAACAAGTTCGGATCATACGTTTCAAATGGGTTTACACTTGGGGATGACTCGTCAGGAGATTGGAATAGACTTAGTTATTATGAAGCTTCTAGCGGAACTTCGGAAAATGTCACATTTTTAACTCGTGCTGGTAAGAATTCGTCGTGCTTGGGTTACGGATTGACTTATGCTAGTGACAACGGTACTGGTGCTGCAGACTCGACCACCGTTTTGGCCGAAAACTCGTTAATCAACTCCAATGACGAGTATGTCATATTCTCCAACATTAGTTGTGGCTCCTCGGGGTTGAACAATGATTGTGGTGTTTATAGATCAGATATACCTGCTTACCATGGCTTTTATGGAACCACCAAGATGTTTTTATTCGAATTCAAGATGCCTAATGAAACAAAGACGTCAACCTCGATTTCCAACTATAACATGCCGGCAATTTGGTTGTTGAATGCGCAAATTCCAAGAACTGCTCAATACTCATCCAACGTCAATTGTTCATGCTGGAGAAGTGGATGTGGTGAATTTGACATTTTCGAAGTGATGAATTCTACTGATTATACTCATTTGTACTCCACCGTCCATGACTACCAAGGTACTGGCGATATTGAAACCGGGATGGCAATCAGCTCATACATCGAACGTGACTTGACGGGAACAATGGTTGGTGGTGTTGTTTTTGATGCTAATGGAGATGTCACTGTGTGGGTCAGTAACTCAACCTCCTTTGATGAAACTGTTTCGGCATCAGATGTAAACCAATGGGCAAACAAGGAAGCTTCTGCTGCTACTACTACTTTAAGCTCCGTGTCATTGGCACTGACCACAGCCTCAGGTAGCTCAAGTAGTAAGAAAGGCGAGGCCCAAGCTTACAAACCGTCCATGTTGTTCAACTTGCTTGCTGCAATTTTAGTATATTTCATTTAAACGTTTAATAAAATTACGAATATAGACTTTAGCTTTTATAATCACAGTATGCTATAATGAGACGAGAAAGCTCTGGATGGTCCCTGAATGAGACAAATGTGTCGTCAGTCACTCCAATTAAGGACTTGTTGACTTCAAGTCTACCATTTTCCCATCGGCTGGCTCCCTCCATGTCTGTTAGTTCAATACCACCACCATCTCTCAGTCCCTGTTGTGTTTGCCTAATATTTCTTAGCAACGTCTCGATTTTATCCCTGTACAACGTCTCTATTTCATCACTTATATTGTCAACAAAGTCAACCTTGTATTTCAGCGGTAATTCCAGTTTGTCCATTCTCATTGGCCGATAGGTTTGTGCTAGTTTCGTACTGTCCTGAATAGAATGAATGTATGCTTTGTTGTTGCTGATTAATCGACCAGGCTCATTGCTTGTATCATCGATGAGGTGCAAAATAGGATGTAGCGTTATATCGGACCTTTTATTCGTAGTGGCACTGGCGGCATTTACAACAGCAGTTAGACGAATGGCATTTCCCACAGGTAGCACTGCAGTGCTTGAATTTGCGTCAACTTTGGTTAATGACTGGACATAGGGATTACTACTTAACTCACTGCGATTGTAGAAACCATTTTGCATGAGGTTGCTATGATGTTTCTTTGGTACATCATTGAGCCATTTAGTCGGATTAGTCAATAATGGATTACGTAGTATTCGTTGATTTCCTGATAATTGTGACATATTCTTTTTTTTTTTTTCAGGAATTTGACGTGGTTTTTATGTGGGGTAAAGTAATCATGAAGGAGTTAAAGTCGGGGTCCTAATGGTGGGGGTCTGCACCGTTATCAATTTTTTTATTGTCCGTGTTTCTTTTTCTTTCTTTCTTTCTTTTCTTTTTTCTTTTTTTGAGTAATGATCCGGACTGCCTATTTGGGAAATACACCATATGTGGTAGGTCCTGTTGCAATAAAGATACAATAACATTTGAGGAGAAGAAGGCGTCATTTGTTTCTTACAAGTTATGTCTTGTGCATTCGGATGATAGCTCTATTTCCAACTCCTTTTCAATAAAGCCCATTCTTTTGCCTGAAATTATCATTCAGGCTTTTTTGTTTTTTCTATTCTTTTAATTTTTGACTTTCTAGGATTTACTCAGTTTCTATTTTTAGTATATAAAATAAAGCGCCCACATGGTTATGTTTGCTCAAAGTCGCAAAATAATGATAACGCAAGGCCAATAAATAATTAGTGGTAGATAAATTTTACTTCAACCAAACAGTTTCTTTTTCGTCTATTCCATTCTCCTTATTGTTTACTTTTGATTTTGTGTTTATATTGTTTCAACTGCTGCAAATTTACTTAATGTGGTTATATTATTATGAGAGAGATATTTTTATTGTTCGACAGGAGTTGATTAGCGATTCTGGAATGTGTTAAAAATTAAAACTTTAGGACTTAAAACAAATAAGTACTAAAAACCTACTATGGGATATGGTTGCCATGGAAACCTGAAACAAATTACACCTTATTAACATTCAATATCCACTTTTCCCCCCCCCCTTTATCTTCTGTGTCTATATAGCTTCTCACTCATTTGTAAAAAGTATAAAGTTAAATCAATATTCCTGAATAGAATAATGCATTTACCACAGTCCCACACGTTTAAACAAAAAAAGGGTCCCAAAGTTTTGCTACATTCGCTGATAAAACATTTGGACAAAGTTTGCTTTTTATGTTTGTCTTTTTACCCTTCATTTTGACCTTGGGTGCAACTGCTCCAATCGTTACCAACACCGTCATAGTTACTCAAACTAATGGAGTAGATCAGAACTTGCCAACTGCTCAGGCACTAAGTGTACAAATAACCGCATCATTAGTGCAAAATGCTCAAGTTGACTCCATTCAAACTGCTAGTACCAGTGGTTCCAATTTTTTGCAAGAGATTGCTCAACTTTTCGGTTTTGGATCGGCTTCTTCCACTTCGTCAGCCGTGGCGACTACAGCACCTGCTGCTAACACAGCATCACCAGTTGCTCCCACCACCACCACATCGCTAGCTGCACCAACGACAACAGCACTGGCTATTGGATCACTTTCACCACTGCCATCATCTGTATCTGCTCAGCTGACTTCTGGAGTACCAATATCATCAGAAACTTCACCTACGCAGTCATATTCGGCATCTTCTGCATTAGAATCATCCCAATCTTCTGATTTTGATCTTGATGAAGCTGTACCTTCCACACCACAATCAGGCAACGCATATTTGATAACGGTCAACAAGCTTTGGCAAAGGTTCTGGGGAAACGGGAAATGGAACCAAGAGGATAGCATTTGTCAGGATAATTCCTTTGAAACGCCATCAGTGTGGGATATGGCAGTCTTGGGCAAAGCCATAGCTGATTCGGGCGACAGTAATGGGCTCGAGACTACCATATCGCGGATCTTGGAATACTACGATTCAACTACTGGTGCGTTTTCATCGACTCCTAATTCTCCTCTGGATATCTACAGTGATGACAATGCTCAACTATCATGGGTGTTCATTGCTGCATACAAAATGACCAATAACCAGCAGTACTTGAAGTATGCCGAGGGTATTGTGGACTTTTTAAAGACGCAAAATTATCAGAATACTGGCGGGATCATTTGGCAAAAGGACAAGTCTTATATTGCATCGATTTCTACCACTGAAGCTGCTTTAAGTGCAATGAGACTCTACGAGGTTAATGGTGACGACTCCTTGGTTGAGTTTGCCCAGAGTTGCATGAACTTTATGTCGAAATACTTGCAGGATAGCGACTCTTTATTCTACGATGGGTTGGACTCCAGTTCCTGGTCGATCAACAAGGGGAAATTGACCTACACCGTTGGATGTGCAATCAGCGCTTTGGTCAAGATTGGTACACAAGATGCTTTGGAAAAGGCTTTGGATCTTGCCACCGCTGCAACTAACCAAGACGGTGCATTTTATACCTCACAAAAGGTCTGGAACAACAGTCTCAAGTATGTTCATTTATTGTTTGTTGGGTTTGGTGACGCTTTTGGTACTGGTAAATTTGACAAGTTCAAAGACGAAGTAACAAAGCAAGGAAATTACATTTACGAATTCTTGCAGGATCCCGATGATTCAAACCTTTATTTCGACCTGGCCACCAGTGGAACACCAGACACTTATGCTAAATACGCCAAGGTTTTCTCTACCTCAGGATCTACATACAAACCCAATGAGGGTCTTTATTGCAGCGGTAGCTCGTCGGGTCCAGCACCAAAAGATTTGTTGATAAATGCCAGTGCCGGTCAGATTTTGTACCAATTGGCAAACNCCCCGGTCCCCCCCCCCCCCCCCCCCCCTTTCTTTCCATAGTTTAATAGCAAAAATAGATGGACTTTTATTAGATAAGCTCTTGGCGGTTGCAAATAGGGAAATTTTGGCGCTACCGGTATGATACAGGAGCATTGTAAAGGCTTATAATGGTACGAAAGAGATCACAACTGCTTTTCATGCCCAATTTTTGTGGAAGATATTGTTTCTAAATTGTGGCTCGGTTCTTTTGAGATATTTGATAAAACCAAATATGGCAGGATAAATTAGCAATTTGCAAATCATGGCCGCCACAGTTGACACAAAACGTAAAAAATAACAATAGAGTCTAGAAGTTTAATCTGTCAAAACAAAGGAGGATTGAAGGCAGACCCGACGTGCGCAATAGAATTCGCTCATTGGAATTTTCAATGAATAGAAGAATTGTGAACGCTTGTGAAGTTTCTGCATACCGAACCAGTCCCTTATCATCGCACAAAATTTAGACTTCAAAGATACTTAAAGAGGATTGGATTCCATAAAAAGCTTTCTCCTTATGTGATATATATCCTTTGCCCCACAAAATGGAACCTTCTCTTTCGCAGGGTGTAGGCTACGGCCTAATTGTTGGAGGCGGAGCCTTCTTTGCAATAGTTATGAACTACGTCACATTCTTGCAAAACAAATTTAGCATCTACAACTCGAAAAAAGTGGACGAGTTTGTTTCCGGGAGTAGGTCGGTTGGATTCGGGTTGCTTCTCAGCGGGATTCTTTCCAACTGGACTTGGAGCTTGACATTGTTGGAGTCGGCGGTAAAGAGCTATGATATTGGAATCAGTGGCAGTTATTGGTACGCCATTGGTGGGTTAATGCAAGTCAGTGTCTTTTCGGTTGTGTCATCAAAGATTAAAAAGAATGCCAATTTAGTAACCACGTTTCCTGAAATGGGTTACTTCCGATTCGGAAAAGCTGGCCATTTAAGTTTTCTTTGGTGTGGCTTTGTGTGTAATGCCATTGTCAGTTCATGTATCTTGTTGGGGGGTTCGGCCGTGTTTAATGCTGTAACTGGAATAAGTCAGTATGCTGCGTTGTTTTTAATACCTTTTGGATGTGCCATCTATGTTAGTTTCGGTGGGTTAAGGGCAACATTTATCTCTGATGCTACCCACACATGCATTATTTTGGTGTTTATTATTGTGTTTATGTTTGAAGTCTACTTTGGCAGTGATAAGATTGGCTCGCCAAAGAAGATGTGGGAATTGCTTGAGTCGTTGCCTCCAGTTGACGACAATTACCACGGTTCATACTTGACATTCAGGTCGAAGCAAGGAGCAATTTTTTCAATCGTGAGTATTGTTACTGGGTTTGGTCTTGTTGTTAATGACCAAGCTTATTTATCGAGGGCGGTGGCAGCTGATCCCAAAATCACATCAAGAGCTTACTTTTTTGCTTCGGTGTGTTGGTTCGTGATACCCTTTGCCATGGGTGCCGGTTTAGGATTAGCGGGCAGGGCATTGTCTGTGTACGATGATTCCCCCACGCTTTCCGAATTTGAAGTTGGCGAAGGATTAGCCCCAGTGGCTGCCGCTACGTACTTGATGGGAAAATCAGGCTCGGCAATGATTTTGGTGATGATCTTCTTCTCGGTGACTTCATCATTTGCTGGGGAATTAATCGGCACATCGACTTTGATTAGCTATGACATTTTCAAGCGGTACATAAAACCGGATGCGACACCAAAACAGGTTGTGAGAGCTGCCAAAATCAGTGTTTTTGGATGGGCTATTTTCTCGTCATGTTTAGCTTCGATCTTCTACGGTGCTGCAAAGATAAGTATGGGATGGTTGTTTAACTTCCTTGGGTGTGCTACTGGTGCAGGAGTTTTTCCCATTGCCCTTAGTTTTACGTGGAGGGATCTCAACAAGATAGGTGCTGTGGGAGGAGCAGTTGGAGGTATGTTTTTGGGCATTATTGCCTGGTTGGTCACATGCAAGACGTACACAGGAGAAGTTAATGTCACCAATTTATCAGATCAGTGGGTTTCTTTTACTGGTAATGTTACGGCTTTGTTTATGGGTGGATTCATTTCCATTGTATCTTCCTTAATCTGGCCAGCAAAATTTGATTTCGAACAGACTAGAAATAGAACCAGTTTAATAAATAGGCAGAGCCACGATGCAGCTCAAGGGTCTACAAATGAAAATGAATATGAAAATGAAAAGGCAAGGGGTTTGAAACAATCGCTGGTGGAAATAACTCAGTCTTCTACAGAACTCTCCAATAGTGAAGCACCCACTGAAGAGTTGGACATGAATTTGGAAACAGTCATCGATCATAAGCATTTAGACCATCAATTCAAAAAGTATGGGATATTGGTTGCTATACTTGCGCTAGTTATGGCAATTGTTATTCCTGTTCCCTTGAGTGCTTCTGCTTATATCCTTAGTCCTAATTTCCTTTTGGGTACGGTCATCATTATCATCATCTGGTTGTTTTGTTCCTTCTTTTACGTAGTGGTGTTGCCGCTAGTTGAGGCTAGACATAGTATCTGGAACATTTTGAAATTGTTGGTTTCCAGGGGTAAAGCCCTTGAGAAGATGTATTAAGTTTGTATTCATGTTTAATAGAGGAGTTATACGTCTAGTATTGGTATTGATGGGTGAATCTTTTCTTTTGTGTAATACGTTTCCTTTGGTGTGCATATAAACGCACATCCCATCTCAAGCCAAACAAAAAAAAATGTAGAACAACAGCACCAGGCTAGACCAACTCTAAAACCAGAACATCATCCATACCTCATCCCCCCATTGTACAGAAATGAGTCAAGATATAATACAGAATTTACTACGTAATCCCCAAGATATATTCAAGCTACAGAATGAAGAAGACGGATCAAAGTCCAACATTTTCAATGACTTGGCGAAAACCATCATCAATCCCATCGTGAAGGATTATTCGGTGCTTGATGAATTATATACTGATGGATTGGATTCATCGCAAGTATTTGGGCAGACAAAGATGATATTGGATGGAATAGGTAGTAAGTTACTAAGCGAGGATATTCCAAGTGTGAGGGAGAAACTTGGTGAAGTTGAACAGAGCGAAGACGAAGATGGAGAGGGCGAGGAAGGTGAAGAGAGTGAAGAGAGTGAAGAGAGTGAGGAAGAAGTAGGCGATGGAAGCGAAGAAGACGAAAATGTGGAATTTGAAAGAGGTGTGGATGATTATGAGGAAAGTGGTGAAAGTGCAGAAGAAGATGATGAAGAAGAAGACGAGGATGAGGATGAGGATGAGGATAAGGAGGAAAGGGAATTATCAGACGATGGTGAAACTTTGGTTGGTGATGACGAAGAAGGTTCCGATACGGAAGTTAAACATACAAAGGATGTATTTGGTTTAAATGATGGATTCTTTGATATTGATGAGTATAATAAACAAGTTCTTGCGCTTGAAAATGACCAAGCGGGGGGTGATGATAATAACGATGATGACGAAGAGATTGATTACTTTGGAAGTTTAAGTGATGATAGTGAAGAAGAACAAATGGATTACTATGGCGATTTTTATGATAAGCCAGGTAAAGTGAATGTTGAACTGTGGCCCCCGAAGAAGAAAGTTGATGCTCACGAAGATGATGATATAAGTGAAGGTGAGTTTGCTGATGAAGATTACGATAATGCCATCAACTCAGCCAGACTTGACTTGTTTGCTGAAGGTGAGCCAAAAGGACAAAAACTGAATGAGAAGAATATGTCGTCGTATGAAAAGCAACAGTTGGCATTGCAGCGTGAAATTGAAAAATTGGAAGCTGAATTAGTTGCCGATAAGAAATGGACGTTAAAGGGTGAAATTACTTCGAATGAGAGGCCAAAGGAATCGTTGTTGGAAGAAAATGACCTTTCATTTGATCGTACAGCAAAACCAGTGCCAACAATCACTCAAGAAGTGACTGAAACTATTGAAGACTTGATTAGGAAAAGAATCAAGAGTGATGAATTTGATGATTTGCCAAGAAGGATTGTTCAAGATTTGTCCAAGTTTCACCAAGGACCTAAAGCGGAAGTGTCACAGCAAAAGTCATCGAAATCTTTAGCTGAGTTGTATGAAGATGAATACAATGATGTTGATGCACAACAAGAGGAGCTTGATGAGGCAGTCAAGAAGCAGCATGAAGAAATTAATGAATTGTTTACGAAGGTGACGCATAGATTGGATGCCTTGTGTTCGGCCCATTTCATTCCTAAGCCACATGAGGTGAAGAATATTGAAATTAAGGTGACTGATGCTAGTGCTCCGTCCATCAGTATGGAGGATGCTCAACCATTGAATGTGTCGAGCGAATCTAGATTGGCACCACAAGAGATATACAAAGTCGGTGATGATGCTGTCAAAGGTAATGGTGTAAAGGGAAAGTCTGAAGTTCAGTTAAAGTCGGGTCTTTCTTATTCCAAAGATGAACTCAATCGTGAAGAAAAACAACGATTGAGAAGAGCCAATAAGAGAAAGAAGTCAAAACAATTTAACGAAAGACAAGAACACAAGAGACAAAAGTTGAAACAAACTCCTGAACAACATAAACAAAGGCAATCTAAGACTGGTGAAGTTGTTGATACGTTGTCTAAGGCCAAGAATGTGAGTGTTATTGGAACAAAGGGTGAGTTGAGAGACGTAAAGGGTAATTTGAAGAAAAATAACGGACCACAAACAGGAAATAGCTTGAAACTATAAGATATAGTAGAAACTGTGTATAATTTATATGGTTTGAAGACGCGAATCAATCACTTGTTAAGAAAGAGAACTAGAAATGAAAATTAGACCTTTTTCTATCATGTAAAATGAAAATGTATCGGGGTTAAAATCCCGGGAATAAAAAGTCACTGAAATTAGGTCACAAAAGGGCAATTTTTAATAACGTTAATTTATTTTTCTTCGCCTGCTGTCATTAAAAAATCGGCCCGTTTACAAAACGCCAGCCTAAGGAATAATTTAACTCCGGTGTAATAGAAAGACAAAAAAAAAAAGAAAAAAAAAATATTTACTACGCGACAAAAAGGTCGAGTAAAACATTTTCTTGGCAGGGGTGGATGAGGGAGAAAAGACAAGGACAAGGCACACACACACACACACTTTTTATGGATGTCTTTATGTCTTTATATTCAGTGGAATTAAAACGCTCTTATCTCCAGCAGATGTATATCCTTCAACAAACTCTACAAATAGACCGTGTTTTTAAGATTGCTAATGAACGGCGATAATGGGATTATTCTCTCTTTTTCGTTTAGCAACAGATTTTATCCGATGGCGGCAACCGCGGAACAAATCAAGAGTGCTGTCTCGTCAACATAGTGTGACTTCCTTACCGAAAGAAGCAAAATAAATAATAGGTGACAGCAAATGAAGTGAAATAAGCCTTGTTTCAAAACACTGTTGGCTAGTTGATAAACGGTTGTTGATACGGTTGTTGATACGGTTGTGAGTTTTTGCATACTGCCTGTTGTAAAGTCGGATGTAATTATCGTGTAGTAAGAAGTGTTTTCTATTAGTTTCGGAACAGCTTTTAACCTCCGAAAGGATATATAATATCTATTTACTTTCTGACGCGTAATTTGTATATATGTCTCTCTCTATCTACCAATATCCTTTATGTATCTCCTCCCATTGACACGGACATGGACAGACACACACACACGTTTTTGTGCAACATCAACATTTAATTTCTTTTTATTTGAGAAATAAAAATTAATTTTTTAATTTCATTTTTAATTTATCTTTTTCTTACGACAGGCAGAAAAGTATAAGAAAAGTGTAATATAAAATACAATCATAATTCTAGCAACATTCCAGAAAAACAAAACTATACTACACTATACTAGACACACAACAGACAACACAAGTTATCAAAAGGAAGTTCACTAGATATAACCACTTCTACTATCACCCACTTCCACCCACAAAGATTAACTAACTTACTCCACCACCCCATTACCAGTCCAGAGAGGAAACAGTTATATCCTTTCAGTTCATTTTATCTTCCCTCTTTTGACCACATTCACCCCTCCTTCCCCACCCCACTCCACTTGTTCAATACAAATACAATCGCTTGTGAATGGAGCTAACTTTGGGTCCCCCCTCATACGTACGACAAAAGATGCTTTCTGCCCAATTTATGGCAAAACTATGCACTTTACCATGGCCTGTTGTTAAGACTATACTAGAGTATTACACTGTTGGCACAGTATACTCAAAAACCAACAAGGAGTTCAAACTGTCGCTATACAAGAATGTGTTGGTGGCAATGGAATGCCATATGGCAATGAACCTTCAAAAGAAGGATATGAAGGCAGTATGTTATGAACCTATTGATAAGTTGTTAAAGAGGTTCAAGAAGAATCCTATGGCCAAACAATTGAATGCATTTGGAGAAAAATTTGATGAATGCAGCTATTGGATCCACAAGGCAGAGTTTCCTATAGAAAAGACTAATGTTGTGGTTTATTTCCACGGAGGAGGATATTTGTTGAATATGATTGATTCACAACTTACATTCAGTGCTGCATTACATTTTGCCTTGGATGACAAAACAGCAGCCAGAACTTCAATATTGGTGGTTGATTATTCACTAACCATGTTTGATCACATATATCCTACCCAATTGTACGAATGTTTACGTGCTTATAACAACTTGGTTAAAGCTGGGTATAATAACATCATTCTCATGGGAGATTCTGCTGGAGCTCATATGTCATTATCACTCGCTCGAGCCATTGCATATCCGGAAGAGATAAAACAACAATTTGACTACTTTAGTCAGTTTAAATTAAACTTTAACGTGGCTGATTTACCGCAACCTAAAGCATTAATATTGGATGCCCCCTGGGTACAGCCATGTACGGCGCCGCTTCCATCGAGACACCATGTTGACACGACGGGTGACATTATTGGCTATGACATCAATTTGGGCACTTATCTTGTTGAAGATTTGGACCAAAAGTTTATAAACAATTTCCTCAAGTTTACAAACACCAACTGGCTAGACCACTGGCAAAATGTTGACGCAATAAATAATGGAAACACCATCATTATTGCTGGTGAACGCGAAGTGTTGCGTGATGGAATGGAGGATTTCTATAATATTGTTAACAAGAATGGCAATATCGAGTATTATGTTGAACCAGGTGGAATCCATGCCGGAATGGTTTATATTGAGAGTTTGGACTACATGAGTAAAAAGGGAGCTAAGCGTGCTTTGAAAGGTGATTTCAAGGATAAATATGGCATCAATTTAGTATCGCAGTTTCTCAATAAGCGCGATTTTGTATAGAAGTAAGTGGCGCTGGCGCTGGCGTGCATAATTAATATAATTGCTTGATATATTTTACTAGCATTTTCGTCTATGTAGAAATTGATTTTCTTTCGCATTTGCGATAGGTTGAGTTTCTTTGGGTCTGTCGTCTCTATAGCATGAGACATACTTCTATGGTAACATACTTTAAGTGCTTCTTAATAGTGCTGAATGATTTGGATAATGCTTGATTTTTTATCCAGTTTGAACGCGTTTTAGCATAAGTAACATAATTTAATGGTTTATCGTTCACTTTATTTTTGTTTTTGTCAAACCACTGCTTGATATTTTTTTTTTTTGGTTGCAAAATTGGGATAAATTTTCAACTGTACCCATTTCGTACTTTTTAGGTCTTAATCTATGGAAAAAATCACAATTAAGAAGTTTAAATGGGAATTTATACCAAATAGGTGTGTTAAGTGGGGATTTGATTTAAATTACGCAAGTTAAAAAAGAATTATATATACTGGGCGTCATTGTAAAAAGTGATTAAAATTTGTACGACTGGAATAAACTCAAGCTCAAAAAACGGTAATTTTAGTGCTCTGACGCAGTTGTCGAGCCAATGATCTGGTGGCGTAGCTAGGTAGCGCGCCCCGCTCACAGTACTAAATATTGGAACCGGGGAGGTCGCGAGTTCAAGTCTCGCCTAGATCATATAAAATTAACACCAATTTTTTTTTTCTCTCCTTCTTTTTTGCAGCTTAATTTTTACGACTCTCCCCTACTTTCCTGGTACGTAAACGTCTCTGAATTAATCTACTCGAGTTCTTCAATATCAAGCTGTTGAAATATACCTATATAACCTAAAAAAACCATATACATATATATGATGACGATGCATCTTGATTTAGTCGTCGTCACTATCCATGTCATCACTGTCGTTGTCATCATCGTCACTAATATCATCGTCGTCACTACTATCATCATCGTCTTCCTCATCTTCCTCTTCATCATCATCATCCATATGACTTCCAGAAGCACTATCTTCATCGTCATCTTCCTCGGGATTGACTTCGGACCATTCGACATAATTCTGATCCACTAATTTTTTACACATGGGTAAAACCAAAGGATCAAAGGGGAAATAAGCTTCCAAGTCCAAAAACTCTTGTTTTTGTTTGAAATTGCCCACGGCTGAAGGCAAGACTATAGACCCATTAGTTTGCAACATTCTTTCCCTCTTGTTGTGTTCAATGATTGAGTAACAATAGCATACATTCAATTTAGTGGCTAATTTGGCAAAGATGTAGACTACCGTTTCGTCGCAGAATTTTAATGGGTTGAATTTGACGATGATTACACGTTGGAAAAACTTGTCGATATCGCACTCCCATTCTGACGAGGAGGAGGAGGAGGATGTAGTTGACGTTGTCGATGAGGTGTCTTTGCGTAATTGTTCATGTCTGAAACAAAATATATATAATAACGCCTGAAATGCGGAATAAAAAAGCTTAAACCGTTCCATACCCCCAGTTTGTTGCGATTTGTGCTTAGATTCAACATCAAATGTCTCTTGTTCCCTTTCGATGATGTACTTGTTGAGCCAACCCATGAGGTAGCTCACAATGAAAACAACCTGATGACGCGACAAGTTTTTAGCACGAGCAATATAGGACGATAAATATTGCATGGCTTTAAGTCTCTTTTCAACAATTTCATTAGGATTGAATGCGACATCAATGAGTAAAACCAAGAAGGAGTCGGCAAGTTCTTGTTGATATTGAGTTATGCGGAACAAAATGAATTGAATCAGTTTTGTGAAATGAGTAGGCAAGATGTGACTTTTGAATAATGAGTTTATTGTATTGAATAAGGTGACTCCATTACCGTTATTTAGTTCCTCAGTTGTGAATGAGTTTGCAGTTTTTGTGAATAGTAAATGCATGATGTTGTCCAATTTTGATGCAAGAGCTTTGATGTTTCTGGTTGAGTTTGCTGATTCCACCCACTCTACTTCGCCCAACTCTTCATCCTCATCTTCAGAGTCACCTCCAGCTCCAACACGACCTCCAGCCTCACTCTCAACTCCCACATTTTCTTCTTCATCCACCTCTAGTAGCTCTTCATCATCATCTTTTCCATTAATTAACTCCTCAATCTCATCGTCATCCAAATCATCCAATTCGTTTTGCAATTCAACATCAAGCTTAATGCAGCATTCAATGATTAGCTGCCATATACTAAACTGCAACTCAGGACAGTAAGTCAATATCTGCATCAAGTTACCAACATAGTTTATAACCTCTCCGGTAGATGACGAAATGTGATGCGGGAAATTGCTTTGCAACACTTGTGGTATCATATTTATACTAGTGGGAATATACCGCAATATCTTTTGTAAAATTTCATGATGACGCGTGAAGTCTCTATCCACATCAAACAGTTCAAATTCACGAACAAGTTTATTCAATACTTCAGTCAAAAATTTAGGCAGTGTACTAACCAATACGGTTAGGAAATGCGCATATAAATCTATAAAGGTGGTGTATACCTCTTGATCGACATCATTATTATCAGTTATGGCCAACCATTTATACCGAAGAATGGCAAAAATCAAATTATTGCATGCACGGCCATCTAGTTTCGATGTATTGTTGATTAATCCTTTTAATATTATGCTGAAATGGGGTAATGTGATAGCCTCTGGGCTAGGTTTCGAAGCGCTGATCTTATCAGTCAATGTGTCGATTTGCAAGGTGTCATCCTAGAGAGACAGATAAAAGTTAGTAATATTATCAAATGCTATCGAAAAGGGGGAACAGCTGTAAGAAACATCCTATTTCTCTTCGTTTCCTCTTCCCTCTCCCTCTCTATCTATCTCAAACAACATACCTTTTCCAAGGAAGCAAATGCAGATTGAACGTAAGCTGAGTACATCTTTTCCGTAAACTCATCGTCATTTGAGGCAGTGGTGGTAGTGGTTGCATTGGTGGTGGTGGTGGTCATCGCAGTTGATGCGTCGTCTAGCGTCATTTTCTTACTCCTTTTCCTTGCAGGTACAACTTGAGTATCTATTTCTCGACTTCTCTTTATTGGATCTTCTAATGACATTTGGGTTATTCTGATGCAGAGTTGTGGTTTTAAGCTTCAGTTGATGAAACTATTTTGGATTATGAAGAGCAGAGCAGAGAAGGGTGAAAAAAAAAAAAAAAAAATTAAAATTTAAAAAAAGGAGGAGAGAGAAAGAGACAAAGAGAGAAAGGGAGAGGGGAGTGTTTTGTGTAACTCTTTTTCATCCACAGTTCTTCTAACTCTTTCAATCTCAATCCCAAACTGACAAGGAGACAAGTTAGTAGTGTTACGCAGACATTGAAAAGAGCTATAGGTTAATGTAGATGACCTCATTTCATAGTTCCAAACAGATGTGACAATGCTTCCTCTGAGACAAAGATCACAAGGTGTCTATTGTGTTTGACATGAAGTAGAAGTAGGAATCATGAGCTTAGTTGAGGGAATGCATAAAAGATTATGGCACCGTAGCTATTCTCGCTTTTTAGATTAGACATTGGGAGGCTTTGGTGAACGACTTTTCAGTTACATCAAAAGTTGGAAAGGGAAGCTGTGTACAACAAAAGGTAGCGCAGTTTTCCAATTTTTAGGGAAAGGATTACATTCTTGGGGTTTCAATATTTGTCTCGTGTTGAAAACACTTCACCACCAAAGCACAACCAATAACAACAAAAAGATATGACCACGGTTGAATTGCACTCGAAGTTCTTATTAAACCTATCCGATATCGAGGCTAGGAAGATCGATTTAAACTTTGGGGTGCTACTTGGCCTCCAAGATAGAGACAAGTTTATCATAGCTACATCATTCGAGATTATCAATAGTAACAACACAATTGATTACGAGTTTTTGTACAAGAGATACAATCAATTGAAGCTAGTATATCCTGAATTTACTATACTAGGAATATACCACATGAGTGAAAGCAATTCGTCGACAATAGCCATGTCTCAAGAAGTACAGAGTTGTAGTAAATCATACGACATTGCAATCAACCCCCACCAGATTTATGTAACTTACAACAAAGACGACAAAGAGCATCCATTCAAGTCTTATTCTGCCAATGACTCTCATATGCTTCAAACTACAATCGCCATTAGTGAAACTGAAAACATAACTGCGTCAACAATTGACAAACACAAGATTTATTTCGAATCCAATGGCAAACGTCAAAGAGAACCTACAAATATAAAGAAACACATAGGTGATGTTGCCCATGTGGTAAAAGTTTTACAAAAGCTTGATAAGAATAAGGGAAAGGAGAAGAAGAACGAGGACGACGTGGAAGAAAAGACCGACGGGGATCATTCCACCTTGCTAAAGTTGCAAACAACCCAGTTGGCGTTATTGACTGAACAGAAAGCCGTCTTGGATAGTGCACAAAGTCATCTTGTGAAGCTTTGGAGATTGTCTTAAGCGTTAGGCACGTTTGAATGTACACCCTTCTCTTTGAAGTCTTCTAACTCTACTTCTCTTCACAAAGTTTGTCCTTGTCTATGTATCTCTTGTATAAAAACACAAAACTGGTATACACGAGAGTCACAATTACCCCAGCTTTGTATCTTCTGCTTTAACCTGTTGCCTTT
This sequence comes from Lodderomyces margitis, assembly GCF_024628925.1. Classification (NCBI taxonomy): domain Eukaryota; kingdom Fungi; phylum Ascomycota; class Pichiomycetes; order Serinales; family Debaryomycetaceae; genus Lodderomyces; species Lodderomyces margitis. The sequence goes on along the minus strand of NW_026261901.1, from coordinate 95,506 downwards.
AACTAAAATGACTTAGCATCTGTTAAAGTCTTGGTTACGATGAACCTAGGACTGTGCCAGGATTAAAAAAAGTTTGAAGCTCTACATCATCTTCAAATGGGATTGGGTTGCTAGCAGGTTGGTATAAATATTGATGAGAATGTAACAAAAGAGACAAAAGAAATCAGTCCATGATATTTATATTACAAATGACGAGTTTTGGTGTAAATCTGCAATAGGAATTATATTTTGGTAGCTTTTATAATTGATTGAGTTTAACCTGTTTTGGGGTTCAGGAACAAGGCACTCTGCAATTTACTACAATATTTACACCTCAGTTGAAGTTTGGCCAATCCAATGGAAGAAACTATATATTCATTCGAAGGTGGGGCAGTGTGAAATTGAAAACAATATTGCAACCTAATGCAACTTAGAAAAAGGAGATTTTTTTTTGGTTGCAAAACAAAACGTACATTTGAGTATCATTATTAATCCTGTTTTGATAACAAGACTAGTTTACAGGGAAATATGATTACTACTGGTATATCTTGATATCTCTATCGCTATCTTTTTCACTATCTGTCACCATCTCCGAACCCAGAAAAAATTCATATCCATTTATGCCTTGATCGCCGTTCTCAAGGAAATGGAATAAAGGTTTTCAATTGAATAAACCAAGCTGGTCCATATAACTAGGAAAGTGACTGCTTCTAATTACCGGAATATACCATCTCAAGACGAACTCTAACAACCTCCCCATTTGAATCATCAATTACAAGTATCTGTTTGAAATCATAGCCCACCCTTCGGCGATGATAGCCTATTATGCTGCGTGGAAGACGTGGACACATCGTATGCAATAGACCCTGTATTTTTCCAGTATAAATATGCAGCCTTCCTCCACACCACCAGTTAATAGAAGCTTTAAGAAAATTGAAAACCAACCCTCCTATAGGCATGAAATCTTCCTTACGAGCAAGTTCTGAGCTGATTATCGAGGACCGCAAATTTGGATGGCGTTATCGTTGCAAATTTGCGATACTCCGTTCTCATCTCATGCCTGGAAAAATTACATTGAGGTTAATTAATTTAGGATATTCATGTTCTAGTTCATTGCAGAGGAGGATACCATCTAGATCATCTACTTGTTTCAATGATAAACTCTCACGTTGGGAAGTATTAAAGAGTTTTGCAAGATAGAGTATTCAGATGAGTGGTAATTTTGGCTGTAATAGTTATGGTAGAGCAAGGAACTTTCAGAAATTGGAAAGGTGGCCGAGTTGGTCTAAGGCGCTAGACTCAAGAATTAAGTTTCTTACAGCTTAACAAGTTGTGATTTCTAGTATCGTAAGATGCGCGAGTTCGAATCTCGTCCTTTTCATTATTTTTTTATTTTTGATTCCTAATTTTTTTTTTTTGCAACTTCGATCATCCACCTGCTTATGGAACGTAAATTCTGCTCTTGCAATTGATGCTTGAGAATTTCCACTTTATATTTACTTTTCTTTGGTCTAAGCTGGCTTTAGGCGGCAAATACGATATTGCAAGCCAGACACCAAGCTTTAATGAATAAGAAATACCCACAGCCATTTATCAGAAAGATCAAATCTTACACTGTGGTTGTACACAATTCCGTTCATAGAGAGATTCCGAATCAGACGATACCAGGCTTCAAAAGTGATCAAAGAGAAAAGTAGTACGAGAGTAAAACCCCAATGTTTTCAATATATACAGTAGACAGCCATATATGCAAATGGGTGCCCATAATGATTTAATTGACATTGATAAACTCCTACCTGTCACATCTTACTTTTCTTTAGCAAGGAAAAATCGTGTTGAATCATCAATAATATCGCCATCAAACACAAGTCGATTCTTGACCCATTTACTCAATTTATTACGCACTCGTGGCTGTTTATATCTCCTGTCAACCAAGTAAATCAAGGCGTAGTCATTTGCATGTCGTATACAACGTCCAATGCTTTGATTTACCGCCTTCATGCACAAATTTTCATAATACTCATTCGAACATTCCTTGGCCCTTTGTGGCGAGCCTCCCTTTTCAATAACCAGAGACTCGATGAATGCTCTTTTAGCAATTATTTCACCCAGAAATGCATTAGGATATGGTAACCCAATCATTATGACTGCTCGCGCCAAATTGTCAGAAAAGTTGATTCCTTCGGCTAATTTCCCACCAACGACTGAGAACAAAATAGCCCCCCTTTTGTGTGAATTGATAGCTTGCGAATAATCGGATAGGACAGAATCGACATTTGAAGAGTTTGTCGGTTCTTGAAACACTGTTTTTAAAGCGGCGATTTTCTGAAAGGCGTTGGTTTGCTGCCAATGTTGTGTCACTTTGTATAGGAAATTGTAACTACTGAAAAACACCACAATACCATGAGGAACCACTTGGCATACTTGTAGAATAAAGTCGCCCAATTTATCCAATTGCAAACAATCATTTCGTGCGTTAAACAGAAAATCAAACACAGAGCTCCATTTTTCAACAGTGAATACTTTCAAGTTATTCTCCGGTATAACATGTTGACACGAAAACTTTTTAACCTTTTGGTTGGGCACATGGGGCATCAAGAATTCGGTGAAGTCAGTCATTGGTTCCATTGTACCACCGCAGAGCAATACGCATTTAGCTTCAGTCACAATTTCGTTGAAAACGACACTCGGATCCAATAGCATATATCGCAATTCGAGTTCGTTTGCCGGTTTATCCCAATAAAACTTACCTTCCTTTCTAGGATTGGTTAAAGCACGAAGAAATTTAGCAATTTCAAAGAGTACAGGTGAGGCAGCGGTATGGTTACCTTCGGTTTTCTCCATATAAGACTCAATTTTGTAGGCAATTTTCGACTTTGTCAAGTATTCATCTAATTTATGTATGTTTACCAAATCGCCGGTTGAATCTTGAAAAATATCCTCCACTTTGACTTCTTGACCTGGGGAGGCCAGTTGTGATTCCATGAATGTTATCAATAATTTGCAAACCTTTGTCAATTTGATGATATGAATCCGATTTCCACTATTTAATCTTTTGGCAAATTTCGCCAAGTACACCTTCAAAGACTGCACTACTTTGTGGAGTCGACAAACACTGATGTTTACCGAATACAACGACGTTATCGAGTCAATGATGTTGTGTGCTTCGTCGATTATAACAATTGAGTCATCGATGTCGAGGCCCCAAGCTTCACGAGCAGATCTTTGGAAAAGTAGCTGGTAGGGCAACGAAACTACTTCGGCAGATTCCAATCCTTTTCTTATTGAGTAATAAGGACAAGTGTGTAGGTCTGTTCCTAATGTTGCTAGATCTTCGATATCACGAATTCTGGATAGACTCAAGTCGGAAAACTCTTTACTCAACGATTGATCTTTTGTGAGATATGAACAACCTTCTTTAGTCTTTTGTAAATCAAGGCAAGCATCGTTGATACTTTGGTCACCTTTTTTGGCTATTTTTTCGTTGACACACAACTGCTTTCGAGATCCGATTGGCAAATATTTAGTTCGTTCAGTCATGTCATCAAACGATGCGTCAAATGTTGTGAGACGTAGTTGACTTGAAAACTGATTTAGTTGGGAATGTGTTCTCGAGGAAAAGAATATCTTTGTTTTGCAATTGGAGTAGTCCCTGGTCTCATCATGTTCGTCGCGACGCATCAACCTATCGATTTCTTTGTTGAGCTTCAAGTTTTGAGCTTCAATAGAAGCAGACGATTCTGTATCACTGTGGTAGTCTTCTGGTAGGAATGTGTCCTCTTGAGTCACCTGCCGCCTTTTGACTTTTTGCTGTATTGCCGATTCTGCTCTCACCTTGTCTGTATAACTCTTTTCCACTTGGTCCAAATGTAGTTCAAACAGTTTGAGCTTGTCTTTTGATTTGTCAACTATGGAACTTCTATAGGCATTCTTCACCCACTCTGGCTCATCATCGCTACTTTCTTCCGATACGTCTTCAATATCAAACACATGGTTTCTCTTGTAATCTCTTAACCAGGTCATGGTGGAACATATTATTGACAAAGTTTTCCCCGTTCCGGTTGGACTTTCAAACAAACCAACTTTATAACCATTTTCAATAGTGTCGTATATAGCATCCATAAGTTGAAGTTGAATGTCATATGGGGTGAATGGATGATTGTAATTTCGGGGTAGCGTGGTAGGACACATTTCTCAACAATGGTTTAGAAAGTTTCTTGAACATGCGTCGTTGATAAATTGTGCAAACGGGTATCAAATAATCAGTTGCTACGCAGAAGCATAAGATCGCAATGAGCACTGGTGTTGGGGCAAGTATGAATCGGTGCATACGCGTCAGATAAAAAGAAAGCAAAAAAAGGGCAAAAAAATAGTGTTGCACAATTTCCAACCCACAACAACATTTTAAATGTCCTCCATTGCAGACATAAAATTGAACCGAGTCGATCTAGCATTGGCTCGTCATGACCCAATTCAGCTATCGGATAATCTTCAGCTAACATTGAACCTGTACAATGAGTTAACTATAGTTGAACCAAGGTTCCCATCTTATCACAATGCTATTATCAAGAATCGACATCGCACAGTATTAAACAGTAAAGAGATCTTCTCGACTGGGACTATATTGTATCCGGAGGCAGTTAGCAACTTACCTGTGGGTCAATTTAAAGATGTTGTGTTTAAGGATGGTGACGAGTTTTTTAATATAACTGCGCAAGATCCGATCATTGTTGAACACCAATGGACTCTGATTAACCAAAATACAAGAGACTCAAGTTTGGGAATATTGTTTAATACAGGAGAGCTTTTAGTTTTGGTCCGAGAGAATCATAATCAGACTTATAATTATAAAGTCAAAATTAATGTGTTTGAGACGTTGGTAAAACTTTATCTGATTCCATACTACCAAGGGAAATGGTATGTCAGCGCTCCCGAGTTTAAGCATTTAAAGATTAGGTACTTTACATTTCACGACAATCAATTGGTAGTTGTTGATATGGCTAATCGCATCACGATATTCGATTGTCATATGAATGTGGTAAAACAAATTGATGTTGAGAGAGACATTGCCAAACTTCGCTGGGAAAAGGATACGTTTTTGGTTATTGGGAAAGACAACTCGCTATTGTTGGTTGAAGATAAGGTTCGGGAGATTTATCCACCCCGGCGAGGGCATTTCCAAAAAGTTGAAATCGTGCAATACAGGTCAAGAAGTTGTATCATTGCTGTGTTTATGTCAAAAGTTGTCATCTTTGAAAATGGCAACATACATGAGTACAACACAGATACATGGTACACTTGTACATCAGTTGTCACGGGAAGAGGTGAACTGCTAACTATTATTCTCGCTTATGAAGACTCAACCATCATTACACTCTCATTTGATAGTAACAGAATATCAAAGATATCCAACGACTTGTCGTGGTTATTGTTTACAGATAAGACATTGAACGGATTTCAAATGGCTTCAGAAGATGCAACCGCAGAAGGAAGTATTATTCTACATGGAGTTCAACCCATTACTGATAAAATACTAGCGGTGGTGTACAAAGTCCTACCCAAAAATGCTCTCCATTTTCGAATTCCTTCCGAATTAAGCGTTAACTTGACATTTATACATTTAGAGTCGTTTATGGGAACGATTAAAGAGCCGGTAGTCAATACATCAATAGCTAAACTTGCGTGTTTTTATCTTGAGGATTTCTCAACAATACCAGCCATGATTGATGACCTAACTATGTCCCAGCTGGAAAAGATTGATGTGTTTATACCGCAACTTCAAGTATTTGTCAATGAACTATTGCAGCCTCAAGAAATACCTGCACCAATGATCAAAAGTGTTTTGGAACAGGATTTGGTTGATAATTTTGTACAAAGTGAAACCGTTGCCAACATTCAATTCAAGTATTGCTTAGCAACGTTACTCTTGACAGGGCTTGAGAGCTTTAAATCATCGGACAATGATATGGCTAGTAGTCTATACAATCAGGTGAAACAGTTGCAAACTACCCTAGAGGAAAGCTTACGTAGGTATATCGCCACGTTGTTATTTCAAATAAACAAGGACAAAGTCGTGGAGAATGAGGTGGATAAATTCTCGCTAATTACACAAGGTCTGCAGTTCAGTCTCAGGCTCGATGCATTGGACAAGGCTGTACTTAAGGCGGGCGGTAATCTTGTTGAAGAATTTGAAATTGGATCTAGTGATTTGCTGATTATTATGACAAACAATATGATTACTTCAACTTCTGGACATTCTTGGACTCTTTGTGATTTAACGCGACTTCCAATCATCGATAGAAAATCGAAAATAGATGAATTGGGAGGTTTCAAGTACTTGTATGGTGATCAAAATGCTCCTTTGGTTGATGCAATGAGACATGTAATTGACTATTGTTTTATCAGTGGAAATAGAATTTATATAGGTCAGTTTTGAAAAAGGAAACCGGCTATACAAAAGAAAAAGCTTTTTGTTATCACAGGTGAAGGTCAATAAGTTGTTGCCAATGTATGCCTCCCCTCCCCTTCTCTTTGCACCCACGCTGGTCTTTATAAATACATACATTGTTTCTATATTCAGAATTTTACGACATCAATAGAATATTACACAAAATATAAAAACGTAAAAACTCAATTCCGAGTTTGTCCATCCATCCCCCACAAATCGGATTAATTAAAACGAGATTTCTTTTTTTTTTTTCTTTTTCTCTCTCACTGTTTTCAACAACACCCATTTGATATATTTGCACTGAATTAACAGAGCACTTTGTTGTTTATGGGTTTACCATCAACAGATTTGGGCGACCTTTGAACCTACAGTAGTCTCAGTTGCTCTAAATCTGTGATGTGCACTTTACTCGGCTCCCCTTTGCTCTTGGTGTGAGCACTTGGGGTGCACGTAGATTTTCCTGAAGGCTACTATTCTAAAAGTTCTACATCCAACTGCCTGAATAAACGCGGAGTGGGGGGGGGGGGGGGACGAAGGAAGCTAATGTGAGATTGAACTCATAATGATAGGATCTTCGTAGCAAAAGGGTGAGCTTTGTTTCGTACAATGTTCAACTGCCTTTAAAATGTCACCTCATTTTTGTCTGTTGGTTGTCTGTTGTCTTTTTTTTTACTTCTACTTTTGTGGACGTTTTTTCCTCCAAGCGCTGTACGTGACTCGGTAGCTATCTAATTGGAAGCGGGGGGTCGTAGTGGGGGAGTCTCGGACTGAAGCTTATGAGTCCCTTGTGTTTCTTTGGCTCCAAAGCATTTGGCTTTCAGCTCGCCCTTGTGGACCAACACCATTGTACGCAAAGTGTGACAGCCGTTTTGAATGTCGCAGTAAAAAAAAAACACTCTTTTTTGAAAGAGATTTTACCCCTCCTCTCTCCGTAAACCAACCATAGTATTAGAGTGACAAGGCCAGTATTTGCTTAATAGTACTTTATTAGAGATCTAAATGCATAATTGTAGTTCATGGCGATTCTTATATATGTTATCTGCTCTCTGAATATGCTGTTTACTAAAGGAATTCCGTTTTGGTGATATTGTTTGACTTTTGGGGGCATACAAAAAAAAAGAAAAAAAACTATCATTGAATTAGAAGTTCAGCAAGTCGATTATTGTTAACACTCCTGTGTATATGCTGCTGTTGTTACCAATCCTGTTGTTTTTGGTAAAGCTTCATCCCAATATCTTCAAAAGAGTTTGTATATATCTTTCTTTGTAGAGCTCATGGAGTGATCCATTTAAGAAATATAAAAATAAAAACTAAAACTAAAACTAAAAAATAAAAAAAAAAATAAAAAATAAAAAAAGTGCGAGAGAAAAGAAAGAACGAAGAATAAAAATTTACAGCAAACCACCAATTTCTCTCTTCCATTCAAAAACAAATTACTTTCTTATATAACAATCAATCATACTTTTATACATCATCATAATCATCATCATAATAACTCAATAAACCCATACATAGTATCCAGCATCCACTACTAATACTACCACTATCACTACTACTACTGCTACAACATACTCAGCAACTCAAATTACACTGCATCTATTCACTGACTCTACTCCACTAAGAAAAAAAGAAAACAATGTCAGATGAAGTATTTTCTGGCGGAGCCACTACTTCACAACATGTGGATGCTGAAGATGACGATCATTTTGAAAACACCACCTTCAAGTTGAAGAGAACCAGATCTTTAGGCTTACTTGACGAGTTCATACCAGAAAAAGTTAAAGATCAAGCATTGGAAGAAGGAAAATCGCCGACAAACACTGGCGGCAGAACAAGAACATCGTCGAACGATAATCTGGATGTAAACAACCACAACCACAACAGCAATCAATCAACGTCGGTATCATCTTCGCCATCACCAATCGCTTCTCCTACAGCAACCCTGGCTTTGAACCTACAATCTCCTGAATTGCTCCCTTATGACGACACCGATGTGGCAGCAGAACCTTCGCGTCATGTTGATTACTTGTCTCATCAGTGGGATGTATCAGATATTTCTAAATCATGGAGGTATGTTGTTTCAAATAAGCATGATGTAGCAAATGCCGCTAGATTGGAAAATGCATCATGGAGAACGTGGGCACAGAGAAGATCAAATTTAAAGACAATCAGTCCTGAAGAGGTCAACTGGGCAAAGGAGACAGATGTTACCTGGTTATATGGCCCAATATTAAAGAACAAAGGAGCTTCTTCCAACGGTGACAATCATGCAAACGACGAGAATGAAGATGATGTAAATCATGAGCCCACAGCCACGAGCGCCGTTGCAGGAGATATATCTATACCAAAAAAATCAAAAAATAAGAATGCACCTAAACCTATACTAAAGAAACGTACTATTGAAGAATCAATCATTAGTCATACGAATTTGCTAAAGTTGGAATTAGCATCCAGTATTCACCAAAAAAAAAGAGAACAGCAATTGAAACAACAGCAAGAACTACAGAAGCAAAACCAAGGAACTGACGAGTACTTTGACTACAATGCTCTTCTGAATAAATTAAACAGTCAGTACGCCAACAACCAAGCCACGGAGAATACAAACGTAGCAAAATTCCAAAATTTGCTCAATTCAAATTCATCTTCCCTGGCCACAGTTCAGCAAGATATCAAACCCGAGACATCTGCGTTGAATAATGATGGAGCTGGAGCAACAGCAGCAGGAGGAGAGGATGACCACAACAAGGAAAGGCATATACACTTTAACGATGAAGTACAACAATGTGTGGCTTGGGATTCATTTTCAGACGACAATGACGAGGAGGATATCAGTGACTATGACGATACAGATGATGTCTATGATGACTATGATGATCAAGTAAACAATAATTTGATTCGAAGTCATTTGTATGAGGGGGACTTGGAAAATGGCGAAAACGACGATGACTCTGATGACGACGACAACGACGACGACGATGAAGGAGGATTCTTTTTGAAAGTTAGATCTAATTCAAATCCATCATTAAAAATGGTCCCCAGCCAAGGCTCCTCGCCATCAATAAAGGGGCGCGACCAAACTGGTATGCAATCTTTGCCAAGTCTTAAACGCTGCAGATCCATAAAGCTTTTACCTCCAACAACATTAAACTACGGGTCAGACGAAGATTCAAGTGATGAGGAATATCCGTACACTTCAAGTTTGTCTCATAATGTGGGTAACGACATAAGCAGAGGGTATGATTATTATTATGATTACAACACGGTGTACCCTAGTGATCCATACCAATTTCAAGGATATCAAACCCCTGATGTGATTGACGTACCCGAAAATTTAGATATGGGATCAAATGTGAATTACGATTTGATTGATGAGAATAATAATGACATGACAGTAGGTACAACAGAGCACAATGAATATGGCGGACAGAATGAACATAGCGACAATAGTAGGCAAAGTGGTGGAGTGTCGCCAACGTCACATAGTTCACCTACGTCACCATTATCTGGACCTGCAGCACCTGCAGCACATGCGACACCTGCATCTCCTTCAGCACTACCTACGACAACTTCCCCATTCCATAACCAACCCCATTCTCAGGCAAAACATATGCCGTTCCAATTGAGTGATTCTGAGAGTGATTCTGAAGAAGAAGAAGAAGAAGGATTAAGCATAGGAACTCGAAGATCCAGTCAAGCTTTGGCCGAACTGATTTTCCACGGACACAATCCATTAACGGAGAGTAAAAATTAAAGACATCAAAACAAAAAAAACTACAAACAGAAAAAAAAAACAAAGCTACAACAATGTCTTTAATTGATTCAGATTAAGTACCAGAGCCAATTTGCACCTACTGGTCAAACCTCGGGGGCGTTAAATAATAATGCGTTACAACACTCGAGTTGGTTTTAGATTATGAACTCCTGAGTTAATGGAAAATGATCCATAGACTTAAATGGTGTAAACATAGATTGAAATAAACGAAAATATTTTTTTGTAAAATTCCACTTCCCTTGCCTACGCCTTTCGTTGTAGCTATATTGAATGTGATTGCGAAGAAAGAACGTGGGGCAGCATTATACCACTAAACGGTGCGCATGACATTAACACCGAGAAAATGTCACTTCTTTCATTTTTTTTACGACAATGATTTAAGAAGAAAGTTGCCTTTTATTTTTGCTACTCCTGCCTCGAAAGGTACATTTTCTCCAAACCACGAGGTAATAGACCACCAAGCTCCCCATTTGTATCATTTCTTACAGTATTCCTCGAGCATATATGTCGTTTCTAATTTCGCCACTTTCCAGCCACAGACTAACGCCGCCGCCACCACCACAAGATGGTGATGATGGCAAATGCGAACTTATAGGCACATTTTCACTCCTAACCCAGGCATTCCTTGGCTTTATATGTCTTTCGAGTCTAATAATCAAGAGATTTTACGAGTATCCCATACGACGAACGTGGCCAGTATGGAGTTTTGACGTGAGTAAACAATTGATTGGGGCTTTGGGTGTGCATGTGTTTAATGTCATTTTATCTGTACTCAAGACGGCACCTGGATTGATGATGATGTATAAAAAGAGAAGTGACAAGGCAGGAGACGGCGATGGTGGTGATTCAGAAGTGGATGACCCGTGTGATTGGTATTTTTTGAATATCGTGTTTGACTGTACTATTGGAGTATATATCCTCTACTTGGTGTTTAGGGGAGTTAATTATATTTGCAAGCGGATCTTCCATATAACTCAAATTGACAGTGGTGAATATGGAGATGTTAATCATCCAAGTTGGAAAGCGTTTAGTAAACAGTTGGCGATTTACTTTGCAAGTTTAATGATTACCAAGTTAATCTTATACGGATTGGTGGAGATATTTGAACGTGAGTTGCTTTGGATCACATCGCATATTTTACTTCGTTGGTTGGATGAGTACCCTGATGAGGTTGAGATTTTCCTTGTCATGTTTGTCATTCCCATTATAATGAATTGTTTACAATTGATACTTATTGATAACTTTATTCGGAACCAAGTTTGGTTTGAGAGTAATAAATTGCTTCGATTTAAATATCCCAATTTTGATGAGGAGACTGCTAGTACTAGACAACGGGAAATAGACGAGGTGTTGAATGTTGAACGGGAGGAGCGAGAGCAGCGGGAAGAGCATAATCTGGGTAATGATCACCATAGAAGGAACGGGAATTATAAGCATTACGGATCGACTCTGTGAGTAAGTAAATATAGTGTGTATTGGTTTATATACAATGTTCTTTGTAAAAATTTATTTATATACAAGGGAAAGCTCTAATTCTTAAGCTAAGCTTTGTCCAAAATTTGATTCTAGTAAGCTCTGTTCCTGGCTTCATTCAATTTTTGACTGGGTTTGGTGTAAATCCATAACCCTTCATACAGGAAGTGTACTTGTCAAGAATTGATTTGCAGTCTTCACTATCAACTCCATGGAATAATACACATTTGTCTCTTTCTTTTCTCTCGTCGAGGCATACACAGCATGGTTTGGGTTTCTGTTCCGATGAAGACATGGTTATTGTTGTTGTTGTTGTTGTTGTTTGCCAGTGTGATTTGAAAGAGAAGTGGTGGGAATTTTTGTAAAACTGTGTATTACGTGATGTCACTTATTAGTAATGAAAAACGCTGTTTGACGCAAGTTGGATGAATTTTGAGACATTGAAAACTACGACATTGCAAAATTATGGAAAGTTCAAGAACGCCAGTATATTTTGGCCAATGGAGGTAGTTGGTGGTTTGGCTAACAACTCTTGTAAGCTAAGATGCAGGGCTACGAGTATTCTGATTAGTCTATTAACTGAGAAGTTCTACGTTTGAAATATTGTGTTTCTTTGCTATTCTGGCTAACCATTGTGGCTCAAATCAACTTCATAAAGCGCCGCTCCCTTCTATCTAGTGCTTCTGGGGCCACACCTTCGATGACACCATGTACTGCACCAAATGCTGATTGTTTCTAACTATTCCCCTCTCGGAGTGAACTCCTCTAATCTGCGTCGAAAAATTTCAATTGACAACCAGAATCAATGCGAAAAAAAAAATAAAAATAAAACAAACAACGAACAACAGCACGAACATAAGCTACGCCAAATCTTTCCATTGACATAATACATAAACGAGTTTTGCATAAAATCATTGACACATGGCAGATGAATCATCGAATAATATTAATGTATCTTCATTAGATGAAAGTGTCATTAACTTGAATGATGACCTTCCGAGGGAGTCTTCAGAGCACTCCTTTAGTTCAGTTGATCCACCTGTTTCAAACAGCACAAACCAACGCGCATCCCACTCACATAGAAGAACTGGCTCTTTAACGTCATATAGAAGGAGCATAGATAATGAAAGTGTTGTGCTGTCGGGGACTTTCTTTACAGCCGATGATAAAGCAGCGGTATATTCACCATTGGGTCCAAATTCAATATATGAATTGACAGTGGGATCTGACCATGCAAGAACTAGAAAAAATCGGGCACCAAGGACGTCGGTGAAATTAAACGGTGGCACGACTGTTGTGTCCAATATACATACACCAACGTCACAGGATATTCCTCAAATACAGCTAGAGAGATTGAAGAAGAAAGTTTCAAACCGCCAACTCGAGCATCGTTTTGTTGATGACATTGTTGATGAATACAAAAAGTTTGAAGAAAGCTACAAGGCATTGACAGAGGAATCCTTACGCAAGCTTTCCAACTCAAACAATAGTACCGTTTCCGCCTTTTCTTCTGTTGAACACATCGATCTGACAAGTCTGCTATCGAATGTTCCCGAGGTGTTTCTTGATCCCGATTTTAAACTTGATGATCCAAGGACATTTAAAAAAGTTTTGGAAAATACAAATCTCAAGTTGGAAGAAGACCATATTATTAATGACACTGGATTGCAGGAGAAATTTTCAAACTACTTAGACATTGTTGAATTAAACTTGATATCAGAAATTGAGAAGTCATCGGACTCATTTTTTGATGCAATTGGTGATATTGAAAAGATTCAGACGAAATCGGAAGATTGCGTGCAAGATTTTAAAAAGTTGATGCTGAAGTTTGATTCTCTTGAGAAAAACCAAGCAAAGAAAGGGTTGAAGATCCTAGAGCTGATGCTCCGAAAGCAAAATGTGGAGTCGCTAGAGAGGGCAACCATTCAACTTCAGTACATCACCACAATATTCCAGCTAGCCAATATATCATTCCGGGAAAATAATTATTTCAAGTGCTTGAATGAGATTGTTGCAACAGAAGCTTTAATTGCAGGAGTGACATCTGAAAATGTGGAAGATCCAGAAGTAAGGCGAATATACCCACATATAAATGTATCAAATTTGAGCAATGTACCAGCGTTAATCCATTTACGAAATGATCTACAAACGCTTAAAACTGACTGCTCAAAGAAGTTTACCGATGACTTTGTTGAGCTTCTTTTGAATGACCTAAAGTCGCATTACCAAAGAGTGCCATCGAGAGACACGCTAAACCGAATGTATTCGAAGATGGACAGCTCGAGAAAATATGCATCCAATCCAATCAACACGTCGTATCTTGACCTAGACGAGAGTCTTAAACAAAATTTGAGAGAGTATGTGGGGTATTTGGCAAAAGCAGGTCAATTAGTCAATGCATACACGGCTTATCAAAACCAATTCATAGGTGAGATTAAAAACATTATCAAACAGAATCTCCCTACCCAAAAGGCAGAAGACTTTTCTCAAACATCAACCGAGAGCTCGCCTGGCCCTAATCAAACCGAAAACAAAACCAACCCGCTCAGTGCCAACATCAAGATCCTTACGCCTAAGGAGTTTGAAAGTATGCTTGCAGAAACATTTGCACAATTGTCAGAATGTTTGCGACGGTTATCAGTTCATCAAAAGCTTTTACTTGACGTTGCGCTCACGGCAATCCCTCCTACATCCGATGTCAATATCATGTCGTTGGACATCACGAAAGCAATTCACAAAGCGATTGAATTGACACAAATTCGGTTGATGAAAGTAATGAATGTACGTCAAGAGCAAATAACTGATTTACCACTTTCACTTTATCTTCGTCTATATTCGATAACGTCAGCTTACTTGAATGAATGTGAAATGATAAATCCGGCATTTGAGTTTACAGGAGCTGGAAATGTGTTGAAGGAATGGTTTCCTAACAAATTGGTCTATTATATACATAGGCTACACAATAACCTCAGCAGACTGGCTGCCAAGAGTTGTATGAGTGAAACCTGGAAAGTTTTGGACGACCCTAAGATTTTGCAACCAGCACAAATGGCGTTGAATGAAATTGCAGGATATACCGAATTTATTCAGTCAAATGGAGGCAAAGGCTTTTCTGGATCCGAGTGGTTAGCCAATATGGATTTTTACGATAGTGGAATCTTGGTCGAAGGTAACAATAGAACTGAATCCTCAGCCACCAAATTGGATATTTATGGAGACGAATTCATGGTTCCTAATTTAGCCGTCGTGGTGCTGGGCCATGTCAAGGAGTATATGGCTGCATCTAAAGCATTCCCCAGTCACGCTGTCTCAATTGAAAGTAACCTATTGATTTATTTCAGAGACTTGAACTCGAGAGTGTCGCAAGCTGTGTTGGGAGCTGGTGCTACAAGGACTGCAGGACTAAAGCACATTACAACAAAGCATTTAGCACTTTGTACCCGATTCATTGAATTCAACATAGCCTTACTAAGTGTTTTACAAGGTGGATTTAAGGAAGCTCCTGAGCAAAATGAGCAATTGACGTTCAAGAAAATGATTGCTGATTATAAAAGCCATGAAACTGAATTGTTTGCCAAGGTCATTACTATTATGGAAGAGAGGACAGTTCTGAGCTGTAACAAATTGCCAGAGATAAACTGGACTGACCCAGTCAAGCATCCACAACAGTGTCATAGCTATATGGAAAGTCTTGTGAGGGATACGTTGACTGTGGCTAAGGTTTTGATGAGATATTTACCAGAGGCGAAATATTCAATAATCCTTCTGCGAATTTTTGACAATTATAAACGTCTTTTTGTCGAAACTTATTGTACAAGGATTCCACCATTTAGGGACTTTAATGAGAAGCACAATGTGCTTCGAGATGTTGATTATTTCAGGGTGAAATTAAGCGATATATCGGGCTATAAGAACTCAGGGCAAGTGATTTGGGAAAATGTCAATCTGATGCCTACGGAAGAAGACACGAAGATGGACGAGGTGATGCGAAACAATGCAAGTGTTGAGTCTAAACGAGAAGAGCCAGCTGCTAAGCTGAAAACCACATTTGAACGACTTGTTACTTCTGCTAGAAGCTCGTTTGAGAGGAGCCCAGCTCCGAAACTGGAAACTACTATTGAGCCTACACATTCTAGCAGTAGTAGTAGTATCAAAGGAGAAGATAAAGGGGTAGATGAGACTGTTTCAAAAGAGGTTGATAGTAAAGGCAAGTCTCCAGATGGCTCAAATGTTCTCTTTGATGCCGAGTTTGTGGATGACCAAGAGGAGAAGGATGGGACTCCAGAGGTGGTGGATAACGGCGTAGAAGACTCAAAGGAGGAAGTAAATTCAAACTCAACTACTGGGGCTAAAGTTGGAGAGAGTAATGAGGTTGATGACGCCAATCTTATAAAGGGCACTGTTCAAGTGGATGAAGAGAACAATAATCTCGAGCCAAACTCAAGTGTTAGTGAGAGGGTGAGTGACAAAAAAGCAGATGAGTTTGAAAAGCTTCCTGATAAACCAGATTCCAATGCTGCCATTAATGAGACTGTACAAATAAACGATAAAGATGTGAAAGAACCTGCTCATGGTGAATTCACCAGTACTGTTGAGGAGCCTGCAACTGAAAAGACCAATTCAGAAAACAAGGAAATTGATATGGTTAATGATGCCACTTCTAAAGAAAGTTTACAACAAGTAGACTCGGTCATGCAGTCTGGCAATCCAAATTCAGATTCGAAGGGTAAGGAAGAAGATGACAAAGAGACAGTAGATTTGAATAACGTTGAATATTCAGTTTCAGCCAATTCAGTTGTAGCCAATGGATCCATCGAGAATGAGGATGCAAGTGTGAATGCAATGACTGAGATTCACGATTCTGTTGGGGAGATAATAGGCGCAGATAATTCTAATGCACTTAAATCTGGCCTGGAGCAAGTTAGTAAGACTGCGCTGACTGAATTAGAAGAACCAAAGGAGGAGAAGTCTACAAAGGAGGAAGGGTCCATACAGAAAACTGAGCCTTCAAGGGAAAATCATAATGTGGAAAAGAATGCACCGGAACAAGAGTCTGTATCTGAAAGTGAGGTTAAACCTGCAACAGATAGCCAGTCTACAGAGAAGGATGAAAAAGAAACTGCAAAAGATGTACTGGTAAATGAGGAGAACAATAAGAAGGAGTCGATAAATAACCAAACCATTAATCCTGAATCTGAGAAGAAGAAGCCTTCTGATAATAATTCGTCAAACAAGTCTAAGAACAAGTCAAAGAACAAGAAGAACAAGAGAAAGAAAAACTAGGAGCTTTATAGATACTTCTTTCCATTTAAGTCTATTTTGTTTAACTAGAAAGATCAAATTCTCCATTCAAGTCCTTTGTGTAAACCTTGGTATTTTCTGTGACTATCGCATCAATCAATGAGTGAGGGGTGACGTCAAATGCTGGATTCCAAACATCAATTCCAGGTGTAGCAATCCCAACAGTGACTTTATCTCCTACTTCTTGACCGTTTAATTGCGGACCCACAAGAGTTGTCAATTCATGTTTCGGTCTCTCTTCAATCTTGATTTGTGATCCTTGTTTCGTTTTCAAATCAATTGTGGTTCTTGGAGCAGCAACGATAAATTTGATATTTGTGTTTTGTGCCGAATTAAAGTAATTGGCAATTGTGGCTAATTGGAAAGTACCAATCTTGTTTGCAGTGTCGCCATTTTCAACAATCCTATCTGCTCCAACAATTATAAATTTGACAGGTTCACTATTGTTGGATTTAGATTCGGATTCACTATTCAAAGTGTTTATCAATGAGGATACCATGTTATCACATATCAAAGTGAAGGGGATTTTTTCATAATCCAACTCATACGAAGTCAACTTGGCACCTTGGTTGTATGGCCTAGTCTCTAACGGATATATTTTTTCCAAGTGAAATTTTTCCTTCGATTGGTCCTTGTTCAAAGCCTGGTACGTTGAGCGTATAATTCCGAGTGCTGTACCGTGTCCCGAAGTGGCCAATGATCCTGTATTGCATATAGTGACTATGGAAAATGGACCTTCGAATCCTTCTTCTTTTAACGAATCTCTAATATAGTTTAACCCATTTTCACCTATCTTGTAATTGTTGGCCAAATCTTCATCGTATAGGTTAGTAGCGTATTCCAACAATTGGTTGTATATTTCTTCATTTAGTGGTTGGGTGCTGTCGTATTTAGCCAAAAGTGTTCTAATATCGCTAATGGCATTGGCAAGGTTAACTGCAGTGGGACGTGAACTAATCAAGAAATCCAAGGATTGAAGGAGCTCGTTTACGCCACGATCCCCAGAGTTTTGTGAATTCAAATAGTTGAAGGTATCAACCACCACTGCAAAAGCTCCAACAATGGCAATTGCCGGTGCGCCTCTCACCTGCATAGATTTAATCGAATTGAAAGCATCTTCAATTGTGGTGATTGGAATGTAAGTTGTTGCGTAGGGTAATACTAATTGATTCAAAATCTCCAACTTGATATTTTCTCGATCGAACTTGATTGCCTTTAGTGTCCTTGCTTGATTGCTCATTTTTTCTTGTTTGTGGGTGGAAGACCTCGTGGGTCAAATGAAGTTGGAATTTTTTTTTCTTTTTTCCTTTTTGTTGCAAATTTGAAATTGTGGCTGACAATTTGTTGGTGCTACACAGTTACAGGTGTTCACTCATACAGATGGTCTTTAAATTATGCACAGAAGCTATTTAATCAATAAGAATAAACGTACCACGATTTACCTAAAGGATAAGACGTCTAATACCTTCAATCTGCCACTCCTCTTTCAATGGATTCCATTTGCAACCGAGCAATTTTTGTCCAGTTATGGGACATCTTCCACCCTTATTTATATCGTACATCTTTTCCTCCTTCTCAACATCGGCCACATCTTCTTCATCGTCATCCGAATGAATCTCTTCTTCTTCTTTAGATTCGGCCTCAATTTTCTTGGAAACTGTAATATGCGATTTCTCCAAGTAATTGTAAATACAGGAATAGTCAAACACATATCCAGTTTCAATTACGGCTGGGTTGGTCATCTCTTTTTTACACAATGGGCATACTTTACCTGACTTGTATGGCTTTTTCTGCTTCACTGTCTTGTCACGCTTAGTGAACGGACGCAATACCGCAGATAATCTCGATGGTGGTGGTAATGTAAAATTGAGAGAGTTCCCCAGGTTTTTAAGAAGCTTGGCTGAAAAATTGGAGTTATTCCACCATTCAAGAAATTTCAACGTGAATATTGCTACCGGGAAGAACGTTCCAAGAACAAGTTTAACCATTCTCCATGAAGGGTTGGTGATGTTGTTCAGCACAAAATTCAAAAGCAATTCGACAGTTGTAGGTGGAGCAATTTTGTTATGTTGTTTCCTTGTATCGGATAACTTTTGTTGTGGTTCATTTTTGTCGTAGTCGTATTGATTTAATCGAGAATAGTTCATTTTGAATAAATAAGTCAAAATAGTGGGGGATTTGGACGATCCGCTCAAATACATTAACGTGGTGATGAAATTAGCCAAACGATAAACGCTTTGAGCATATGGGTAGATTTCAACAAACCTTCTCTTTATTTGAATCTTTATATTCTCTTTTCTGGTGAGTGATTCATGAGTATTTAATTGGTTGGTGATATATTTGGTGTACCATACTTCGTAACAATAATTCAACTTTTCTGACAAAAAGGCAGTTCCAGTGACCTCAAATATGGAAACAAACTTTTGCAATGATGTTAGCTGTCTTCTATCCTCGATCATCGATGGCACTAGCTGTGTCAATTTGGAGCTATTAAACTCGCCTTGCGTTAAGGGTGTTTGATTCACCCTTTTTAGACCATAAAAGTTTTCCGTGAATGAACCTTGCCAGTATTTAAGAAAGTACCATTCTATAAAGCTTCTTAATGCCAAGTTAATCTCGTCAAAATAGTTGTTTACTTTTAATAGATATCGTGGATATCTACTGGCATAATGGACTAAAATATACCTCAACGATGGCGATAGCAAGGACTCCAACTGGTTAGCCGAGATAAGTTCAAATAATGTTGGTCTCTCTGAGTCTAACTGTGACGCATCTAGCGATGAATAGTACTCCATGGTAATGGTGGGGCAGATTCTAATGGCAACCTTTGCTGAGGTTTTTTCATTTTGTTTTTTTATTATTTTTTTTTTCTCGCTTCAGTTTCACTTTTTGTGGAGAACTCCATTCAATCCGAGGCATAACCTAACCCCATGACAAGTATACCAAGTTTAAAACAAGTTATTGCCAGCAATGGTATCACACAAAAGAAGAAGAGAGAGTTTGGTGTAATTCAATCAGATATCGAGAGGTTCATTGATGTTGCTCACATGCCCAACGCGGCGACTTACACCACCATGCCAAAATTGGTTGCAAAAGATGGTACTGTCTACAGGTTGGGTGATAGAGAGTCTGCTATAGTTAACCAACTATGCCATTCGGACTTGTTAACATCCCGTCCTGGTTCGAAAGCTTCCCAGTTTTCAGAGATTGCCGACTCTACATTACAAACATCACAGGAGGTGATGTTATCTGATAATAATATTTAATAAATGAGTTGTTTTTCTTGTTTTATTTTCCTTTTTAAATAATCAATGTCCTTGAAGGTTCCATTTGACACGAGCTATACTCAAACTTGAATCCATACTTTACAAATATTTCCCAAAAGTTCAAATCAAACACCTGATAATCGCCAAATTCAAACGTTGAGTGCTCTCCATCGGCGGCTTCACTTGATATAAATTTCAACCTCTTGAACCAATATAGAATTTGTCTTTGTCCTTGTTTTTTGTCAGCTGAAGAAGCATTACCAAACGGCGATGGACTTCTACTGTTAGTTTCAAGTTGGCTTTTGTATGGTTTCCAACCTAGTTCGAATAAACAGCTTTCCGCAATCAAATTCTCTGCCGGGGTCAACCCATAGTAGTATCCATAGAACAAAACAAACGTCAATTCGGTGACCAACGCCAAGGATTCTGGAGTTTCCTGAGCCGACAAAGTTTTGATTTCTTCAATCAAGCTCTTAAACCCGTAATATGCTCTGATTTTGTTCCAATGAGATTGAAATTTCGTCAATTGCGTTGGATGTTTAAAGCTGAAATTCGTAAATTGTGAATAGTAATTTGGTTGAACGTTCTTGGGCAAGTATGGTTTGTAGATTGGTGAGGTAAACTGATCAAATTCTGTAGAGTCTATGAGAATCTTAAACTCTTCATTATTTCGCTTCGAAGCAAACGATATCACCAAATCTTGGATCCCTGGGGGAACACGAACCAAATCCATATCCGAAAATAAGTTGAGTTCCGTTTTGGATAATGGAGAATTGGAAATCACCTTCTTAAACTTGTCCAAATCAATCTCTTCAAGTTCCAATGGCTTTACTGGTACGCTTGCTTCGGGCTTTAATGCAGTCATCTCCGCTGAAATCAATTCTTCATGAGAAATAGGTTTTTCTGGTGTTTCTGGAAGACCCACTGCTGCTGCTGCTGACCACTTGAGTCCACCAACTGGCTTGGAAGGAGTTGTTGCTGGCCTCAATGTTCTGACAATAGCAGGTGAAGCCATCTCGGGGCTCTGTTGGGTTGGCCCATGATGTGCAGCTTGAGCAGTAGAATTTGATTGGGATACGTGTCGATGCTCTCCTCCATCACCAGAGTAAGCTGAATGCACTTGGTGGGCCTTGGGTAGCTGCTGCTGCTGTGTCTGATGCTGATGCTGCTGTGGTTGATGTTGCTGTGGCTGTTGGATAGGTTGCTCGCTCGAACTTCGGCTCGATGGTTTAGGTGGTGTTGGCGATGTTGACTTTTTCTCAATGTGCCCATTCTTAACCGCACTTGCGCTTTCCACTGATGTTGCTACTGTTGAGCTATCTTCGTGAACTTCCGAATAGTCTTCGTCTGTTGCGGATATTTGGTTAAATATATCATCGTACAACTCAGTATCTTTAGTGAAATCGGTGTCTCCATGCTTGTCCAAGTACGCTTCCAAATCACCTTTTAATGCGAAAATGAGATTGAAATCAGTCACCATGCCATTCTTTAATTGTTTTATCAATTTGCGCAACTTTTTCTGGTGAAATTTGTTGTTGGATATTGTGGCCTGTATTTTTTCCTTTTTGGCTTCAATAGTGGCAAGATTATTCTTCCGCAATTTCTTTGACGCTAATTTCTCGTACTCATGGGTGCACTTATCCGTCTGTTCTCTAAGTTGGTTGATGGAGTCCTTGAAATATTTGATCAAATCCACTGCCTCCTCTGATAACTCATCGTATAGACTTTCATCCTCCTCTTCGCTGCTTTCATCGTCATCGCTCTCATCTTCTCCATCCTCTCCATTTTCATTATCGGCAAATGCCATCATAATCGACTGATTCGAAAACGACTTCAACTTGGTCTGTTTTTCAACTAGTTTGTACGTTTCCATCGCATCCTCGATAGTGCTCTTGTTCTCGGAAAGTTTAGCACTGTATGAGGTTCCCACGGGCCCCAAGGTGTTTACGGCATCATTCAGTAGCCAGTGCTTGATCTGCTCTCGAAACTTCTGTAGTTTCTTTATCTCCTTTTTCAAATCGTTTGCTAATTTCTCCTTTTCTCGTTGGTTGTCAGAATCATCCTCAGTGTTTGTTAGACTTTCGTATCTTTCATAATGATAGTTGAAATCTTGTAAACCCTCCTGGATTCGCTTGAATATAATATCTATGTCCCTGTCACATCGTTAGTATATTGAACGTAGAGCTATCAACTGTCTTAAAAACCGAAACATACTTCTGTAGCTTTCTATTCGCCATAGTTTACTGTCGTAACCACTCTTTTTAGTCGTGTTTTGAAATTCTTCTCTTAAACAGAAAATTTTTGTTTGGTGGAAAAGAAAAAAAAAAAAATGAAAGAAAAAGACAAAGTCACTTTCATCACTCTATTTTGCGAAACAGTTAATATGTATATTATGTACCTTTTTCTTTTAAAAAAATTCTATACAAAACAAAAAAAAGCTTTACTTAATCTACAATTCGTCATGATCTATGTCATCATCAGAGTCATCATCTCCAAACTTGGCATCTCCATCTGGTGCTCCACCTGCACCTCCGTACAATTTAGCGGTGATTGGGTTGGCAACGTCAATCAATTTTTGTTTTTGTTCTTCAAATTCTTCAGCGGTTGCAGTATCAAAGTTATCTTCAATAAACTCCAAGGTTTCCTTAATGGCGTCATCTAAAGTTTCTCTGTCGTCATCTTCCAACTTGGATCCCAATCCAGTTTCAGATTTGTCGTTCAATTGTCCTTTCAAAAGATGAGCATAGTTTTCCAATGAGTTTCTAGCCTCAATCTTTTCCTTCAATTCTTGATCTTGTTGAGCGTATTTCTCAGCCTCCTCAACCATTCTATCAATATCTTCCTTTGATAATCTGCCCTTTTCGTTGGTAATAGTAATACTTTCAGACTTACCGGTTCCCTTATCGGCAGCTTCAACTTTCAAGATACCATTGGCGTCCAAAGAGAAGGTGACCTCGATTTGTGGAACACCTCTTGGTGCTGGTGGAATACCGGTCAATTCGAATTTACCCAATCTGTTGTTATCTTTGGCCATCGTTCTTTCACCTTCGTAAACTTGAATCAAGACTGTTGGTTGGTTATCGGCAGCAGTTGAAAAGATTTGTGACTTTTTGGTTGGGATGGCAGTGTTTCTTCTAATCAATGTGGTCATGACCCCCCCTGAAGTTTCAATACCCAAAGTCAATGGGTTGACATCCAACAACACAATGTCATCGACACCTTCTTCACCACTCAAAACACCAGCTTGAACAGCAGCACCATAGGCAACAGCTTCATCTGGGTTGATACCCTTGGAAGCCTTTTTACCGTCAAAGAATTGTTCCAACAATTCTTGGACTTTTGGAATTCTGGTGGAACCTCCAACTAAGACAATGTCGTCAATCTCAGTCTTCTTGACATTACCATCCTTCAAAACTTGTTCAACTGGTTTCAAAGTCTTTTTGAATGAAGCCAAGTTCAATTCTTCAAACTTAGCTCTGGAAAGTGTCTCTGAAAAGTCAATACCGTCAACAAATGAGTCAATTTCAACCCTGGTTGACATTTGTGATGACAATGTTCTCTTGGCCTTTTCAGCTTCCCTCTTTAATTTAGAAATAGCTTTGGCGTTTGAGGACACATCAATGTTGTGCTTCTTCTTAAATTGCTTGGCCAAGTACCTGACAATCTTGTGGTCAAAATCTTCACCACCCAAATGGGTATCACCAGCAGTGGCCAAAACTTCGAAAACACCACCTTCAATTGACAACAAAGAAACATCAAAGGTACCACCACCCAAATCATAAACAATAATCTGTTTCTCTTCGTTAGTCTTGTCTAACCCATATGCAATAGCAGCAGCTGTTGGTTCGTTAACAATTCTCAAAACGTTCAAACCAGCAATTGTACCTGCATCCTTAGTAGCTTGTCTTTGAGCATCATTGAAATATGCTGGAACAGTGACAACAGCATGCGTGACTTTCTTACCAAGGTACTCTTCGGCAATGGACTTCATTTTACCCAAAATCATTCCTGAAATTTCTTCTGGGGTAAAAACCTTGTGTTCACCATTGTATTCAACGGAAACGACAGGTCTATTGCCCTTGTTCTCAATCTTGTATGGCAAATGTTTCAACTCCTTTTGAACGGTGTCATCATTGTATTTCAAACCAATCAATCTCTTGATATCGAAAACGGTGTTGTCGACGTTGGATGCAGCTTGATTCTTTGCTGCGTCACCAACCAATCTTTCGTCACCATTGAATGCAACATATGATGGAGTTATTCTGTTACCTTGGTCATTGGCTAGTATTTCAACCTTTCCGTTCTTCATGACACCAACACACGAGTATGTGGTACCCAAATCAATTCCAATAACAGTTCCATAGTTTTCATGTGCGTCATCATCAGACGAAGCGGCAACTGCAAATGAGTGTTTAGGCGAGACTAAAAATGGTATTAATACCACTAAAGCCACGTAAAGTAACCCAAGACGTGGAAACCAGGAGTTTGATCTCATCTTTATTCTGTAATACGGTTGAAGAAAGAAAAGAATTGGAAAGGAACAGAAAGTGGAAAAATAAAATTGAGTTTCATTTATATTTTTTTTTTTTTCACTGAAAGACTTTTAGTGGAGCTTAGTATTTATTTTTTTTTTTTGACGTGTTAGATTTTGTCAACACAATTCATCACTACACATTGTTCAAGAAATGTAGGACTAATTGTTTACGTGTCAATTTTATGATAGCTACTGCTATTACCTAGAGTCAGACATGTCTTAAACAATATGTGGTCTGCATACATATGGCCGATGTTAATTACATGAACGTGTCCAATATAGAATCCTAGAGAACACAATAGAAACTTTACGATTATTTTTTCTTTATGACGTGGCAATTTTACTGTGGCAAGAGCTACCACTCCAATTTTGTTTGATACGCTACCAAATGGTTTCAAACTAGACCCTTGTTCCAAAAAATAACCTCTACCACTTCTTGATCCACAGCTGGAATGCTTTAATAAAACATGTTTACTTAGATTAGTCCTTCTAAGATCAGCAGATCCAATTTCCCCCCCTCTCCATACTTTTTCTCCTCTTTTACCTTTTGTGCTATTTTTTCTCTCTTGCTTCAAAAGGTCGTGTACTGATATACAACTATCTAATGTCCAAAAAGTTTCAATTATGTATGACTCTCGAAAAAACCATCTTCATCGTTGTTCCCCTATCCCCTTAAAACTAATTCATCTCGGAGTATCCTTTGACTGTTGGAAAAAAAAAACAACATAAATTAGCAACAATGGACTCCTCAAATCAAGAAATTCCTAGATCATTCAATACTAATAGAAGAACATCAGTCTCGGCTGAGGCATTAAATCCTGCTAAATTAAAGTCGGAGAGTTGGAGACCGCCACAAAATAACTTATCGACTACAGAGGAGGAATCAGTGGCAAACAGTTTAAAGAACAACTTTCTCTTTAAACAATTGGATGAAAACTCCAAGAAAACTGTTATATCAGCTTTGGAATCGAAAAATTTCAAAAAGGATTCAGTAATCATAAAACAAGGAGATGAGGGTGATTTCTTTTACATAATAGAATCCGGTACAGTTGATTTTTTTGTCAATGATGCCAAGGTTAGCACAAGCAGTGATGGATCATCATTTGGTGAATTGGCATTAATGTACAATGCGCCAAGAGCAGCTACTGTAATTGCTGTCACTGATGTTACTGTATGGGCGTTGGACCGTTTAACTTTCCGTCGTATCTTG
Source organism: Lodderomyces margitis (assembly GCF_024628925.1). Taxonomy (NCBI): domain Eukaryota; kingdom Fungi; phylum Ascomycota; class Pichiomycetes; order Serinales; family Debaryomycetaceae; genus Lodderomyces; species Lodderomyces margitis. Next base: position 69,523 of record NW_026261901.1, on the reverse strand, counting down.
TTGGAAGGTAGTTTTAATAGAAGGTTGATGTATGAAGATTTTCTCAAGGATATTGAAATATTGAAGTCACTTTCCGACCAAGAACGTTCCAAATTGGCTGATGCATTGAGTACAGAAAGATATCAAAAGGGTGACAAGATAGTTACTGAAGGAGAACAGGGTGAAAATTTTTACCTCATTGAAAGCGGTACATGTCAAGTTTATAACGACAAGTTGGGAGAAATTAAGAAGTTGGGAAAAGGTGACTATTTTGGAGAGTTGGCCTTGATTAAAGAGTTACCTAGACAGGCCACCGTTGAAGCCTTAGATAATGTCATAGTTGCAACATTGGGTAAATCAGGGTTTCAAAGATTATTGGGTCCTGTGGTTGACGTGTTGAAGGATAAAGATCCAACCAAAGTTCAGGATCCAACCATTGTAAATTAGGTAAGTCCATTGAGTAAACGAATTCTAAATTGTGATACTTTTGTAGATCCACTTGGTTGCGCTCTATGCGCTTTACGCACTATTGGTTTTTTTTTTTTTTTTTTTATCATCTGACAAATTCTCCACCACAACTAACCACCAAAGAACGCAATGAACATAGGAATATTACCATTCACCCGTGGCGGTAAATTACCCTACTGGTTGCTATTCATCTCCATAGTGTCCATTTTCAACTCATTACAAACCTATCAGAAGGACTTGACTTTGACCAAACGAGTCTACAATGCCAAGCCACAACAAGTAACAAACTTGTCAGCAAGAACTTTCGGAACTTGGACATTGATCACGTCTATAGTGAGGTTATATGGAGCTTATAATATCACAAATCCACAAGTTTACCAATTGACTCAGTTCACTTTTGGCGTGGCTGCTTTCCATTTTTTAAGTGAATGGTTGATCTACAAGACTACTCTGTTGGGCAAAGGCTTAACAGGACCTTTAGTCGTGAGTAGTTTGAGTTTGGGTTGGATGTGGTTATATAAAGATTTTTACGTCTTCTGAGTGGATTAGGATAGCGATAGGTGTAAATATGTTGTTTTGGAATGAAATTTGTAAGAATTATACTTAACTCTGTTATCTGTTATGATAATTTGCATTAAATTGTAGCAAAAAAAAAGATAACTTTGATAATGCTATCTCAAGCTCCCCCTCCGAAACATGAAACACAGTAGGTTCTCTTCTAGCTCCAGTATCAACTGCAAAAGGAAAGTAAATATAAAGTGGAAATTCTCAACCATCAATTGCAAGAGCAGAATTTACGTTCCATAAGCAGGTGGATGATCGAAGTTGCAAAAAAAAAAAATTAGGAATCAAAAATAAAAAAATAATGAAAAGGACGAGATTCGAACTCGCGCATCTTACGATACTAGAAATCACAACTTGTTAAGCTGTAAGAAACTTAATTCTTGAGTCTAGCGCCTTAGACCAACTCGGCCACCTTTCCAATTTCTGAAAGTTTCTTGCTCTACCATAATTATTACAGCTAATATTACCACTCATCTGAATACTCCTTTACAGTAGCTAGAGCCAACTAATCAGGCGCAATAGAGAATCACAACACCCTGGTCCCAGAAAATCACCCGTTGAGCTGTATCTTTAGTAGGGTTTGTACGCTAAGCCTCTATGGCTAGTGAGGCTAGACAAGACGCAGCTTGTTATAACCCTTGACATGTCCAACTCTGCTTTTCTGAATCCTACCATGCTATTATTTACCGAGAAAGCGGTACATCTGTAAAATGATGCAGCCAATTCTCGAATTAGAGCTCCAGGAATGTACTTGTTTGCATTGGCATACTGAGCAGTTGTCATTTTATTCTAGTAAACTTTTTGCAGCTCTAATGATGCGTGTATTGAATTATTCCTCAAGGTTTTATACTCAAGCACCTAATTGTATTATCCCAAAACTAACTGAAATATTGACCATTGCCTATATATGATTAAGGTGATACAGCTTCACTGATTTACGGTAGCTTAGTGTTGGGTAATCTAATCACCAATGTTTCCTTTTGCAAAGCGGCATCTGACAAGATTGACAACACTCAGTCGTTTGCCCATTCACTCAATTATATGCATTGCCTCTTATAGCTTAGATCACACTTAGTACTAAGTGCAAGAAAGGGCCAGCTGATGCTACTAGTATTTGCTTATCCCATTCTTCAACATTGTATTCCTTCAACCTTATGCAACAAGGAGATTCCAATTCGAAGCTATCTCTTAAATGTTCAACAAAATTTCCCACTCATTGAAACCACCACAAGGGGCTTTATCCCCATTCACTTTGGAAATATGACATCACTCCGCAAAACCCATTTTACACCCTTTTTCACCAATTCCGCTTCATGTCGCAAGCATGCATCGCCATGCTTGTGCAACAAAGCCATACCTTTACTTGGATGTATATTTAGAGCTTCACTCCCATAATCAGGATAAAAAATTGTTCCGCCTCCTTTGAATTCATCGTCTCCAGTCAAATAAATAAGCAAAGTCCAATCGGTCTTGCCCTTGATCTTACCTTCAGGAGGAACAGTACATACCACTGAATCGTCATAATGCGCACCAAAATGATGACCTTGGGTGTATCGATATATTCGCAATTGCGGGTTTAATCCTATTGCTGTACTGAAAATCTTGACAACTTGTTTGAGTTGAGGATCATCGTATGGATTTGAAGCGAGGATTTGTTTCATATATTGCCATAAAGTATCGGCTGATTTTAGATCATTAACTAGTGCTCTATCGTTATATCTTGCTGCATAGTCTTTGCTTTTGATAAGTGGGGTAGTTTCCAATTTCAATTTGGTTTCAAATGATTTGATCAAGTCTTGACACAACTCTGGTTTGAAAAAATTGTTGATGGTGATTATTTGATCTTGAAGGATTACTTCTGGTTCAGGAATATAGAACGAACTGAGCGTGTTTGGTAGATCTTTGAATTTCTTAGGGAATTCGAACGGGTCTAGCTTCTTTTTCGACATTTGTTGGTGGGGAGAGCTTGCTGTAGAAGGGTTTGTAACAGAACTCGCAAAGATTTTTCCAAGCACAGAAAATTTGCAACAAAAGCAAAAATAACCCAAGATTAATTTTTTACCCAAATTTTTATATTATAGTCTAAACTACATCTACAACAGCGATTCTAAGGAAATCAATAAGCTATACACCTCTCTTGGCATCTTGTATTGAACCATACCGGCATAAACAACACAGTTTCTGGCAATCTTTTTCCAATGATTCAATTCCTCCCGCTCATTGCTTAATGGCTGATACTTTCTCGCAAGTATACCATAATTCAAATTGGAAATGCAAGTCATCACCAACACAAGTAATGATGGCAACACTTTGATCAAGTTTTCATCCAACTTGTTATTGGTTATCAAGTCGCTGTAGCTTCGAACTTTAAGTAAGTCGTCATGCGCATCAGCAGGAATCAAATCAAGTTTGTTGACACTAGCTATGACTTCACGCCATTGTCTTTTCACAAACAAGTCACGTATTTTGATCACTGAAATAAGCAAATCGCAAGTTTGCTTGGTTTGGGGTGAAACCTTACTTATGTAGCTGTTTTTAGTCACATTACGCCAGATATGTTCTGATAGTAAGACCAAGTTGTCATCAATTGTGCCCACACTCGAGATTGGCTTGTCCAATTCACTGGTTGCGATAATATCAGCCAATTTATTATTCATCAACACCACAGTTGCTTCATAGTCACGCGCGAGTTGATAGAGTAAAAGTGCATCAAACACTCTTCCCTCATCTTCACATTTGATAGCAGTAGCTCTGACTATTTCATGATGGAATGCATTTATATCGTCCAAGCCAATTAATTTGCGCTGAGTTTCTAAAACTCCTGGTTCAATGAATCCAGTTTCAGGGTAGAGTTCGCCGATGAGTGCTCCAAACTCTCTAGTCACAAGCAAGAGCTCCCTTAATGCGTCATGTGAAAGTTGCTCATCAACTAAGGCAATCATGATTAAATACTCGCAGGCAACTTTAGGGTCACTAATTTTGAATGTAGTTGTATATGCACCAGTGATTCTGCCAAAGTTTACCTCATATTTATTGTTTGTCACAGCAATGACTTCGTTTTTGTTGGAGTTGTAACAGTGGAGTACTCCATAATAAGCTAAGCCGATAGCCAAGTGGACTGAATCAGCTTCATTAACAAAATCATAACAATATTGTACAGCTAGTTCATACAAACCAGTTAAAATTAATGTCTTTAAATACAAAGGGTTGTTTGATGACGTAAAGTACTTTGCGCCCAACAGAAGTACTTTACCCTGAAGATTGGCCAAGGAGTAATTTTCATAAATCGACGATTCGCTTTCATTGATTATGGACAAATGAAACCACAACCAATCCTCAACACTTAGGTTAACGGCTTGAGGAAGTGATGGATTACTCAAGTCACATTTACCAATGATTTTGTAAACCGAATACTTGTAGGGGTCAAAGTTGACACTAGTATCAATATCATTCAAAACGTATTGAAATTGTTGACCAAACTCTTGATGTATTCTTTCACTTAAATTCGATGGCAACTTATTTTGATCCACAAACGCTTTTATGTACACAGGAAAGTTTCTATCAAACTTGTTAAATAATTCACCATTTTGGTTGACAATGTCACTTGCATCAGAGTAGAGACCAGAACGCATCAAGTAGTATATCAATGCCCAAATTGGCGTTCCATTCACGAGCAATGTTTTGTTGGCCAACTCGGGTTCATTCTTGAGTATGACTTGGTGTATAAAGAAGGAAACTTTATTAATGTTGGTACCAGGAAGAAAATTTTGCGGTTTGTCATGTTTCACATAGATGTGTTCAATATAATTCAAGAATTGGCCCTCCAAGAATCGTTTACTTGTCAACAGTATCTCATTATGCAAGTCTGACTCAGAATAATGGGCAAATTTCTTTTCCTGACTAGTCTTTGCAAATTTCTCCAGGGTGAGATTTTGCAAAATTTTCCAAGTTTCAGCCACTTGTTTTGACTTTGAGTCGTCTTGCACTTTATTTAATTCGTAAAAATTCAAGCACAACGAGAATGGTTCATCAACTAACCGCGACTCATTCAATGCATAAACCACATTGGCATAATTTTCAAATTTTTCACGCGATATTTGCTTCAATGAGGAATTTGTATTCTTTAACGGGGTGAATATATTGGCAGCTGCTGAGCTGGACTTCCAAACCACAGAGAGCTTTGAGGCTTCTTCTTTGAACTTGGCACTATCCTTAATACCCATAACCTTTCTCAATTCTTCCCTCCTTGCTTTCCAGTCAATGGATATGTTAGCATTGATGTAGTTGTCAAAATCATTCGATGCTACAGCAAAGGATTGCTCAATGGTATTTAAGATACTTTCTTCTTTTCTCTTTTTGAGATGGCTTTCAACAGTTTCTGCATTTACTGGTTGATAAAAAGATGTAGATTTGGGCAACTGAATCTTATTCAATTCATCCTCGATATCACCAGTTGCAACACCCGCACCGGCTAAAAGATAATGGGCTTTAGTGTGATTACCCTCGTTTTCGGCTTCTTTTCTCAACTGCTGTGATTTACGTTCAAGCTCATCCAAAGTCAAGCGGATTGACCCAAGATTGTTGTATTTGATGTGTGACTTTGGCAAGTTGCTTGCTGATTCTAAAAGGTCTTTTAGAATCTTGTCAGTGCCGGAATTGTCTAAAGAAGCGGTAATATCGATATTGGTTGTATTGAGTGATTGTGGTGGATTAATTGTACTTTGGGTAGTTGATCCAACAGATATTTGGGGTTGCGTTTGTTGTTGTGATGATGGTTGTTGTTGTTGTCCTTGCAGCTGTTGCAGTGGTTGCAGTTGTGATTGACCAAAATTGAGGCCCCCGCCAAATGCAGATGTGCTCAGTTTATTTGCAAACATTCTCAATTTTGTAGCACAGGAGGTTGTCTTGCTTTGCAGTTGGTATTGTTGTTTTTGTTGTTGAATTGTTTGATGCTTTTTCGTTTCTCTCACTCTTTCTCTCTTGTAGTAAACAGAGGCAGAAAAATCAAAAGATTGGGTAAACTATTGAAGTATGGATGCAACTCCAAATCTCATCACCAACCCAAAGAGAGAAGGTTTGAAATTTAGAAAAAAAAATTTTCTACACTTTCCCACCTCTTCTTCTTCTTCTTTTTCTTCTTTATTAACTTTGTCCAAAAGTTTTCCATCACTATAGACAGTGCATTATAATTGGTGTCTATAAAACATCATTAGTTGACGAAATTTGACAGTTCACATCTACAGGCTTCAGTTTTTGATGTCCTCTTGTGTAATTCGTCATCTCTTTGATACTACGTGAATATTTATATGACCAATGTTTCAATCAATATTACATGCGATGCGTTGATGGATAGAATAAAATTGTATCTTTTAAGAACCTGTCTGGAATTTTAATGTAATGAAAGAGAGGTGTCAGGAGGTGCAGATATTTTATAAACATATTTTGTAGGTTGTGATAGTTTTGAGACTCAACTAGCGTGTATCGTAAACACCCCCACTACCCCTGTTTTGAATAAAGATAATTTCCATTGCCGCCAGATGGAAACAGAGTAATACGTCGAAAGCCATTTCTGTATCCTGATGTCTAGAAGGAAAATTGAAAGCTAGTTGCCTAGTTGTTGGTTTCTCTACACAACCTAGACAAAGTGTACAAGCTCCATTCACTTTTTTATTCAGCAGCTGTCTTGATATGGTATTACTTTCGATACTTGAAAAAGGTTCTGGGTTAGTTTGTAAGGTCATTTTTCACCTTCACTTTTGAGTTTATGCAAATATGCAAATATCTGCAACAAATAAATCCCACAAATTGATCCACTTTAAGATTTCTTCTTTTGCAAATTTGCTCGGTAACGCTATAAACGGGTTGTCCTTTTTTTTTTTTGATCAATTGGAGGTAATTTTCTCGCAACAATGTATGCTTGCCCCAATGATTCCAGCAGTTCTCCCCACAACCCTGCCTAGACCTTCATATTTTGTTTCGCCAACAAGAGGTGTTTCTACTATTTCAGAAAAGGGTACGTAAACCATTCTAGCCAGGTTTAAATTTCTTTTTTTACCGCTATACAAGAATCAGTAGCCCAAAACAGATTGACACCAAGAACATATATATAATATATCGAAGCACCAGTATTGACAAAGCAAATTACTGAAAAATAATAAAGTTCGTTTTCCAAAATGGCTGTACCCGCTAACAAGAAGGCATGTACCCGATACCATTTCCTTATCAGTAATTGGGTCTTGCAATTTTCACCCAAGTATGTTCATGGTGGTGGGGAAGGTATGCCGCCCTTTTGCGAAGACACTCGATTTACCGATAACAGTGGGTGAAACGTATCAACCAACTAAAAGATAAAAGTAAAACCAAAAAAAAAGAAACCCCTTATCACAGATACTCCACTAAATTATTATAATTTGATAAAATTAACTGCTTTGACTATTCAACTTTAGACACATGGTGGGGCTACTTTCTTACTTCCACGTAGTGACACCACTTTTGAGATAAGATATATATATATATATATATATAGGATAACAAATCAGGTCCTACAATAAGTCTAAAATTTGTTTCCAAGAAAACTCCAAAACCACCAAATGTCAGATTCAATAGAGAAAGAAGAGTCCAGAGCGATTTATGATGTAAGGCTGGGAGAGTTGCGCAACATCTTACATAGCTCGGCATTCCACGAGGTAACCGACTTGGAAAAGCTTGCCCTTAGTAATGAAAAGGAGGCTTCAAAAATACTTTCCGAGGCACAAGCTAACTTGGAATTTTCAGCAGGTACCGGTTATGCTTCTGAATTGAGAAGAGGCTTCAGTTTTCTATCTATTTTGGGTATTGGTTTTGGTTTGACAAACTCATGGTTGGGTATTAGTGCCTCATTGTTGGTGAGTATCAGTTCAGGGGGGCCAATGATGGTTATCTATGGGGTCATTATTCTTGCGTCTATCTCATTATGTATTGGTGCCACATTGAGTGAGATGGCATCAGCCATGCCCAATGCTGCTGGACAAATTTATTGGGCAATGAAGTTGGCGCCAGAAAAGTATTCAAGATTGTTTGCCTATGTGACCGGTATATTTGGATGGTTGGGTGCTTTATTGACTGGTGCTAGTGTGACTATGGCCATAGCGACATCGTTTGTGGGGATTTATGTTTTATACCATCCTGACGTTTCAGTGCAAAGATGGCACATCTTTTTGCTTTACGAATTGTTGAATCTTCTTATATTGACATTTAACATTTACGAAAAACCACTACCAAGCATTTCCAAAGCTAGTTTGTTTACTTCGGTGTCATCGTGTATTATAATCATGATTGTAGTGTTGTCCATGCATAAGGGTGAATGGCAAACCGCTGAGTTTGTATTTGTTGACTTTAATAACAATACCGGGTGGAGTTCTGGGGGAATTGCATTTATTGTTGGTTTGATTAACCCGAATTGGAGTTTTTCATGCTTGGATGCCGCTGCTCATATTGCCGAAGAGTCATTGAACCCGGCAGTTCAAGTTCCTCAAGCCATTTTCACGACTATCGTTGTTGGGTTTTTCAGTGCCATGGCTTATTCAATCGCCATCTTTTTCAGTATTAGGAACCTCGATGATGTGTTGGCTTCAAACACTGGTGTCCCTATTATGGATATTTTCTACCAATCCACTGAATCTAAAGCAGTTGCCGTTGGTTTGGAGATGTGTATCGTGATGACTTTGATTGGATGTAATATCGCATGTCATACCTGGGCTGCTCGTGTCAGCTGGAGTTTTTCGAGAGATAATGGATTCCCATTATCAAAGTATTGGTCAAGGGTTAATTCGAATACAGGTGCCCCAGTTAATGCTCATCTCATGTCCTGTGGTGTTGTTGCTGTCGTTGGGTTTATCTTTTTAGCTTCGACAACGGCGTTCAATGCTGTTATTGTTTGCTGCGTCACCTTTTTGTTGTTGTCATACTTACCAGCCACATTCTGTCTCATTTACAGAAGAAATACCATTAAGCCAGGCCCCTTCTGGTTGAACAAGTTGGGGTTATTTTGCAACATTGTTTTGATTTGTTATGCAATCTTTGCTTTTGTGTTTTTCAATTTCCCATTTGTCATGCCCGTTACCGGTGGTAATATGAATTATTCCTCTGTGGTGTTTGCAATTGTGTTTATCTTTTGTGTGGTTGATTGGCTTGTTAGAGGTAGAAAGGAATACATTGGTATGCAAGAGAGAGAACAAATGAGAGAGGAATATGCAAAGAAGTTGACTACGCAAATTTCCCACATTGAAGCTGTTGTCTCACAATCTGAGGCTTAGTGGTAGTGACTGTCTTGTTGTAGAATAGAAATATTGAAGTTATTAAGAATACTGAACATCAAAGTTGAACCTTTGTAGAATAAGATCTATGTGATACTTCACGAGTTGTCAATTTTGTGTTTTGCATCAAAAGGATCGTATTGTTGGGACAATTGGCTACACAAAATTAGGATCCCTCACATATTACACTACTTTGGTTACTAGTGATGTAACACTTTCAGTTACTGACATGTGGTTTCTTCGATTTCACTCTTTATATACCTGATACAGTTTCAATACACAAGCGTCTAGTCTTGTCAGACTGCTTTTTATAGAATGCAAACTCTTGCCAGAACTCACCTTTGATGACTATATGGAATTACATTTCAATTTTGTAAATGTCGTGTGCGCCAAAACATAAGCCGTTTTGTGGTTTGTAATTTTATGCGCATGTGATTTTTTTCCTTTCATTTACGAGACCTTTCAATAGCAACTGGTCTAAGATCGTAATTAGTATACTATTGGGAACTAAACAATAAGACCATGCCGTTAAATATACTGTTTGAATACCTCTCGCATTATGTGGCTAGAATCTTGTGCAATCTATAGAACCACATTGCTCATTAAAATTCCCAGAGTGAGATCTACCCATCTTCCCTGGAGTAACTTGCTGTATTAGAAACGTCTCTCTAGTACTTTCTTTTAAAAGAACCTCATTGGAAGGCACAACTTTCCCATAATTGGGAAAAATAGTCCAGTCTTTCCCTAGACGACGGTGGTTTTAACTTTGTAGAGCAAATTAAAGTTTTAATCAAGATACATTGACTTATTCTGGGGCGAAGATCCGACAATGAGGGGTAAGTAAGTTGTAGATATAGTTTCCAATGTCCTTGACAACTGTTGGTTTTTGATATGTAATGATGAAGATCTCCTCAAAGTTTTGCTTGTCATTGCTAATAACCACTTTTCCCATTTGTAGTAAACCCAACCCAAATGGGAATGTTTTGTGTAATTATTAATTTCTTTTTTGCTTTAACCGCCGAACCTTTTTTTTTTCTTCTTTCGCCTGAATGTCAAAGACTATATAAGAAGAATTGAAAATTTCTCATTTTTAACTATTTCATACCACTGCTACTGCTACTGCTACTATTTTTTGCCACACATCTTAAAGACAGGCTCTTTTCACTATTCTGCTACATACATCGCCTACCCGTCTATCACTCCTTCATCTTTTTTTTTTTTTTTTTTAAGAAAAAAGTAACTATAAGGCGACACTATGAGTAGCATCAAAGATCAAGAGTTTATCTCTACTTTCCCGGAGAGTGAGAAAAAGCTCGACATTGAAGATTCCAAAAGTACTCTTTCATTCAAAGATGGATTGGCCGCAGCTGGTGGTGAGATGAAGAGAAATTTCTCCAACCTAAGTCTTGCTATGATTGGGTTCTCTTTAACGAACAGTTGGTTGGGTATATCATCCAGTTTGGTCACTGGTATTCAATCCGGTGGCCCCATTTTGATTGTTTGGGGTATTCTTATTGTTGGTTGCGTATCGGTGTGTATTGCTATCACATTGGGTGAAATGGCAAGTGCTATGCCTTCAGCAGGTGGCCAATATGTTTGGGCAAGAGTATTGGCACCAAAGAAATACGCTAGTTTTTGGGCTTATATTACTGGAAGTATATCGTGGGGAGGCTCCATCTTTACGTCAGCATCAATGTGTTTGGCATTGGCTTTGGAATTGTTGGGCTTTTGGAACTTGAATCACCCTGAGCATACGACCAAGAAATGGGAAATATTCATTATATACAACATTGTCAACTGGTTTTTGTTTTTGTTTAATGTCTGGCACAGGTTTTTGCCATTTATTGGAAACAGTATCTTCACCATTAGTTTGTCTTCATACTCGATTATTTTGATTACAGTGTTGGTTTGCTCAAGGGGCCATTACAATCCTCCCCATTTCGTCTTTGTTGAATTCACCAATGGTACTGGCTGGCCATCGAAAGGTATTGCGTTTATTGTTGGATTGATCAACCCAGCATGGTCGTTTGCTTGTCTTGATAGTGTGACCCATTTGAGTGAGGAGACGTCGCAACCAGAAAGAGATATTCCCAAGGCAGTTTTATCTACAGTGGCCATTGGCTTCATTACTGCTTTCACTTATTCCATTGCCATGTTTTTCTGTATCCGTAATCTTGATACAATTATCAATTCCACTACCGGTATGCCCATTCTTGATATATATTATCAAGCGTTGGGCAACAAAATTGGAGCAACTTGTTTGGGATCCTTGGTCTTTCTCACTGCTTCCGGATGTACCATTGCCTGTCAAACATGGCAAGCAAGATTGTGCTGGAGTTTTGCCAGAGACAATGGAATGCCAGGGTCCAAGTACTTGTCCATCATTGATCCAAAGACTGGTGGACCATTGTACGCACATTTGTTCTCCACTGTCATTGTCAGTGTTGTTTCAGTTTTGGTCTTTTCCGATGCCGCATTGCAGGCTACTGCTTTGGCATGTGTTTCGTTCTTGGTCATTGCCTACGCAATCCCTACAATTTGTTTATTAGTGAGAAGACGCCAAATTCGTCACGGTCCATTCTGGTTGGGCAAAGTTGGAGCATTCTGCAACTGTGTCCTTTTAGCATGGGTTGTTTTTGTCTTGGTGTTTTTCTCATTCCCCGCATACTACCCAGTCACGGCTGAAGGTATGAACTATTTCTGTGTGGTGTTGGTGGTTTATGTCGCATGTATGCTTATTTATTGGTGGTTCCCCATCAAGAAATATGCTTGTAAAAACAACTTTAGAGGCGGTCAACATAACAAAGAAGAGGTGGAATTTCCACATGTTTGCTTGACTGAATGGTAGATAATATTCAATTTATGAGTTTTATGTATTTATTTATGTCCTTTTAATGAAAAAAAAAATAGACAAATGCTCAAGTTACTCCAAGAATTTTGCATGTCCGTCCCATACACTCTCGGTAATGGACCACGTAGCCATATCTTTCAAGTTGTCCGGCATCTCAGTGGTAAATTTGGTGATTAAGAACCCCATATTGAAGATTGCATTAGAGTAAAGAACGGCTGAAACTAGCGGAACTTCTAGCATGGCCAAGTAATAACAAAATCCTGTACCAAAGACCACCCCTATTCGGGTATTCAACCATTGCTTCCGTTCCAAAGGGGTGAATTGAACTCGATCAAAGTAAGGAATGAGAAAATCTTCGGCCAAATTCCACGATCCGTAAAAAGTTGTCAATAGCCTTATTGTATAATCAACATCCATCATTTGTAAAATAGCAACTAGCAAGATAGACAATACTGTACCCAATTTGTCCAGGAAAGTTTGAAATGCAATGCAACCCAAAATTGCCGACGAAAGCTTTTCGGGAAAGAAGTAAATTGACGTGAATATGGTGATGTTTAATAAATAAATGTTGGTGTAGCGTTTAATAAATAATCTAAACTCTCGTGAAAAGTTGTATAAGTTTTTGTAAGTTGAGAACCAATCCCGTTCAGGCTCAACTTTGTGCAGCGGTAATTTTGAATAGTTATCACTGTAGTGGCTATTATTTAACTCGTCTTGATGACGCAACTGGCAAAGGAATAATCGTTCTCCGTCTTTATCAAAGAATGAATACAATGTATTCAAAAAGTAGCTGAGGTTGATGTAATACTTGAAAAAATAGTCCAATTGATCAATTCGAGTAGAACTCACTGCTCTGATGACCGATTTGGTGAAAAGTATAGGTCCATGCAAAAGGGTAAATATGAGGACGGATATTTTCAAATACTTTACAAACAAGGAGACGTTGTTGTAGGTGTAAAACTCACGATTGAATAGTGATGAATAAGCCGTTGCAAGTGTGAGCTGAATGCTTCGTAGTACTATCCATATCGAGAAATGTTCTGATCTCTTGGAAAATATAATCGGTGATGCCATGAAAAACGTGGGGAGGGGACGGATGTGCGGGGATGACTATAATTTCGTTCGCGGAGCTGATTTCAACTGTAAAAGCGTAGTGAATCCCTTTTCAAGACAAGGTAAATTTTTTGGCTAGATGCAAACGTACTTAGCAAAGGTATTTCTTGTCAATTGTGACATGGTTTGTAGCAAATCATGTCTGAGATTTTTCAAATCTTATGAGCGCAACAATAGAATCTTTTTTCTCTATCATTCCATTTACACAATGTTGCAAAAATAATCGAAAAGCACGAGGCGTAGGTTGGAAATCCATGGCTGCTCCATAGAGATACTTTGACAATATTGATAATTGCAAAGATAAACTTGTATTGCATTAACTTAACTGATGAATTGGGTTAGCTATAAATCTCAACAGAATAAATTCAGACAACACAGATTTGCTAGATCTCATCGGGCCGCTTTGTGATGCATTCCCTATTGTCTTATTAAGGCAGAAGGTGAAGTGTTACAGGAAGCTAGAAGCGACTCCAGAGGCGACATGTCCTAGACTCAAAACAAGGGTGTCCCCCCGCCTCATCATCTTGCAAGATTACTTCCGAGCACATACCACTACCAACTTTAATGTTCTTAAAGTCGGTTGTATATTTAATTTTGCTCTAGTACAACATAGTTACAACTTGAGGGATTTTTGTATAATCGTGGCTGTCGATTGCCGTTAGATGTCAGGAATCACCGAGTCAAAAGAAGAGACAAAAGACAAGAGCAAAGTTTTTTCTTTTTCTCTATTTTTCTCGCACACCGAGTCACAAAACGATCCCCTCTTCTGACTCCGATAGATAGAGAAAGCCAAGTGCCGCAAGGAATGCTCTACTATCTTATGAGCTGGCCCTCCCAAAGCGTACGGCAAAACATAGGGATATTCACATTTTCACATATAAAAAGAGTTCTATCTACTCCATCCCCCCTACTCGCCCTTTTTCTTTCCTATCACTGCTTCCCCAAGACTTCAACATGTCTACATTAAATTTGCAGCCAAATACACAATTCAACAGTAACAGAGTTCCCTATGTCAAAACAAGCTTAATAGAAGTGACCAATCGCTTACCTGGAAAACCCCCTTGTCGAGTATTTTTCAAAAATGAAAGCGAACAGCCTTCAGGCAGCTTCAAATTGAGAGGCATTGGGCACTTGGTCAAGCAATCCATTGGAAAAGCAAAAGCTGAAGGAGTTGCGCACAATGATATTCACGTTTTTGCATCAAGTGGTGGTAATGCTGGACTAGCTGCTGCTTACCTGGCTCAATACTACAATGTCAAGTGTACTGTCGTTATTCCCACAATTGCAAAACCTATTATTCAACAAAAACTACACGAATATGGAGCTAAAGTCATTTTGTTTGGTAATTCAATCTATGAGGCAGATAATTATTTAAAGAGTTTGATTGAGTCGGCGGCCAAAGGAGTACACCCTATTTACTGCCATCCATTCAACAACCCAGAGATTTGGACTGGTCATTCATCGTTGGTCGATGAAGTGGCTCAACAACTTGGTCCAAATAAGCAACATTTAAAAAGCATGGTGTGTTCGTTTGGTGGAGGCGGCTTATACAATGGAATTTATCAGGGGATGATTAATAACAACATACAAGGAGATGTTTTGTTGATTGAGACAGCGCAGGCGCCCACCTTTAGTGAAACAATCAAGGCAAAAAACATCATTACCTTACAGAATGTCACTTCCTTAGCCACCTCGTTGGCATGCTCATACACTACCCAACAGTCTTTGGACTACTATCATGACAAGCTGGCTGGAATCGACACATTTTTGGAAGTTATTGATGACTACGATGCACTTAGAGCATGCGTGGCTTATAAAAAATGCTGTGGTAAAACTGTGGAGCCGGCTTGTGGTGCTGCTTTATCGGTTTGTTATAATAGAATAGACTTGTTATACAAAAGTCTTTCACATTTACAAGAGGATGATATCTTGGTGATTGTTGTTTGTGGTGGTTCGTGCACTACCGATGATGATTTGAAACATTTCGAAACGGCAATCACAAAGGCAGAAACCAAGCTTTAAGCAGCGGTTCTGGTGGGACTTTCCATTGAGTTTATAATATAGGTAGCTAAAGGTTTATTTATATCTGTGTCTTGTTTTACACACCTGTAGAATTGTTACTTCTCTGGTTTCCAGATGGGTCGAACTATCGATCTATCTTTGGGTCGATAGAGTTGAAAATGCGACGTAGTTTTTTCGCCCCAAAAGTGCAAATTTCGCACGATTTGCCCTAAACAATGGGTCAAAGACAAGCTCTATAACTAATGCTCAGAAATTACAATTTTGTGAAATATGGAGAGTTGACCGAGTTGGTTAAGGTGACAGACTTAAGTTTGGAGGGTTAAATTCCCTTTCTAAAGAAGTAATCTGTTGGTATGTTTACCGCGCGAGTTCGAATCTCGTACTCTTCACTATTTTTTTTCTTTTTCAATTCGCTTAGAATCCCACTTTCCTAATCATCCCCCCCCCCTTTTTTTTGAATTCGCGCGGTACCAGGTTCAATATTGCTTCTTATTAAGAAAGCTAATCTCAGCTATAATATTGCAGCAGGAGTAACCGACTGTTGGTGCTAAATTTTTGGGGAGTTAGGTCTTCCCCAAAGTTTGTTTGCTGGGTAGGTTTTTAAGGGATCGAGAGTCTATATCTACCCAACAAGCCTTTAAGAATACCTTTCTGGTTTAGGCACCAATCAATCAGGAAAGTTGAGCTTTAAGCAGCTTGTTACATTTAGCTACTTATTATATCATTTACTACTGCTTTTGCCCCCATGTGGAACACTCAGCTGAGCTATTTTTAGGTACACTGCTTAACCTTTATACTACGCCACGCTATTTGGCACACTTTCTCGCCATCGATGAAACTTTTCACGCTGCAAGTCACCTCTAAGCTTTGTTCGCGCAAAACAATTTTGGCTGCGAAAGACATTTCTCATTTCTCACTCAAGTCGAGAAAAAAAAACAATAAGCTAGAAAAATGGTTGCAAAATAAGGTATTAACATAAGCTTTTAGTATAAAAAAGAGTGTCACGGGTTTCCTCATCTCCGATGGATTTTAGCTGGAGTCGATATCGGATTAGTTTCGATACATAATCTAATTTTGATTTGTTCAACAGATGCACGTGATTTCGTGGTTTTGTATCGGAAAAAAAAAAGGGAGGCAAAAAAATTTTTAACGAACGGTAGTTCAGCAGGATTGGAATCTATATTGAACACTGCAATACAATAACAACTTAGTAGTAATTTGATTATTATTTTCAAAGTAATACAACTTATCATTAGCCATTTTGAGCACTTTACGTTCCCGAGCCAAAGGTGAAAAATTGAAATAGATTCGCAGTGGGAGAAAAAGAGAAGAAAAAAAAAAGAATTAAAGAAGCACTCTCATCGTCGCAGTATCAATCTATCATAAACAATACGAGACCTACTGATAAAGTTGCAAATTTACAATTGTTCGTTGAAACCTGACTAATAGAATAATGAGGGCCGATATTCGCAGATGTCGTCGGTGCAAGAGAAAGAGATTGGACGATGAGCCCATGGAGGTTAAGCAGTATAAAACTTGTGCCAAATGCAGGATTATAGAACGGAACAAGAAGAATCTGCGCAAGCCACTAGCTAAAGAAACCATGCTTTATGGGTTAAAACAGTTTAGAGAGCAGCAATCAACAGAAAATTACATTGAGGAGGAAGGGTTGTTGAAAGATGAGTTTTTCAAACGATATCATAATAAACCATTCAATTACGACGCTGAAATTGCCAAAGTATTGAATGACCCCAATTATGAACCTCCAGTTATCACCAACATTACGGATGAAATAATAGAGGCATCTGATGTCACTTCGCCGAATGGAACTAGGTATCAAGTGACAATCAGACGTGACGACATTGGTTCACCCACCAGAGTTAGAGTACCTCGCGCCGAAAAGATCAAGAAGCCAAGGCAATCGTACAAGAGAGAAACTTCCACAAAGTACAACCATTTACTTCCACAAGTCAATATACTGCACTTACAGCAGCCTGTTGTTGAGCAGGCTTCTGTGAACCAACCGGAAGTAGTTGATGAAAAGGAAGAGCTCATTGGAGAAATATTGGCATTAGGTAATGGTGCTGTATCAAATAATGCATCTGATATAATTGATCATGCTAACCCGTACCAGTTTTCCAATGTCTACTCCAATTTTGAACAGTATTTGCAACGAATACTTGATTTAAAGACTCAAAAGAAAAATATAAACAATTTGGTTTTGTTAAAAGAGTACAAGGATTCTTTCCCTGAGGAAATGTCACGATTCCATGCTGATGCATCAATAGGTGACAGGAACACTGAAAACCTTAGCCTCAATGAACGCCAATCGCGGATGAATTTGTTGAGCAACTTGAAAGCGTTGTATGTTGATCCAATTATTGCTTCTACTTCATTACCATTTGAGCAAAAGGGAAACAACTTGCATGATTCTAATTTTTCGAATGAAGTGAGGTGTTACTACCAGTACAAAGATAGACCGGACACGGACGATAGCAAGATGGATCTCATTAACTCCTCGATCGGTCTCACCTATCATAAAAAGTATAACATATTGACAATCAAGTTCAATTTGACTGTGATTGACAAACGTAGTCAATATCCTTTAACGTTAAAGGATGCAATTGCCGATGCCTTGAAAAAGGTAGATTCAAAGACTAGCGATGAAGATGATTCTCGAGATGTACACGAATTAGTCTTTGAAGAGTTGAATAGTAGCCATGATACGTTTGACGATGAGTTGAAATACTATATAAAGAGCTTGACTTTGGAAAAATTTGGCGAGGTGTTTGCTACCATCAACGGAGAACTCATTGCCGAGGACGAGGATGCGGAAATTGAAGACGAATTAGAAGACGAATTTGTAGAAAGTGAGGACGACGTGGAAGCAGGAGCTGGGGAAACCGTAGAAGGCAGTAATGATGTTGATGATGATGTTGAGGATGATGAGGATGATGACAATAATAATGACAATGCTGATCTTGAAAGCTATGCTTCAGAACATTTGCAAGAAAATGGTAAGGACGAGGCCGTGGATGCTATAAAGGAGAAGAATGCTTTTGACAAGCCTGTCTCTGAAGTTGCTGCTGAGTCATTGGATCCAACATTGAAGTTGTGAGTGGATACATTCTCTTATTTGATACATTTTGCAGTCAGTTTATAGCGTATTGTAATATATTCCGATTGAAGCGCGCATGGATGCCAAAAATAGAAAAAAGAAAACCAAATTTCAAATTTTTTTCTTCTTGTGTGTGTTTTATTTTGTTTGAAATTTCCATGCAGTGTAGCGACAGTAAAGACTGTAAGCTAGTGTTATTAAGCTAAGAAATATTCAGATAAGAACTTATGGGAAATGTATCCATATGTAAAGCAAATGGAGAAGCTAGATATAGCTCCATTTGTGTCGTATCGCGTCTTAGTTACGACAAGGACACGACATCCCCTTTCGCGTGGGAATTGAATGAAACAGAAAGAAAAAAAAAAATTAAAATTAATATTATTATTTTATATCAACCAGAGAAAGGTTATCCCTTTATTATTATTGTTATTATTATTATTATCATCATCAGTGCTTCATAGTCAACTCTTTTTGCTATTTAAAAAAACAAAGTCAAACAATATGAAGCTTGGCTTGTCATTCGCTATTCTATTGGCAAACTTACTCGCCTTCTCCCAAGCAATATCCCTTGATACGAATAATGTTACATCGATACGAGAAGACTGTAATTTGATTGTCCAAGGGTTGCTCGATTATTATGAGGGCACTAAATATGGAGGAACTATTGGTGAGTTCTCGTCACCTTACTACTGGTGGGAAGCCGGTGGTGCATGGGGTGGTTTGATTGACTACACGTTTTACTTCAATAATGATACTTTAGTTCCTTTGATTAAAAAGGCTTTGGAATACCAGGTGGGGGATGACAAGAACTATATCCCATTGAATCAGAGTACCACCGAAGGTAATGATGATCAAGGGTTCTGGGGGATTGCGGTAATGGGAGCAGCTGAGAGAAATTTCAGTAATCCTGATGACAAGGATTTAAGTTGGTTGGGATTGGCCCAAGCTGTATTCAACACAATGACTGCCAGGTGGGATCTGGACGATTGTAATGGTGGGTTGAGATGGCAAATTTTCCAGTGGAATTCTGGTTACGATTACAAAAACTCAGTTTCAAATGGATGTTTATTCCATTTGGCAGCGAGATTAGCAAGGTATACCCAAAACGATTCGTATGTCGAGTGGGCCCAAAAAGTTTGGGATTGGATGTATGGTGTTGGGTTGTTGACTGAAGGTAACTATTGGTATGTGTATGATGGTGTCAAGATTGCCAACAACTGTTCGGATGTCACCAAATACCAATGGACATATAACCAGGGTCTTATGTTGGCAGGTTGTGCCTATCTTTACAATTATACTGAAGACCAGAAATGGTACAACTACACTATTCAGTTATTGACCAGTGCCCAAGTTTTCTTCAAGAACATATCTGGAAGTAGTGTCATGTATGAAGCTGCTTGTCAACCATCCAATACATGCAACAATGATCAACGGTCATTTAAAGCTTTCTTTTCCCGATTCTTGGCCCTTACAGCACAATTGGTACCAGAAACTAAGGGAACGATTTATAAATGGTTGGTAGATTCTGCCAATGCTGCTGCTGGATCGTGTTCTGGAGGTTACGATGGACACACTTGTGGTCTTTCGTGGACAAACTGGACCGTCGGTTACGACGGCTATTACGGATTAGGAGAGCAAATGTCAGCCTTGGAGGTTATGCAAAGTGTAATGATTTATCATGATGCCCCTGCACCCTACACAGCAGATGATGGTGGTACATCTGAGTCGATGCCAGCAAGTGGGTACGGAACCACTGCTACTAATGCCAAACCATTGAGTTTGGACTCTGGTGATAAGGCCGGTGCAGGTATTATCACTGCCATTATCGGGGCCTCTTTGATTGGATGCTGTGTCTGGTTGATATTATAGATGTTAGAATAACTGTAAAAAAAGAAAAGAAAAGAAAAGAAAGGAATAGGGTATTTTTTTTAATTGCAATGTAGAGACCAGTAAAAATTGGGTAGATATCATGATATCTATGGTGTAAGGATTGTTGTAGGTATTTACCATGTGCCGCATTTTTCCTTTGTTATAAAGCATTCCCCACTGCGTAAAACACCAACAAAAAAATTAAAGATCATTCTTGAGATAACACACGGTTGAAGTACACACATCTTTACTAGCCACACAAAAAGCAACCCAATGAGTTCGGAAGATCAATTTACTTCCATCCAGTGGGATAGGGAAGAAGTGGGAAAAGACACGGCCGATACAACTGCAAAAATTGGGCCAATCTCAGAGGAATCCAACTCCCAGCACCAGTTACCCAACTTCAGCTCCGAAGGCAAGGCAAGCGATTTAACTGAGCAAAGAAAAACAACACAGGATAGTTTGACAAATGATGAGGGCCAATTGCTGGCTACTGAAGAGGCACCTAGCAGTGAGTCTAATGGCGATGAACCTAGTGCCTCATTACTCGTTTCGTCTGAGGTGGGAGGAGATCAGCCTGATCATAGTAAGCGTATCGATATTGATGAATCACAGGGTGAAGTAGCTACTGAGACTGAAACGGGATATAACGAACCAACAGCAGATATGGTTTCATTAAAAGCCAGGGCTCAACCTGTGGATACGACATTATTTGACAAGTACAAGATTGAAGTTTCTGCTACCCACCCTAGTAGGGATTTAGATGCGTCATCAAAACCATTCATTTCTTACTTGGTCACAGCAACAACTGATAATCCAAACATACTCAAACTTGTTAAAGACAAATCATCTGAAGGCGATGGCCAGTACCGTACTTTTAGTGTACGTCGTAGGTATGGAGACTTTCGGTACTTGTATGAGAGTTTGAGTAATGATTTCCCCACGGTTATGATTCCTGTTTTGCCATCCAAGCTGAATATCAAGTACTTGACTGGAGACACTTTCAGTCATGAATTTGTACACAAGAGATTGCATTCATTGGATAGATTTTTAAGGTTTATTATCCAACACCGTGTTTTGTCTCAGCTGTCAATTTTTCACCTTTTTATCAGTGATTCAAATGATTGGAACACCTTTACAACTTCTTTAAAGCTCAAAGAGTTGAATGTTAATGGTGAGCAAGGGGGGTTGGTGAATAAAGTTGTTAATGAAGAGTTGATAACGGAAAAATTAATGAATTTCCTCACGTCTTCGAAGCACAAGAAAGAAACTAATCGGGACATATTGGAGATTAACGACAAGTTGAAGAAATTGTATGAAAATTTACTTAAGTTAGACCGCATTTTTACCAAATTGAACCGCAAGAACCGTGATTTAAAGAGCGATTATGAACAGCTTCTGAAGCAGATTTTGAAGATTTCAAATTTGCAAAGTGATCAACGAGAAGATTCCACTATTATGTCCAACTTTAAAATATTTGCTGAGGCACTTGATTTTTTCCTGGATTCATGGGGACTGTTGTATACCTATATGGATGAATCGTTTTTAGTTCTGTTGAAAGATTGCTCAAAGTACATCATTGGCCTTACAAATTTGATTGAGTTGCTACATAACAAAAAGATTGATTTACAAGTGTTGCAGGATTACTTAAACAAGAGTAGACATGAGTTGGGGAATGCAACTGGCCTGCACCATCAACCAAGCCATCAAACTAGTAATAGCCCCACTGGCATCGTGAGTAGTACAACTCAATTGATTAAAGATACAATTTCAACGTCAGCTACTCCTCATATAGGATCAAGTGCTACTGATTCCAAAATCCATAAGTTACAAGTCAGGGTACAAGAATTGGAAAATGAGATTGAATTGCAAGTCAAGTTGATCAATGATTTTACTGATAAGATTATCAATGAAGAGTATCCTAATTGGGAGCAATTTAATAAATTAGAGTTGAGAAACTCTATGCTTGGATTATGTGATAAACAAATTGATTTTTATAAAGGACTAGTTGATAATTGGAGTGATGTTGAATTAAAACTTTCGAAGCGATTGGAGGAGTTGAGTTGAGTTGAGAGGGGAAACAGAAGGGGCAGTTGATTGATTTATAGTGTTAATTATGCGGCGTTTCTTTTTTATCACACATCTCTGGGTGTTGGGTGTAGGACTGGGAGAGAGAGTTGGCACTCGGCTTTGGCTGATAACAACAGTTTCATTTCATCTATTTACAGGGAAGATATTCTTTATTTTACAACTCTATACTAATCGTTCTTCTTTAATCTATTATCTTCGCCTGCATTTTCGTCATCGGCATCATCATCGTCATCTTCCTCACCCAAGTCAAACAATGTTGCCCCACCATCTTGACTACGCCTGTGATTAGCTTCTTCGTATCCAGGTGGTGCTGTCGATGAGGATGCCTGATCAGTTGACTTCTTACTAATTGAAATTTTTGGCAGCAGCTGATGGTCATCCTCAATTTCAAAACTATCTCTATCAACATTTCTCCTCGAGTTTCCCCCATTATTGTTTAAGTCACCATCGTTATCGTCTTCCTCATCGTGACTCATTAACGATAAATCGTCCAATTCAAATTCGGTTCCTCCTGGACCTTGGTAGTTGGGGTTTTCAGGGTCAAAGTTTGGATCATCTTCATCGCCACCACCAGTGGACAATTGTTGTGATACTGCCAACATGTAACTTGTTTCTGTTGGACGCCATAACCAAGCGATTATCAAAAACACAATGAAAAACACGACACTTGGCCAAAAATCAAAAATGAAAAATGAACTCTTCCAGTGTTGTTCAAACATTTCAGTCGTTGACATTGACAAATAAATAAACGAACTTAATGTTAATCCAAGGAATGTTGCTATAATGGCTGAAAAGATGATTCTGAACAAATTTTGATACAATTGAAGCTTGATAATTTGACGTTGTTGGTGCAATGATTGGGTTGTTTTACGAATGGATGTTAATATCGTCACGTAGTAAATCGACAACACGATAGATATGGGGATCAATGGTAACAAGCCCAAGAAATCACCAGCATCTCCACTATCGATACTGTCACTATTTACCAATGCCGTTGATGATCCACTTACATAATTGAAAATTAAATAAGTCAATGACGATACAAAATTGAACCCAGCAAGAATCTTGCAATAAAGCATAGTTCTCTTGTTTAGTTTCAACTTCACCACACCATAACCCAAGGCAATACAAAGCAAAAGGAAAAACGCAAATGTAATCTTGACGGCATTTAAAATGGCCATGAAGATCATGTAGAAAATTCCAAAACCATTGTTGGGGTTAGAAACTCGATTGATATAATCATAGTACGACCATATAACCAATGTGTCGAAAGTTAAAAATCCCAACATTGCCAACAAGTATCGTTGCAATGGCAAGATTTGATTTTCTTTTCTCTTTTTGAAAAACTGGAATCCAAATAATGCCAAAGCAATAGCATAACACAAGGTCAAGATTCCATATGCGGGTAATTTCGGTATTTCACTAGCATTTAATTGACCAAACGCATTTTGGAAGTTTATAGTCCCTTGATACTTGATGTTATTGCCCAGAGGAGAAAATGTCGAAATACAATAATAACCAGTACGATTGATGGGATAATTGATATTGGCATTGCCCAATTGATGCAATTGCGAAGCCAAGATGGTCGAGTTGGTGGAATTGGCATTGACAATAAATTGACCCAATTGCTCCTTAGTGCAGATTTTCAAATCGTCAACGGCATAATCATCACAAATGAATTTATATCGCCCTTCACCGAGATATACTCCAATATTGGTAAGATCCTTGTATTCGAAAATGATGTAACTTACTGATATATCATCGTATTCGGCATCTTTATGCTTAGAATCGTACTTATGATCCTGGTATTGTTTTAATGATAATCCAATGTGGGGCTTTATCGATCCTCCCCAGTCCTTTTTTGAATAGACACCAGCACAAACTTGCGAATGTTGGTTGTTGTCAAAGTGAGCGAGATTGGCTAGTGTGAGAGTACAGTATAGAAGTAATGACAAGAAGATCATCATGTTGCGGGGTTGATGCAGGAATAGGTGTAGAATTAGACCTAGGAGTATTGTGATGAGTGTGGGTATAGGTTTTATGGGTCTCTTTGTTGTTGGGATCGGTAATTAAGGAAAGGAAGTTTTTCCCTCTCTCTTTTTTTTTTCATTTGACTTTTGGGTGGAAGCTAAACGCCGAGAGTTTTCTTTTATTGGGAAGCAACGTGGTAGCGTGATGGCGGTCGACCAACGACTAGCGGCATTCAGTACAAAGCCAGGGCCAAAGCCCCCATACATATTGTAATAGCTATAAACAACAGAGAGGATGAAGAGAGGGAAACGCGTATTAGACGTAATCTATATCATTACTGGCTTCAACTTTATATACCAGCCCAGACTGTTCCTCCACTTTGGTACACGAGATTACCCAATTGTTCAACTTTATGATCCCAATCAACCAAATGAGTGTACAAGGTGTGAACTTGTTTTAAATTCAATATTCTTGGTTGTAACCAAGTAATCACCAAGACCTGATCGATTTGGTTAATGTACCCTTGAATCAACTTCAATGAAAAGCATTTGATAACCAAATGTTCAACGTCATTCAATGGCGTTCCCGTAAAATCACTAATTTCCTTAAAACTAATGCGTTTGTTTGTAGTTGATTTTGTTGAAATCAATTCCAATAATGCCATAATTATAATCTTTTGCTTAATAAACACTTGATGCAGCAGCAATTGAGGTGATTTAGTAAATGCAATTGATAACCAATGGTTGAAGTTTGATAAATCACCGGCATTCAATGCATGAATCAAATGGTATAACCAGTTGTAGGGCGATGCATCGGAGGCAATTTCTTGCAAGATATCATGCAAAATTAACTCACCGAAGTTGTAAACTTTATCACCCAACAATGCCGCAATACATAAATCATAACATAACTTGACCTTCTCTTCTGAAGTTAATGAAGGTACTGAAGAAAGGTGTAATAATCCGTTGGTATAGTAGGCATTGTAGTTTTCATGTAATTTAAATTCGATTGATTTGGTTAAATAATAAGCAGCATTGATTTTAGCACTTAAATCATTATTCAAGTTGTCAAACTTCAGTTCAATTTTACTCATTGTTGCATCACATTGTTCAAATTGGTTGAGGTACAAGTAATAACGACTGATTTGCAAATCAATATAAATTACTGATTCATCATTGGCAACAAGTGTAATAAAATCAGGATCTTCAGTGCCATCTTCGTTATCCTTAAAGTTATTCTCGCGTTTGATATATTTGATGTATTCTTGTTTCAAGTTGATCAACTTCTCCAATGTCGTTTCGTTATTGAATCCCGAAGCAATCAAGAAATCAACCACTTTAATTAAATTCAACTTCATGGTAAATTGTTGAATGAATTGCGTGTATATCTTGTGTTTCAACCCAGTGGAGATTTGATCTTGTTGGCTGAAGTTGTAGTAAAGCTCATCCAATTGTTGGGTTAATTGATGCCATAATTTACGTTCGTAATAATCTTCCAATTGATAAAACAAGGAAATCAAGTCGGCATTATCTAGCTCCAGTCTTATGGTGGCTAAGACTGTGGAGACGTCGTTTGAATCTATATCCATTGCTGACATTTTGTAGCTTTAGCTGTGTGTTTGGGAGGGGGGGTACGTCGTTTTGTAGTCTATTGGATACTGAGCTCTATGATAGAGGGTTGGTTGTAAGATTTGAAATTTTTGGCGGTGCAGTGGCAAAACCAAAAAAAGAAAATACAATTGTGTCGATGTGCACTACCTTTTATTTAATTGGGAAATGCTTATGCGGCTGCTCCCACAAGATGAGAAATCAGTGCTATTATAACTCCAAAGTTGCAACAAAGCACACTATAAGCGTTGGAGAGGGATACCACTCCGGCGTACGTTTATGTAATCTTCGATTGTATTTACGAGCAGATTTAACACACTATATAATATACTCATCATCATCATCACCATCATCATCGACAGCAGAAGAAGCAAGAGGTCCCCCAAACGTAGCATCATTATTATCCTCACCTTCACTTTCAAGTGACTGCTTGAAATTTTCCCATGTAGTCAAATTGTCGGCAAACAACTGTTTACCATTTCGTATATAGTTAATCATAATGATTAACCATTTATGTTCCAATTTCTTGATGAAATCACCAAATGTCGTCATTAGAGCTTGAGTTAGATTCTGCATATCCTTGTTACATAATTCAATCAATTGGTTGATTTTATCCAATTCTTTTTCAAGATGCTGGATCTTGAACTTGATTGATGATGTATGTGGAACCATTGTTTGTATTGTTGATGAGCTTGATGGAGTTGCCATTGGTGCTGTTGTTGCAGCTGGTGCTGTTGTTGCAGCTGGTGCTGTTGCTGGTGCTGTTGTTCCAGTTGTCTCTTCTACTGGCAATTGAAAATTAAACTTTTTCGTTTGATTGTTGCCTCCAAATAATCCATACCATGAAGATTTCTTGCCCACTTTCTTCATTGATATATTCTTCAATGCATTGTTTAACGTAGGACTATTTAACTCTTTCAAGTGATCAAGGGAATTAATGACAACTGCATCTTCTTCTGCTTGCGTTTCTGCTTTGGTAAAACTAGGCTTTTTAGCACTACCGGCTTCACCATACCCACTCATATGGTTTATACTAATCAATTGTTGAAATTTATTAAACTTTAACTTGTATAATATCTTGAATTGAATGATTTTGTATTTGTAAAATTTAATTAAATTAAGGGCAGTTTGATTATATTGTATCAACTGATGAATAGGTTCTTGCCATTGCGGGATTAATTGATTTAAAACAAAATTTTCAAAATTTAAAAAGCACTGATCCATTGTTGAGCCGAATTTCTCAATCGCTTCTGATAACGAGTTATTCAACTCTAATTGCAGCTCTGGCTTTGTATTTGATGTGTCAGTTTGTATCAGTTGTAAATGGTGGGGTTTTTGATGATAAATTTGTAATGAGAAATTATTCAAATTACCCCCTAAATCAATCAAGACATTGATCAAACTTTTGTAATCTTTGGTTGTTTTGATATCCAATTTGTTTAATAACGACAAGCTGGATATAATTTTAT
The DNA here is from genome assembly GCF_024628925.1 of Lodderomyces margitis. Taxonomy (NCBI): domain Eukaryota; kingdom Fungi; phylum Ascomycota; class Pichiomycetes; order Serinales; family Debaryomycetaceae; genus Lodderomyces; species Lodderomyces margitis. The sequence continues at coordinate 42,107 of NW_026261901.1, read as the reverse complement.
GAAATTTTCCTTCAAATGCGATTAATTCTTCAGGGATGGTGAATTTCAAATCATTGTCAAAGCTGGTTCCACTACCTTCGCCTTTCAATTCAAATAATTTAACCAGATCATTTAGTTTATCCAATTCATCATTAATCTTTTTCAAATGAGATAAATTGTCAGTGTTGGAACTAATATCAAATCCATTGACAATGGGCAAAATGGAATATAATCCATTTTGATCAGCCGGGTTAACCGGGTTGGCTAATAATAGATTGTGGGGCAAGTAACTCACAGGCGGTTCATTCAATGCATTATACCAACTTAATTCATAGTTGGGGTCAAGGAATTTATGTAAAAGGGGACAGTTTTTCAACTTAATGTCAGAATCAAAGATTAAATCATCAAGAAACAACTTAAAATATCGTTTTCTCATGTCAATTATGCTTGACTCGTTATTCAAATTGATTGAATTTAGCAAGTAGCTCAAGAGGGAATGTTTTTCAGGTATCGGTGGTATGATCAATGTGGGGAATAATTTCAATAAATTATCGCGTAATGACTTAAATTCACTATACCTTCGTTTGACAACAATTTTATTTTGCAAGATTGATGATTGCAACTGGATGGTGTAGACTATTATCGATGAGTTGATTAATCGTTCTGAGTTTATTACATCAATTGTCAAGTCAGATGCTTCAAGAAGTTGAGTGATTTGATTTGATAATCCTAAGGTGCTGTTGACTAGCTCATTAGGGTATTCGTCATTGTCACTTAGTGCGTTGGATGTGGGGGAGAATTGTTGGCGCAGTTGTCTTTGTTTGTTCTTTTGTGGTTGTGGCAGCTGTGGCGATTGTAGAAGCGGTGGTGAAGTTGACGATGTGGTTGCCACATTATGATGAGGTTGCTGTTTCTTTGATGTATTTCCTCTCGTGCTCTTATTAGTCCTACCCTGTGACTCTACAATCTTACCATTTGCATCTGGTTGTTGCTCTTGTGTGGTTATATCATTGTTGTTACTGGTGCTAGTGCTAGTGGTATTGTAAGGATTGGTTAGTATGGATGCATTACCATACAAAGAAGGGTTATTATCTTGCTCTAAGTCATCGAATAAAGAGTAATCATTGGACATGGTAGTATGCTATAGGTAAATGTGTAGTAGATAGATAGATTAAAGGGTGTGTGAAGGGGTGGGTTGGTTGGTTGGTTGGTGTTTTGTTGGTGTTTTGTTAGTGTTTTGTTGGTGATGGCTGTGGCTAGTATATTAAACTTTTAAGTGGCTGACTGATTGATTTGATTGAGACTGTCTTTATTGTTGTCATTTTTTTTTTTTGCCTTTTCTGATAAAATAAATAAACAAAATAAAAAAAAATAAATAAAATTGATTGACGTATGATTAGGTGTCTTGTGATATGAAGTTGCGACTTTGAATCTTGAGCCAAAGCTAGTAACTACCCACACCCAGTTATTAAATTGGGATCAAGAAAAGTAATAGAAAGTATCAAGAATTACAAGAAGATTTGGTATGATTTGAAGTGTGATGAATATCCAAATTGTGCTATTTGTAGATGGATGTATAACCTCTAGAAGAAAGTAATTTGTGGTAAAACATTATGAGCAAAGTAAAAGTCCTTACATTCTATTTCCCTGATTTCAATAAAAGAACGTCAGAGGTTGTATAGTAAGGGTACAGATTCTCTAGAGTTTAAAGTTGAAAACAAAGTCATTAGCTTTGACAGCACAAGTAGATGATAAAAAAGTTTATGTGTTGTGTCGCAAAACAAAAAAATTGTATGTCTTAAAACCCACGACACTAACTACACGTGATATAGCTAAATACTACCAGATGTTTTTTTTTTAATTTTTTATCTTTTTTATTGAAAGGGGGTTTTAAACAATCGCTATCAATATCAATTATACATACATTCAGTACTTTATAGTTTCTGAATCTCACCAGTTTCTCAATTAATATTTTTCTAAAACAACTAGCAAACTTCTGTTGAAGATCGATAGCGTATTATTCACAAATTCAAGGGGGGATGTGTGGTTCACGGAAAAATGAAATTTGGCTGTTGTTGTTGTTGTTGTTGTTGTTGTTGTTGTTGTTGTTATTGTGTATCACTATTAATAGAGGGTATTGTTTATGTGTGTACTGCATATAAAAAATATTGTCTAAAGATAGATATTGTGCATGTTTTACACAAAATCTTAAAAACCCAAAAACAGACAGACACTGATATCCCCTCCTTTTAAAACACACCACGCAGCAACAACAATAACAACAAGCTAATACAAACACTCGGCCCAAGAGAGAGCAAGAAGAAGCCAAGTAAACTAACTGTTTAGACACACATGTAACAATAAATGTGTAGTACCTGCCTCTCTTAGAAATGAAATCAGAACCAAAAAGATCTCTTTGAACGTTTAAAACCTATTTGTATAATAATATGCAGGAACTAGATGAAAATAAAAAATGCTAAGAAAATTAAAAAAAAAATTAAAAACAAGATTAAAAGTTTAAAAAAAAAAAAAAAAAATGAAGAGAGAGCAGTTTTACCACACGTAAAAACGTTTTTCTTTATATATTATCATTCATTCACCAAATTCACCAAACACCAACAACCACTCAGATCTACCACCACAACTCTAAAGGGTAGACAGAAACATACACAAGGAGTGAGAGTAATAAATATATATAAATATATATATATATATATATTACTGCATCATTTACAACCCAACATATTACATCAAAACAAAATTAAAGGTACTACACTGGTATCCTTATCTTTGCTTACCACCACTTTACTTACCAACAACAATAAAACAGCAGACTATGGCACTCGTTCTTCCTACCAAGTTTAAAGCTACTCAGGTAGTATTGGCAGTACTATTCATATTCACAAGTGTCAATATACTATTAGCTCTTTATTCCACTGATAGATCGACAACCAACAGTAATAGCAACAATGGCAATGGCAATGGCAAAAGCAGTGGCAGTTACTACAGCTACAGCAAAGAAGGGGTATCTGCCATATTTGGTAAACTATCTTCACTAACAATACCCCTTCAACAGCAAAAGCAACTGGCCTCAGGGAATGGCGATGACTACAAAATAGTAGGCTACCATCACAATGAAGATACTGACTTTACTGTATTTCAAAAGGATTACCTGGCTAGTCAACATCTTGCTTCTGATACTACTCATCATTTTTGGAATTTTGTCAATTCTGATTTAAATACGAAGCAAAATTATGATATTAAATTAATCAATGGATACAACTATAAAGACTACGTCTCCAAATTGAACCAGGACCACTTATTAATGTTGAATAGTTCATTTTCTGACCACTACGATATGGAAATGAAGTTTACTACTGCTTTTATTGACTTTTTCAATTCGATATTGAAAACAATTGAAGAATGTAAACCAAACATCAATGGTATCAATAATGACGAACATTACCCCAACGCTGCCAAATTGGAAAAGCATTATCAAACTTTTAATAAATTGACTGACGAGGAAATGAATGAATTCAAATACAAACAGGAATTGATCCATAAAAATGGAAGAATGCCAGTTTATGGTGGCCATTTACGAGAAAACTACCAACAAGAGTTAATTAGAAGTAAAGAATTGTTATCCATGTACATTACCCTAAATGACATGGAAATGGAGTCCCTCAAGAGTTCTCATCAACAGTTTATCAAGTCCATGATTAAAGATTGGCCAGAAGACTTGACTAAATTTAACAAATACAACGATTTCCTCAAGGGTGATGGAATAGTTTATTTAGCCGGAGGCAAATATAATCAATTGGCATTGCTTTCAATTAAAGTCTTGCGGGAAAATGGTTCACGCTTACCCGTCGAAGTAATCATCCCCAAACACGAAGATTATGATGAACAATTTTGTAATCGGATCTTGCCTACGTTGAATGGGAAATGTAAATTAATGAGTGACTATATTCCCAAATCTTATTATGAAGGGGTCATCAAAAATGGAGGTTCAGCTGCTGGTTATCAGATGAAAAATGTGGCCATTTTCATTTCATCATTTGAGCGTGTCTTGTATCTTGATGCTGATAATATCCCCATCAAGAACCCCGACATTTTATTTGCTAATAAGCCATTTACCAATAAACATCTAGTTATATGGCCTGATTTATGGAGAAGATCAACGTCACCTAAATTTTATGATATTGCCGGTATTAAAGTTGACCCTGCCAAGAAAGTGAGAAACTCATACACCAAAGGTGATCCTAGGGGTGTGTTTCAAAGTGCTGATTATGAAACATCAATTGCTCATAATTCATTCCATGATTGTCAAGGAGCTATTCCGGAACCAAGTTCAGAAACGGGTCAATTACTCATTAATAAAAAGGTCCATTTCAAAACATTGTTACTTTCAATGTATTACAACACTTATGGCCCTGATTATTATTACCCATTGTTGAGTCAGGGTGCCGCTGGTGAAGGTGATAAAGAAACTTTTATTGCTGCTGCTCATAAATTGGATTTACCCTACTATCAAGTACAAGAATTCAATCGAGAATTTGGACCCAAGGATGCAACTACTAATAAACATTTATATTTTGCCATGGGTCAGTATGATCCAATCATTGATTACATTCAAGCCAATAACGATACCGAATATATTAGCAGCAAAGATAATTCCAAGCTGAAGGAGCAAAAACAAGAGGGTGATCAAGAGGGTGATAATCCATATTTATCTACCCCGCCCACCGAATTTGCCAGCCATGGAAAGGACAATAACAAATATAATTACGATTATCATTTATACAAATCGTCGTCATTATTTTTCCTTCATGCCAATTGGCCCAAATACTATTTCCAACAACTATTCAATTCTGACGAAAGAGGACCTGTTGATAACAAGGGCAATAGAAGGCGTCTATACGGTAATGAACTAAGACGGGAGTTGGGCTCGGAAGTAGCAACTGCGTCATCTTCTACGAATAGCTACGATTTCGAATTGAAGGTGATTGAACAATTGCAGATGTTGTTTTGTACCGATCCGAAATTTGATTTGGAACATGTTCCCAGTGCTGACAGCAATGAGCGGAGAGAAGTTTGTAATAAGGTTGAAGAACAGAGGCTGTTTTTGAAAATATCCTAATGAGAGTTGGTAGGGAGAGGCAGTTGCATTTTTTTTTTATTTAGATACTGTTTTAGACAATAGGAATATAATTCGTTTTAAGAGTTAGACCAATCTGTGCATATGCTGCTGTAGTTTAGTAGGTATTTTCTTTTGGAATGGAGTTGTTGTTGCAAAGAACCAAAGGAGTTGTTGTTGCAAAGAACCAAAGGAGTTGTTGTTGCAAAGAACCAAAGGAGTTGTTTTGATTTAATTTCGTAAATTTGCGAGGCGTTAGTTTGGCATAGATATTTTAAGATAATGTACATTTACGCAAAGACTAATTTAGCTTTTTGATTTGTGTTTTGTGTAATAAATGAATCCAATCTTTTGTCCTCGCAATCGGAGCCCTATCAGACGAGAAACATAATCAAGGATTTTCACAGGGGAGGGATAAGAGGTGAAGAGAAGGGGAGGAGATATGAAGATAATTAATGGTTCTATTGTGAGGATATCTAAACACTGATTTACAATGTCTTCAGAGGCGTCTTTAATTGATATAAAGGCGACATCGCTAACTAATTACGTGAGCCACATTTTATGCCATTCCTAGACAGTTGTATTTACAGTTAAGCCCTTCTTCGCTTTTGTTTATTTCATTTATATTTTTTTCTACAATAAATCTATCTGCTTACAATAATTAACCTTTGAGTGATAATCTTTTTACAAGTACAATGAACATTCAACAATTCCTTATAAGAATGTTTTTGATTCAAATTTATACAAAAAAATAAAAAAACCACCCGTTAAGTGAGATACAGTTATAGTTCATAGAAAGCAGAGCTTATATATATTATATAATCAACCCATACGGTTTTATAGAACAGCTTTAAGAGTTAAGGTATTGTTATTTTGTTGATGTTTTCAAAATTTCCCTTTGGGTCAGGTATATGTCGACCCAGGTTGACACAAGTTGAGGCGCGAAAATCGACATTTTGGACGAAAAAAATAAGGCGACTCTCGCCCAAAAATGGGTCAACATAAATCACAGTATAAAAATGTGGAATAAAATTTTTATCAGAAATTGGAGAGTTGACCGAGTTGGTTAAGGTGACAGACTTAAGTTTGGAGGGTTAAATTCCCTTTCTAAAGAAGTAATCTGTTGGTATGTTTACCGCGCGAGTTCGAATCTCGTACTCTTCACTATTTTTTTTTCCTTTTTAATTCACTTAGAATCCCACTCTCCTAATCATCTCCCCCCTTTTTTAGGGAGTTGGTTCACTTTGGGTTCCTCTAAGCAACTCTATTCAATTTTCTGGGGAAGGATGTTTGCTACTTGATTGAAGTAGCTCTAGTAATTTGAGAACTGTATCAAACCTAACCTAGAATGCTTTTATGTTACTTTTGAAGTCCTAGTTTATGAACTGTTTTTTTTTGGTCTATATCCAAGACCGACCAACAATCATAATAGTAACATAAATACCTCCAAGATGATCGTATTTATGTTGTTGCCCCTGTTGCCTGTTGTTATTTTAAATAGTTGCAAAAAAAAAGAAAAAAAAAAAGTGAAAAGTATAGTAGGCTCATAAAGAGTCGTGTACCATAGCCTAATTTTGTGGAACTTTATCAAAAATGATTGAATGACTGTGTCAAATTTAACTCTCGGCTTGTGGAATGGTGTTATCTCGACATCAGACATTTTACCTGACTAATACAAGTTCAATCAATTTATAGAAGACCACTCTTGTCAAAGACACATAGAGCAGGTACCTCATTAAATACAACCAATTGTACTGTTAACTCAATTTTGTTGTTTTATTTTCCCACTAAGCAATCAAAACTTTTCTCAACACCGAAAATTTCAACATCCAACTCATCCGGAGTTTCACTACACTAATCCATCTACACAAGAAAAGAAAAAAGTATACAATGTCCAAGATAGTAAGGTCTATGAAGAATGTTGTAGGGGGTTACTCATCAGCACAAGTGTTGGTGAGAAATGCGACTTCAAACGATGCTACGGGACCAACAACTTACGATATGGAGGAAATAGCTTCGTGCACCTATCAATCTCAAACCGAGTTTATGGAGGTTATGGACATGCTAGATCGTCGTCTTAACGATAAGGGAAAGAATTGGAGACATATTGCCAAATCATTGACGGTTTTGGATTATTTGGTTAGATTCGGTTCCGAAAAGTGTGTGTTATGGGCCAAGGATAACATCTACATTGTGAAAACATTGAGGGAGTTTATCCATCTTGACGAGGTGGACAAAGATCAGGGTGCAATCATCAGAGTCAAAGCAAAGGAGTTGGTATCGTTATTGAGAGATGATGAGAGATTAAAGCACGAGCGTGCATTAGCCAAACGTGGAAGACGTACTGGAACATTTGATGATGATGATGATGATGATGATGAGGATGGTTTCGGTGGTGATCGTAGAGAAAGGAGAAGGGAAAGAAGAAGAGATAGAGGTGGTGATGAACCTTACGATGTCGACTTGCAAAAAGCATTGGAATTGTCAAGATTAACAGCAGAGGAAGATCAGCTTCGTGCTAGAGAAGCCGAGAACGACCCTGAATTAGAAGCGGCAATTAAACTTTCATTAGAGGAAGAGGAATTGAGAAAGCAAAATCAAAATGCCAACTTGTTAGACTTGAACGAAGACCAGCAGCAACCACAACAATACTTCTTGACCGGATATTATCAACAACAACAACCACAACAACAAGTTTTCCAACAACCAACCCAGCAATTCCAACAGTACGATATGTTTGGAAATCCAATTCAGCACCCTATGGAGACGGGGCTTTACCCAAACCAATTCGAGCAACAGCAGCAACCTCAGTACCAACCTAATCAATTCACCGGTTTCAACTATGGACAACCTCAGCAGCAGGAACAGTTGCAACCGTTGAAAACAGGTTCGAATAATCCATTTGCACTTGGATCGGACTCTGGAAATAACCAGTCCAAGTCCCAATCACAAACGTTAAATGCGTTAGCTGAACAAAAGACACAGGAGCAACAGACACAGGAGCAGTATCAACAACAATACCAACAACAACAACAACAACAACAACAGCAGCAGCAGCAGCAACAGCACGCTCAATTATACACTCAACCAACCGCTCCATTGAAACAGCAAAACACGTCGGGATCTAGGTTCAACGAGAGCCACGAGTTGAATGATCTTTTAACACAAGGAACAGGCTTGGACACTTTTGGAAACACCGGTGCTACACGTATTCCCCATCAACACACGAGAACTCAAAACTTCATCAATTCAAGTGGAACTGGTTATAAACAGGTTGGTAATGACCAACATAGAGTCAGTTCGAATGCTACAGGAAATCCATTTTTGAACACTGGTATCGGCTACCAACAACAACAGGCTGCACCTCAACAGCAACAACAACAGCAGCAGCAGCAGCAAATTAACACTGCGTATACTGGTTACGGTTTTGGTAATGCTCAGCCACAGCAGTACCAAAAACAGTCAAATGGAGAGGGCCCGAGCTTGATAGATATTTGAGTCAGTTGAAGATGAAGAGAAGTGAGAGCGTTTGGAATTATTAGACATATTGTATACTATTTTTTTTTTTTTCACCTTTTCTTTTATAAAACTTTTATTCATAACTTAAAGTCGTCAAACTTTTGTAATTCCATGGCAAAAATCGAGCTTACACACCAGTCCCAGCTTAAAACTACTCCATTAATGTAGGACTTCTTAAAACTAGCAATAAGCTTTGCATCTTTGTTTTTGTTGGCGATTAGAATAGATACTTCCTTGCCATTAAAGGAGCAGCTGCAAATTGGCGTCTTTTTCGTTAGTGTTGTTCGTACTTCTTCATACTTGTGGAGTCCATGATCTTGCAATATCCTCGAGATGACCTCGATTCCTCCATTCAAATTCTTGCTCAAGTTTAAGCTTACGCCTTGTAAAAGGCTTCCACGAGTGCCTTTTTTCAGCAATAAAGCATGCAAACTTTTGACTCCCAAGTCAGCATTTGCCGATGGATTCACCTTGTCCAATGCATAGTCATCAATTCGGTATAGGTTTAAAACGTTTTCATTATTTTCGGCATTTGCCAACACATCCACAATATATGAAGGGTGAATAATTCTATCCACTTTACTCAAACTTCGTAAGAATTTTTCGGTTCGTAGAATTTTGGGTGCAATCAATGTGTTTGGAGTGTGCTTTGACAAGTTGGCGATAACCTTAATACCCACGGATTGTAATTTGGTGTAATCGTTCTTGGCTAATTCAATGGTTTGCTCACAACCAGTCATAATAGCAATGATGCTACATTCATCGGTGCGTTGGCGCTTAAAGTCCAAGCTACCCGTGTCCTCGTCAGTTTTGGGATCATTGTTTTCCTGTAAATGTTTTCGTTTGGCATTGGCACTCTGCTCTAATTCGTTCATATAGCTTTTCATTTTTTTGCTACTTTTCGACATTTGCAAATAAGCATTCAAGTCACTCATATTGTCGTGCAACTTGGCCGCTGCTTTCTTAGCCGCTGACCTTCCTCCATATCGAGCATTGTAAACACTCGACTCGCCAAAATCATTGGGTGTCTTGGGCGAATTGATCTCAGCACTGATATCTGATTTATTTGGGGTGCCATTCGGTGGAGAGTTGATACTCATTACATCCTCTTCAACTTCCTTTTCTTGTACTGGCTTCTCTGCAAACTTTGCCAAATCACCACTAGAAGTGACTTCTCTCTTTGTATTAGTCAAAGGTGCTGGGGGAGCAATCTTTCTCGATTGGGTACTTTCATCTTCACTCATACTATCATCAACGTTTCCAGTGACATTCGCATTGCGATCTCCTAACTCATCCAAGTGATCATCATCTAAATGGGCTCCACCAACAAGCGGTTCCATTCCTAAATCCAGGTTACCAAAGTTTGTATATTTGGCATCGGTGTGATCTAGTTTGAGCCACTGGATAAAACAGTCTTCTAGCCACATATGATTAACCACTTTAACCTCGGGTTTGCCATCCATACCAATCCATTTCGACATTGCAGCATCGTACTTTTTCCCTTCAGGTTTGGCACAAACAAGGTAGTCGTTGTCTCTAGTCAAGGTCTTGGTAAATGTTGCGCCCATTAGGGTCACTAATTTTGACAAGTACGCCCTTGAATCACCACTGTAGTTTGATATAGAGATTCTCAAACTTTTAAACTCGTCAATATGCGTCGGTGGAATTGGGTAGTAGAGAATATTCGAGTTTAATGGTAACACCCACTTCTTCGTCACAATAATTGAGTACAACCATTGCAAATTTGCAACAATGATTCTTTTGTTTGCACGACTCTTTTGATAGGCTTCACCGTGCCGGTACTTCCCAAGATAAATATCGAAATCGTCACTGTATGAAGAAACAATGACTCCACCAAGCTTCTCAATCAATCCCTTAATTGAGTTGGATAACCGTTGAGAAAGGTTAAAATCAGAACAAACATAAAACCGCTTACCTCTAAAGTAATCAATGCCTTTAAACGAGTCATCCTCGGAGGATTTTGGCACCGAGTCATCCAAAATTGGCGCGCTGAAATCATTTTTGATTTCCATTAACAATTCACCGGCTTGATCACTAGCATTCATGTCAAATGAATCGGAATTTGGAAGAAGATACTTTTGCTCATCAAGTTTTTTCCCCATGATTAAGCAATGATCTATCCAATGAGGTAAAACAATTTTAATATCCATTACTGGGTCTCTGCAATTGGGATCGTGTATAAGACTCGATGCAATTATCGACTTTTCATTCGTCATGTCCATAGCTATCAAGTGGGTTGTGTATTTGGACAATACATCCAAGTAGTTGCCCCCAAAAGCTTGCACTGCAGCGTAAATTAGCTCCTTATCCCCTTGCGGCAAATTATCAGTACAACAAACAAAGCAATTTCTGAAGAAATAGTCGGGGTTAGGATTATATGACTTTATTGGAAGCACTGCACTCCGCTCTACAGAATCATGGACCCATTCGGGTGTAACTATCGGTATCATTGATTTTTGGGCCTGTGGGTACTCGATAAAATCGATGGATTTGGTGACTATATGGGTAATTGATGGTGGATCAAAGTAGTTCTTGGAGTTGTCAAATTCGTCCTTGAAGTAAACTTTAGTGGCATCGTGTTTGTATAATAATGTCTCAAGCCGAGCAGCTTCTTGTTCATCCAAGTCGATGGACTTGATAATTAAAAAGGTGTACCCTTGCAACATGACAAAAGCGGACGCGTTTGGTGTAGATAGTCTCTGCTGTGAAATCAGTATATGTGCCTAGCTGAAGTAAAAAGATTAGCCAAATATATGTACAGGTATTATAGTATCCAAACGAAGCAAATAGAGGTTTTGCAGCCTGTTATGGTGGCAACTAGGTGATTCCTACGTTGTAAATATTTTTATTTTTGTTTATGTTTTAAAATAAATGACGCGTATAATATTCTAGGAATCACGTGACAACTTCATCTGCTTTAGTACATTTACTTCATTTCCTACAAGACAAACATCCTCTAGCCATATGGACTGTATTACTACACAATACAATGCAATTCTTTTCTTTTCTTAATTTTCAAAAACAAACAAAATTAAAAGGTCATGGCGTCATTAAAATTAGATGTAATTGTATGCGATAAAACCTAGCTATCCACTTCAATCGATAACCGATGAGTGGATAAACTTTCATCAAATAAATCTCTGCCCTCCATTTGAAACTTTTCGGCCCACTTGCGGCACAATGTGCTTGCCCTCATAAATTTCCGCATAGCGTACTTTTTGAAAAATTCGTCATGTTCAATGGGTGAGACGATGTATTGAAACATTAACTCAACACACTCTCTCATATCATTAATGCGGTATCCACCACTGTAGTGAATCAAGTTCCCATTCCAAACGGGGATTTTGCCCAATATTAAACGCGACAAGTACATGGCCAGGGCACAGCATAAAGATGGCTTCATTCCGATAAATTTGTAATCTATAATCGTGATTTCTAAAAGGTATTTTCCCAATGTCCTCGATTGGACGTCATAGTCATCTGCCTTGGATATCCTACGAAGGAAATTCATGGGATTGGGGTAGTTTAAATCAAAGTTTAAAACTGTCAAAATGTACTTTTCGGCTTGTAGGATCTCTTCCACCAGGTATGACCCGTCAGTGAAGAATGCGTAATTCTTAACCAGTGGTGAAAACACTTCTTCATATTTAGCTGCAATGAATAAAGAGCCAGTGGCCAACAATTGCAACTTGTCAATTTCGACTGCTTCGATTGACATGAAACGGTCCATTATGTTTATCGCAAGGAACAACGATTCTGGTAATAGTTTAAATTTTAAATGCATTTCGACCAACCAGTCAACTAAAATTGATCTCATCTTGGGTTTCAAATTCTTTTGTTTGTAAAGGTACTGTGGATCCGGCAACATTCGCTGTTCCAATTCGTAAAAGTATGTAAAGATATCATTTACATATTCACTGGCCATCAACGGATCATCATAATCCTCTTCATCAAGATCCTGCCATTCATAGTCAATCAAACGTGACTTTTTATAAGTAGATGCAATAGTGTGTGAAGATCCCAATACCGATGCGGATGCTGATGCTTGATGCTGTTGTGGTTCTGGTATTTTCAACTTTTCAACCAAGTTTGTTGACGATTCAGTTGCTTGTCTCTTCTGCGGCAACCGCGATGGTACAAGTAGATTCGCCAGTTGTGGTTTATGTTTGGCATTATCTTCATCAGATACAATTGGTATCACTCTGTTGGTTTTATTCTGTAAGGGTTGAACGTCTCTACCAAAAGGTTTTCTTTTCTTCAGTAGTTGTGGTTGCAGTTGTGTCTGTGTTGTTGGTTTAAGCCCACTACTACTGTGGTATTGATTGGATACATCTCCCAAGTATTGACGCGTTGTTGTTGTGGTTGCAGCATTTATAGCCGATCTTGATGCCGTAGATTTATTTTGTTTCGTGGTAGATGCTGCTGTCTGAATTGGTGGCTTGTTTTCTTCGTAAATTTCTTGAGTAGAAGATCCAAGCGGTTCTTGTGATGGTTGGTCATAGTGGTATTGTAGATTCTGCTGCTGCTGCTGCTGCTGTTCTGATAGGATTTTTGCCTTTGTTATCTTGTAATCGTTTTCATTACTCGCAGAGTGAGTAATCGTGGCTTGTGGCATGACAATGCGAAACGGTGTATTCTGTTTGTCACTTTAGCTGTATGGGAGAAGATCAAAGCTATGTAATGACACCTTCTTCGATGATTGTATCTATTCCTAACGAGTGGGAGTGGTGGTTGCTATTATACCACTGAAGGGATGAAATTCTGTCCTGTAACACCAAAGTCGCGATGGTGAGTGACTGAAGTTATGCAAATACTTGGAATACGGTCAGTGAATGTATAAGCCTGATTGACCGTGAGTATATTCAAATAGATTGAACGTAGATCAGAAAGACGTTTTTGTCAAAAATAAAAAAATACCCACTTCTTATTACAGTGCAGATTGTATTATTTCAAAGCTTGAAAATGTTAATTTTTCTGTTCTTCTGTTTTTCTTCTGTTCTGTTTTTTTTTTCCTCTTTTCTCTGAAATCACGACAAAAAGTGGACTTTGTGAACAATGTATATTAGTGTCTTGGAAAGCTGCGTGTAGAAGTTACCAACTGCGTTTGTGATAAGTGTCTGATTCTGTATATAAAACTAGTTGGGATTGGAAACTTATCGTGTATGTAGTTGAGTACTAGTAGCTTTATAGAACTATGGCTAGTTTCCAAAGGAGAAGTATTGATATCTAAGGCGGTGGTGATATTATTTATTGATAATTCTTAATCTAAAACGATTGTTGTGATACCTTGTAAAATCAAGTAATATCTAGTGATTATAGAACGGCACTTGGCGCGAAAAAGGGTTGAGTGGAGGAGAAACGAAGGCGGGAGTTTTTTTGCAGAATGTAACCTTGTTGTTCTTGTAACAAGAGGCTTTTTGTTGAACCAGTGGTGGTTGTAAAAGGGAATTTGGTGGGATCTACGTGAGCAGTTTATAAAAAAGAAGGATTTAGAGGAGGATTATGACAACATTAAGTAGTTAGTATGAATATATGCTATCCCTAAAATAATATGCATGTAACTAAAGATAGAAAAAAGGGAGCCATTGTTTAATAGAGCAATCTTAAAACTGATAGGGCTAGTGTTGTAAATGTAATCATAACCAATTCTTGGTGGTGTGTGTGTGTCTATGTGTATGTGAGTAGTGTTTTCTTTATGGCTATTGTTTTTTCAAACCTTCGATGGTACATAAGGGATTGGAGTTTGTGATACTTTTATTTTGTTATAAAAAAAAACATAAAAACTCCCAACTAAGTGAAAATGATAAACAATACTCACAGAAAAGTTGAGTTTGTGTACTATACTTTATTGTCTTTCTGTTTTTGCTGTCTGTGGTGTCGTCGTCGTCGTAGTAGTAGTAGTATTGGCAGTAGCATTAGCAGGCTTGGTAGTAATCACTTGAAGAAAAAGGTCACACAATGTAACAAGGTCCACACGTATCTTCAATTATGTCATTTATTTACGTCACAAAGTGTTGTTATGAAATAGGTATGCTTATTTTGTTTGATGGAAGTATAGCTGGTGGAATTACGTGAACATGCACCTTTGATTCAAACAGGGTTAGCTTGTCACCTTGTTTTCTTAATCCCATTCCTGGGAAAAAAAAAGTATACAGGTGATCTTCAAAGATTTAGGTCATCTGTTTTGCTGTAGAGTCTAGAAAACTCCAAAGTCTTAGAGTGTACAGAAGTATGAAGTATGAAGTATGAAATTAGAGGAGAGATTTTCCAAATGGGTAATAATTATATAGATATAAATAAATGTTTATGTTTATGTTTACCAATATTCCTAATTTGGTGGAGTGGTGGCTTTCCATTTTTTTCAAAAAAAAGAAATAAAAATAAAAAACATTAGTTTTGTGTAATATCGTAGTCCGTTTCTAATTTTTTTTTTCTCAATTTCAAACCAAAAGCGACACATTTGTTTTTTTTTTTTTAGTCTTCTTCTAACCATTTGCTTCCAACGCTTAGCCCAATGATATGGAGCTAAGCATAAACAGGATCTAACCATGCATTCTATTTGTAATTTTAGATTGGTCTCTATTTAGTTGCTACGTGAATAGTATATTTAACGCTCCATGTCTTCCAAAAAAAAAACCAGAGCCTACAAACATCGAGTAAAACAAATTGCCTCTTTCCTCCGTAAAAAGACGCCACATTGGTTTTTCCTCCGCATCAGGGCATATTTCCGACGAGAAACGAAATCGGTTACAAGAATACGCTGCAGCTTTATTTTACACAAATAGTCACGTTTCAAGTTTTGCAAAAAGATGAAACTGCAAAAACAAAACAAATAAAACTCCTCGTGTCATTTCACAAAATTGCGATAATAGCCAAAATCAAGACAACAATAAAAAAATAACACCCGTTTCTTTCTTCTTCTATATAAACAGAAGAATAATAACAGGAGTTGCATATATTACAAAAGCGCGATTTTTTTGGTTGATGAAATTCGTTGTTCTTGTTGTTGTTCTTCTAATTGGCTCGGGCTTTGCATCAATATAACCACACTATTGCTTCCAACATTAACTGCGGAATTTCGGATCAAATATACCTGATGCCTTAAAACCCGTATATGTGGCTTCTCTAAAATACTTTCTCACGACCAACTCCGGACGGCTTTCAACAGTTTTTTCTTTTTCTAAACTTACCTGTTTTTTAAAGGAAAAATTTATAGCCCAGAGATGTAAGGATAGCTGTATAGTAGGGGACTGAGATTCGGTGTCCTCTGCAGACTTAACTAAAAAGTTGCCTTATTAGACGAGCCCCAGTTACGTTTTGCACATATTTTAGTTAGTCTCATCATACGCACTTTCACGCCTCGTTCAGTTTAATTGAAATCATGTCACGCTTCCTAAATTTCAACCTGTACGCTTGGCTAATCTAAAAGGTCAACTTATACGCGTTTAAAAGTTCGATCTACATAAATTGGGTTATAGTTGAATGCTTTGTGTAGAACTTTGTGTGACGTTTACCTTTCTAGCTGATCTGGCTGATCAAACTTGATCAAACTGATTGTAATTGACTTCTCTCCTCATCATTAGGTAGAACCTTAATCGATTGTAAATTGGGCAGCTGCTTTTCCTCGGATGGGACCATACTACAACTTTTGGGGTGCAGGGGGTATGGGAAACCAGTTAAAATATTTACCAGTGGTTAAAAGTGAACTTGAAGAGTTTCCTAAGAAGCTAGCATAGGACCTTCAAGGGATCGTAGAGATACCACTGGCACAGCTGCTTATGTCGAGATCTACTGCGCAGGCAGCCCTACCTTTGCAAGGTATCATCTGTATCGGCTGTTTTCATTTCTACATATTAAACTCACAGAAAATTACAGGGATTTTTGTTTTACTCATGCAACTCTCTAAAATATATTCGTTCATCCTATAAATTACGAGAAGTCCTGGTCATCGGTATTTCACAACGTTAATTAAGGTCTCATTGTAGAATCTCGGCCGCCAAGTTCGAATCCGTGTACTCTCTTTCAGCATGACATACAGGACATTTGTCCCTAGTTTCAAGGTTATCGGGTCCCAAACAGAAATATGGATGCTTCCTACTAGATTCTCCCGGCACGTCTTTGCTTGTAACTATATGACTTGCTTCTTGTTTGTTATTTGTTTCAGGGTAGTGGCCCTCTGTGCATCCAACTTGTACACCAGTCGTGAAAGGCAATGGAAGAGAAGCTTGAGAAGATCCGCCTAGCCCACCATGGCTAGTGTTGACTTGCACACCAGAAGAGTCATCACCTGTAGCCAATAATGTATTATATCTGTTATCACGTTCTTTAACAAAGTCATTTGGACAGGTCTGAGTTTGTGCATTTGATTGGGAGTGATGATGCAGTGATTGATTTTGATAGGGTCGAGACTGCGACCGAATATTAAGCAGTTCAAAGTGAGGCTCAGCTTGGTCTTGAGACGCTGCTGGTCTATAAACAGGCTCAGGACATTGGCGTGCTGGACTGCTTTTTCGAAAATGCGTTTGTGGCTTCAAGATTGGATCACTGTCAGGATTATCCAAACGAGGCAGTTTACTACTATTTTCTCGACTAACCTCCCCAATCTGGGTTGATAAAGCACTCAATAGATGGTTGAAATCCTTGCGAAGGTCTTGTACTAGCGACGGAATATTATCGCTATTAGGCGGTTGCTTTATTTTTTCATGGCCAATTTCATCCTGAGTCGTTTCTTGGGACCTGTTGATATCTCGTAAACTTTCCTTGTTTGTCGCTGTAGAAGCACTTCTCGGTTGCACAAATGACGATGCCAGGTTATCATCAGCAAGGTCTTGAGCATTCAAATTATGACTCTTATTTTGCGATTGCAAACTTTTGTCCATTCCATGAGGTGTATCCAGCACCTCCTTATGGTTCATACGTGAGAGAACGATTTCTGACACCTTCTCAGCAATAGAAGCAACAAAGTCACCAGATGAATCCTGAAAAGCTGATATAGGGGGAGAATTTTGCACCCGCGAATTAACCTCTTCATATGCTCCTCGATTAATATTATTCAGCGTACCGTAAACACTTTTGTCCTCATTTCGCTTCTTCTTGTCTCGCGTTGCGTCCGTTTGGATCAGTTTATCTGAAAATTCACCATGCAGTCCTCTATTGGAGTTATGAAAATCTTGTTTTTCCTGTGCTGATTTTAAATAACTTATGTCCCGTTTAAGCTCTGCAATTTTTGCAACGTACTTGTCGATATACCCTTCCCATTTGGTGCAGTAGGCCAACGCTAAGTCCAACGACTTTTCCAAACACATAATTCTCGAATTTTTTTTATCAATAGTGTGTTTCTGCTCTTTTTGGACCTTGGATAACTTTCCAACCTCCAGGTGTAGCTGAGTTATTTTTGCTTCCTTGATCTCAAGGGTGCTTTTCAATCTTGAATTTTCTACTTTGAAACGCTCATTCTCCATCTGCCAGCGATCGGCATTCTTTTGCAACTGACCATACTCAGCTTTCATAATCTGAGCCTTGTCCAACTCCTTCTGCAACCTTAAGGTTTCCTTTCGGTAATAATCCGCCTTCTCAAGTTCTCTATGCAACTTTGTATTTTCGTCCTTCAAGCTATCAATCTGTGCTCTCTGTGACCATTTATACCGTTCCTCATCTACTGCCTTCTGTGGCGATTTCATAGGACTACCCCGTGCTGCTCGTAATCTTGTGACCAGCTCGGAATAGTTTTTGCTCGGTGATATGATTGATTTCCTTGGTGAATGTTGACGTTGCAATGATTGTGAATATGTATATGCAGAGCTTCCCACACCAGGACTAGAAAACTCTGGAAAACCTCTATTTAATCTTGGTGTTTTTGGCCCGATAGATGGAGTTGGACTTGCTAGTTCGTCGTCAATGATAGGTCCAGTGCGATACTTCCTTTCTCGCAAATCCATTGAAAGGTTGTCCAAAGTGGTGGGACTTATTGGGTTCATCGACGGGCTAGCATTCTTCATAATTCTAACTGCATCCAGAGAGTCCATTTTGTATTGGCGCCAATTGGTTAACTTCTGTTTCTCAATGTTTTCGTATTTGTGTTGAATCAAATTTTACGCGTCTGCTTTTTTTTGATGAGTGTCGCAGATTGCAGAACTGTAGTGTCGCAACATTTCTTATCCCCGATGATGTGCATTACTTCCTTTTATTTTTTTTTTCTTTCGTTCTTTCTTGATTATCCTCCACAGTTGTCCATTCTACTACTTTATAATGTCAGACACAGTCAAAGAGATAAGTGCTTTAGCTAGAGAATTAAAGTCTCACTTGAAACAATTCCCCAACTTCCCCAAAGAAGGCATTCTTTTTGAGGATTTTTTGCCACTATTTGCTGACCCAACTTTGTTCAACAAATTGATCACCGCATTCAAATTGCACGTGGGGCACAAAAAAGTTGATTATGTTATTGGTTTGGAAAGCAGAGGGTTTTTGTTTGGTCCTACTTTAGCCTTGGCCTTGAATGCTGGGTTTATTCCCGTGAGGAAACCAGGTAAGTTGCCAGGACCAACTTACCAAGTAGAGTTTCAGAAGGAGTATGGTTCAGATGTATTTGAGCTTCAGGAAGACGTAATTCCAAAAGGTGCCAAGGTTTTAATTGTTGACGACATCTTGGCAACAGGAGGATCAGCATACGGTGCAGGTGAGTTGGCTCTCAAAGCTGGTGCCGACATTGTAGAGTTTTTATTTGTCATGGAGTTGGATTTCTTGAAAGGAAGAGATAGATTGCATGCTCCTGTATTTACATTGTTTGGAGGACAAGAGGAGAAGTATAAAGATTCATAGACATTAAATTAAAACAAATCTAACCACTCTTAAATATTAAGAATGCCAACTCTCCAATGTAAAAGTATATGAAGTAACCCTGTTCGTGTGTGACGTAGCTACCAAAACTTTTCCCCACTATAACATGCCAGGTAGGACCATACACTTGATCTAGCTCTTTCTTTAAAAATGCAGCAATATCCTTTTCGATCTTGTAAGACTGAATTGCTTGATTGGCTAGCTCGAATATTTTCAATTGAATATCCTCTGCCAAATCGGATGCCTTTAATATTGCTGGATTTTCTTGTGACTCTCCTTCTTGATCGCGCATCACCCTTCAGCACCTAGCGGACCCACAGGAAAGCACATTGATGAGTTAGTATACAGCCTGATAACTGGTTTAGTCCAGTAACATACGAGTGTTGTCTTGTTCTGTCATTGGTGTTGATGTAATTTGTTTACGATTTCAATTTTCCTCTCACCAAACTCCATTTATTTAAAATTAGAGAAAAAAAAAACAAAAAAGAAGAACTACTCAACCTATACCGACTACTTACAATTTCTCATACTTTACTTTGTTGTTCAAAACGCTGTCTCTAAACTCGTTGACGCCCAAAGCACTGGTGTGTCCCCATGGCTTCAACTTGTTTTCGTTGTCAATGGCACCACCGAAACACGAGGCCCATCCTTCACGGCCATAGCTTTTGTTAACCGCATCCAAAGTGTCAGGATGGATCAACTTGGTGTTTGCTCCGATGTTGTCCAAAGTAGTGGCGATTTGCAAGATAAGACCCAAAGTGGTGATGTATCCGCTTTCTCCCAAGTCCTGGTGTCTGATGATGGCTTCACTGACAGCCTCTGCGTAGTCTTGGTTCTTGGTCTGCTCTAATACCATGTCACGCGATATCAAACCGCCGTAAAACTCAAAAGACATCTTTGTTGCCTTCATATTTTCGTCGGTGGTTCCAATGTCATGCAATAAACTGGTCACAAACACTACCTCGTCATCGAGGTTCCAATTGGAGAATTGGTCCTTGATAATAGCACGCGAGTACAAATATACCCTCAATGAGTGGTTGAGTACTTTGGCTGGCAACTTCTCCTTGGCGTACTTGAGCACATATTGCGACACTGGAGAGTTTGGCAAGTCGGTGTTCAATTGTGGTGTAGGCGATTTTGGGTTTGGAACGGCTTTAGCAACATCCCTTTCAATTTTGACAAATCCGTATTCTGACATGGTAAATTTCTGTAAGTGAAGTTTGAAAGTCAGTCTTATGAGAATGGTGTAATTTGTTCAAAGGGGGCCACCGGTGAGTATTTATAAGCTAAAGAATTACATCTCCATGGTAGCACAGCAATTAAAACTTAGTAAGCACAGGCTTTGCGCTCACTTTTAATGCGCTTTGTGTGATGGGGTAAAGGGCCTAGATGCGAAGCTCTGTAAAACAGATTTATACCCCACGTTGACCTAGAATTAGGACACGTTAATCTTTCTGTAAAGGCTCTGTGAAGTGTCTATATGAGCTTCCAATCACTGGAGACAACTCCTCATTGCTGCAATTGTAGCACAAAGTGGACAAAAGAGGGCTCTCACCGAAAATGGCGGAATGGCAACGCTCTCGTAAACGAAGCAAGCAAGTCTAGGAAGCCCGATTGGGTAGACTAAATGCCGTAAGTGTGTATATACACTTGAGCTCTAAAAGATCCAAGCTCTAAAAGATCCAAGCTCCACAAATTATATACGCTACCAATCAGTGTCATAAAGGTGTGTCATATTTTTGTCTCACTGAATTTTCGGAAGCTTCTCGTATCAGAACAATCACCAAGAAAGAGAGACAAACCTAGACACATACACCTTTCTCCACGTACCAAGCCTGAAATGCTAGACGAACGGGTCTCAGATATAAAAACAAATTATTTCAAAATTGGCCACGTGAAAAATGTTCAGTATACTATATATACAACCACAGACAATAACGAACAAAAGCTTTTGGAGCTAGAATTGAGTCTACGTCACCAAAATCCGAGCATCTTACTCACATACTACAACAAGTGTTTATTTCACTTTTTGCTAGACGAGACCTCTCAAAGCCCCCAGTCGTCGTTGATAGAGTCCGACCCCACCGTGAGTGTCAAACTCCAAGCCACGGTTGCCACAGAAAAGTTGGCAAATCCTCCCAAAACGTCAGACAACGAGGAATACCTTGCATTTGCAAACATTAGTTTCCTCAGGTCTTTGAAAAAGATGGTCTTGTACAACTTGTCGATACTGCAGGTGGTAAAGGTGTTTGGAAGCCACTGTGTTGCCTCGGCAAATGAGGTGTCATACCGGATCATATATATTGACCCTCTACTTCTCGCTAATGGAGACTTACTAATCTCCTGCGTTGAAAGAAGGGATCCACAACTTTACAATTCATCAGTCTTGCTAGCCAAAGAGTCAGTGATAAACCAGACATTTGTTGTATATATTTTACCCAGTGGGATCAGGTGCCACCTATTCGATCCAACGAACCTCAATAATAACTTTGTTACAAAACCACAATTTGAAAATGAACAGCTTCTACGCTTGCTTGAATTAAGTACTGGGATTGAGAACTTACAGACAGCCACGTGGGTGAGATTAATCCCGAATTTAAAGCACTTGAACAATCAAACGTCCCCAATTTCAAAATTCGTACACACGGTGGAAAACAAGAAATACATATTGTGGCCCTGGAGTCTTTGTCTTTTACAGTTTGGTTTGCGGGAGAAAGCCAGGAATGATGAACAATCGTCGGCAAGGCATTCTAATCCAATGAACTTGTTGTCGGATTTTCTCGACTTCAATATTGAGCACAAAGCAGAATTGGAAAGGGCGGAACAACAACACCTTTCACTACCACCACCACTACCACCACAGCATCAGCTTGAGGTACAACGAACGAGCCTATCAGGGGATAATCCAGTACCTTCTCCCTCTCTGAAACAAGGCCGAGGCATTCCTTCCACTGGATCCTCAAACACCGTGAACGAAACTTCTCGAAACTTGGGTCCACTTGATATAGGCATTAATACTCCTTTAGGAGGCGACATCTTCAACTTACAAGTGGCTGACAATTTTTTCTCCAAACCAGAAAACAGTGTTGTCGAGGAGAAACTGCGTGATGATAATGACGATGACATGGAGATTGACGAATTGTTTGGTGGGGACCAGGGAGAAAGTGAAGATGGACCGGTTGTTGAAAAGAAATCGAGTTCTGTTGAAAGCAGACCAGAAAAGAGCGATGAAGATGAAAGCGATGCTTTGTTTGGAAGTAGCGCGGACCTGGAATCACCAGATGCAGATGTTGCAACTGAGAAAGAATTTTCATCGAATATACCTCATTCCAATAGCCAGCCAAAGAAGGTTTTACCCTATATTGACATTTTAAGCACAGGAATGACAGTGGGAAATTCTCAAACTCCAGACTATTCCGATCCTGGTGCTCCTGCTCCGATCAACCCAACCCCTATGATGTATCCAAGCAAGAAATCAGCAGAAAGTACGTTATCTCGAAGTCACAATAATGGAGACAATGCTACCGATAATGGCGATGGCGAAGTGACAGACAAGAGCAGACAAACCCTTTTTTCCCCCTTGGCATTTCATCCAGTGATTAAGAAAGATATTGATATGAAATATGGCAAGGGTGGTAAGTTTTATTTCAATAAGGATGTAGAAGGTGTGGAAAAAATTGGCGTTAGAGCAACCAGCGTGAGTGGAGCATCACCGCTGTCCTTGAGGGAGATCAAAAAACAACGAGTGCTGCTGGATCATAATTCCGATAGCGAAGAAAGCGATGAGGATGAAGAGCTGGATAACGAGTCGCGCCATTCGGAAGAACAGCGAGACGTGTTTCATCAATCTGGTTTAGCCAATGCGACAGGTGCCAACACAGTATTGGACTTTAATGCTGCAAGCGCTGGTCCTGAAAAGTCCCTGATTTTCACTCCAATGTTACCTACAGGTGGTTTTGGCTCACCGTATAACAGCAATTTTGGAAAACTAGGCGCCAAGCCGGACTCCCCACTACCACTAAATGAAATACATTCTTCAATGACTCCAGCATTTTATGACCCATCGAGTGGACATCAATCGCCGCAGGTGAACAATTTTGAGACCAAGAGAGAAACAGAGACCGCTAACAAATCTTCCGAGGCGTCCAACTTTTTGCCATTGATATTGAGAAGCGTGAATGTTTCTACAATTCCGGGAGCATTTTTGATGAATAATTTGGTTAGCGAAAGATTGATACCAGCGTTTTCAATGACAGAGGATGAAGGCGACAATGACTTGGAGACAACAAATAATGACGAAATGATTGTGAAGTTGAGGCATTTAAAAGAACTTTTGAATTTTGTTTCTAGCAATGTCGTGTTTGATTTAGGGGCAACTTTGAATTTGTATTCTAGGTTCATCCCCGAATATGGAAGGGATTTGCATTTGCTAGAATCAAACGCAATCGAGTACCAAACACCCACTGAGAATCTTTTAGATCGAATAAAATCGGTCTTTCCCCTTTGCTACCAAATTTGTTTACTGGAATTTGTACTCGATAATAAGTGTAATGAAGAGAACGACATCCTTGAT
This sequence comes from Lodderomyces margitis, assembly GCF_024628925.1. NCBI lineage: Eukaryota > Fungi > Ascomycota > Pichiomycetes > Serinales > Debaryomycetaceae > Lodderomyces > Lodderomyces margitis. The sequence continues at coordinate 18,042 of NW_026261901.1, read as the reverse complement.
GGTGAATTGAATTTCTTGGAGCATTTCACCGACATTGAAAATTCGGATAACCCAAAGGGAATAATGAAAGAGCTTGATACTATAACTTGGAATTCCCTGGGTAGTACCACAAACCAGAACAGCTTTGAAAAGTATAATCATTTGGTGCAAAAATTAAATGCATTTTCCAGGCCCACCGAAGACAACTTGTTCAAAACAAGGGATGTAAAGGTCCATGTAAACAAAAACGGTAGCCTTATCAACCTCAACAGCGTGGGTCTTGAGTTTTGGAACTACTTAGATTTTGGTCCAGTGGGAGGGCACAAGAATTTCCAAATGTTAGCTATTGGGGAGAGTTCGGAATATGAGTCAAGTTCTTATCTCCATACTTTCACAGATAGACTAATTAATAACTATACAAGCTGTAACTTTGGATCGGTGTCCAGGTTGAACTTATCGACAGTGGACACTAGACCGGACTTGGATCCAGTAACCGATGGCGTCATGCTTGTAGCGGAGAATCTGTCACATAACCATAGTGGCTACAGCCAGGTGAATAAAAAGCTCAACTCTCTAGCAGAATTGATAAAGTTGGACTTGATCAACAAAACGAATAATTTTGAGTTTGACAGACCTTTACTAGTCTTGTTCATAAATTTCGATGAAAGTTTCAACTCAACCCTTCAGATCTCAAAAGTATTACGAAACTTTAAAGTTGCCCTTTTAAACTTCCAAGTGCCTTTGGTTCAGATATTTGCAAAGATAATCCCGGCATCTATGATTTCAAAGAAAGTTGGATCTGAAATCGCACTCAATTTGTTTAACAACTACAAGCTATCAAGAATTTCAATGAGCTTGTATAATGAATGTCCTGTGGATGAAGGAACAAAGCTCTCCTCGTGCCAGCTATATGCCCCTTTGGTAAAAGAGCCACCTTTAAAAATTCCATTCAAGTTTATCAATAGTGGCTACCGCGATATATCAGGCTCTGATGACACTTTTATTCACGTAGCGTATGAGAGATCTATTGATAAAAGTTGGTTTGCAGCGGCTTGGACAGATCCTTTGGGTCTCGTAAAGCACACCAAGTCATGGTATTGCTCCCTTAATAGCGGTGAAGCTAACGGAGTAAAGTCATCTCACAATTTCCAGGCTGATAAAATGGATGTTGCTTCGATTGCTGATGACATTTGGGACATCTCATTGGGCCTATTCAGTGCGTTGAGTCGAGTTAACGAGCGGGAAAATTCAACAGCAGGCAAGAAGTTTTTGGTACTAACGAGAATCAACAGTGTTATCCCCGATGATGAATTAGTTCATTGGAAACGTCTCAGTATGAGATATAAGGATGTTTCGTTAATAGTGCTTTCTGTCAACAGGACCCCCAAGATGACACTATCGCTAACAGGGGACAGCTCGACTTCCACCTTTTTCAGCTCACCCGAGAGAGATAAGGACGGTTCTTTTAGTTTCAGAAACCCAAATAACGTGAATAACACATCGCCCAATACTTCAAGTGGTGGTTCAGTTCATGTGACGTCGCCGAATGGATTAACGTTTCATTCACCACAGCAGTTTTTGAATGTACCTTCTAACTTTATGTCTCCACAAGATCTATCGACTCCTGGAACCGCAGGAGCAGGCGCGATAGACACCCAAGGCGATCCCGATGCTGTATTGAAAAGTGCCGATGGAGAAATATTTGGAATGGTTCCACTAGTGCAACTTCCTTCTTTTAATTCGCCAAGCAGGATGAACATGAAGACGGGATATTTGATTAAAGAGCAAGCAATTACAATTAGCGATAACGAGAAACGGATGTTAGTGTTTGAGGTTAATTTATTAAGCTGTTCAAATTACTGGAATTTGGATACTTTGATGAAATTGATTTTGAGGCAGTACAAGAACTTGACAGTGTTGAACGATATCCTTGGAATGAGACTGATGAGTGAGAGCAATGAGCATGATGGTGCATTTGCAAGCCCCACATCTTCGGAAACTGCATGCTTAGTTCCTTGGCACATCAATGCCGTTGGAAAGCTAGTAAACTACTTAGTTCATATATATGTAGAAGAGTGAATATAATTTGGTAGCACAGTTGATACGACGTGCACTTTTGCTGAAAAATAGAAAAAACAATCACTTTTTTCCGAAAAAAAAAAGAAGAGAAAAGAAATAGTTGTGGTACATGTTATCAACGCAATATTCCAACCATGTCTGATGAACCAAAGGTAAAACAGGATGAGAGTGAATTGACATTTGACGAGGAGTTTAGGAGAGCCGATGAGAATGTTAAAAATTCACAAAAGAGGCCAAGAGAAGAAGAAGAAGAAGATGATGAGCAGGAGGAAGAGAAAGGGGACGGGGATTTAGAGAATCGCAGCAATGAGGAGGGCGATGTCGACGGCGACGAAGAGGAGGAAGACGATGACGAAGAAGCTAGTGTATCAAATAGAAGGAGAAAGAAAAAGAGAGGTGCAAACCAGTTTTTCGATATCGAGGCCGAGGTTGATGAAGAGGAAGAAGACGAGGCGGATGAGGACGACGAGGAAGCAGAAATGTTGAGACAAGAATTCATCACAGATGACCATGCAGGCGATGATCGAGATGAAGCTCACACGGATGACAGACTGCACAGACAATTTGATCGTCGTCGTCAAGAAGCAGAAGACCAAGATGCCGAGCAGTTAGCCGAAACGTTGAAGCAAAGATATAGAAAGTCACATGTTGCCTACAGAGGAGACACTGCAGCAGGAGGAACTGTATCACAGAAGTTGTTGATGCCTTCTATTAATGACCCATCGATTTATGCAATTAGATGTACTCCCGGAAGGGAGAAAGAGTTGGTTAGAAAGCTCTATGATAAAAAGAGAACGTTGGAGAGACGCAAAATGCCATTGGACATTTTGACAGTTTTTCAAAGAGACTCTTTTAGGGGATACATATATATTGAAGCCAAACGATCAGACGCGGTAGACAGGGCATTGCAAGGTATGGTGAATGTTTTTGTCAGGGACAAACTTTTGGTTTCGGTGAAGGAGTATCCTGATTTGTTAAAGCAAGTCAAGTCATCAGATGTTGAAATTGTTCCTGGTATCTATGTGAGAATATCACGAGGCAAGTACAAGGGTGACCTTGCTATTGTCGAGAACTTGTCAGAAAACGGTTTAGATGTTTTGTGTAAGGTCGTACCAAGACTTGATTACGGCAAAAACGACGAGTTTACTGAAGACGGCAGAAGGATAAAACTGACAATTAGACCACCACCAAGACTATTTAACGCGCAAGATGCAAAAATGTATGATACGGCGAGCTTTCAACAGAGAGGCCCAAAGAGGTATGCTTATAAAGGAGATGACTACGAAGATGGCTTCTTATACAAGGATTTCAAGTTGCAATACATTCAAACCAAAGATGTCCACCCCACACTTGCAGAGCTCGATATGTTCCAAACGGGAAAAGATAGTGACGGTTTGGATCTTGCCAAGATAGCCGCATCCTTAAAGAACAAAAAGCTAAACGATGGTAAACAATCCACTGCATTTCAACCCGGGGACAAAGTGGAGGTTCGTCGTGGCGAGCAAGCAAAGACCGTGGGTCTTGTTGTTGAAACTTCTTTGAATGAAATTAAAATAACTGTAACCGATAGCGGTGATCCAAAGTTTGTTAACCAGAAGTTGACGGTGCCGGCAAATGATTTGAGAAAAATTTTCAATGAGGGTGATCACGTTAGGATTGTCGAGGGTAAGCATTTTGATGAAACGGGATTGGTTATCAAGATTGATGGTGATTCGGTCATATTGGTCAGTGACCAAACAAAGGAAGATGTTCGGGTTTTTGCAAATTTCTTGGTCAAGGCAACCGATGCATCGTCTAACGTTGATAATAAGAACTTCAAATATGATATCAAGGACTTGGTTGAATTGAGTGCTTTCACTGTAGGAGTCATTGTTAAAGCCGAAAAGAACATTTTTGAAATTCTAACAACTGATGGAAGACTTGTAAATGTCAAGCCCACGGCAATTGCTTCGAAAGTTACTCAAACTCGCCGAGAGCAAATTGCCACTGATAAGAATGGTTTCACAATTAGGATAGGAGATACGGTGAAGGAATCAGCCGGTGACAAGGGTAGGGAAGGTGCTATATTGCACATTTACAAGAATGCATTATTCATAAAGTCCAACGAAATCATTGAAAATTTAGGTATATTTGTTACAAATCGAATGAATGTCAGCACTGTTGCCACAAAAGATTCGATGGTGTCAAAGAGCTTTGGCCCAGACTTAACCAGCATGAACCCGAACTTGAAACTTCCCGACCAGTCTGTATTACAGGGTTTGAAAACGCGAGTTCAAGGAAGAGACAAATTATTGTATAAAGATGTCGCCATTACTAATGGAAGTTACAAAGGATTGAAAGGGAAAGTAGTTGAGGCAGATGACATATACGCCCGGGTTGAGTTGCACACAAAGAGTAAAAAGGTTAAAGTGCTTAAAAAGAGTTTAAATGTTTTGACAAAGGGAGAGGCAGTTCCTTATTTGCGGTTTATTGGTGCAGCTCCAGAGGATGTTGCCTCATACTCGCAACCCATGGCCAACCCTGCTTTCAGCAGTGGGGGAGATAAATCAGTTTGGAATGGTGGTGCTACTCCTGCCGTTGGCGCTGCAGGTGGTGCTTCTACATGGGCTAGAAGTGGTGGTGGAGGTGCCTCTGTTTGGAATAGTGCTGGAAAGACAGGCAGTGCGTCGTCATGGGGTGGTGGTGGTGCATCTGCCTGGAACGGTGGTAGTGGTGGTGGCGCATCTGCTTGGGGTGGTGCAAGAGGAGGAGGGTCCACATGGGGTGGTGCTGGAAGTAAAGGAGGCAGTTCAACCTGGGGAGGCTCTAAGAATAATGGATCTAATGGTTCAGGATCTACGTGGGGTGGTGGGTCTGCTTGGGGAAAGAAAGGCAACGGTGGCGGCAGCAGCAGCTGGGGAAGTCGTTAGGTGAGAGAATAAAAATAAAAATAAAAAAAAGGTATATTCACTTCTATGTACTTTTTAAATATAAATAAATGTTTAGTGTGCGTTTTCACAACCGGGACAATTGTGCAAGACTTCGTGAACAAAGGCATCACAGTTTATGCAAAAGTCGTTGTGACAGTTTGTACATCGATATCTTGAGCTTGTGATGGATTCAATGGTTCCAGTTTCTTCGTTAGGCTTGGCTCCCGAAGGGAATTTTAATTGGCATCCATAGCAGTATTCGCTGTCATAGGTGGAGGATACCGGCACTTCTTTATAAGGGGCAAGTGGCACCAAGTGATGATAGGATCTCGCCAAATGAGTAGACAAAATGAGCATGAGTCCACACACGGGACATATAGTAGGCAAATTGCACACTTTGCTTTTGCATTGTGGACACTGATAACCAATGGTAGACGATGTGGCTGAACCCGAATTCACTTCAACAACATCTCTTGAATCGTCTGAGCCCCGAGTTGGATAAGATGCATTGAGTTGGGGAAACTCCACTGTATAGTCCGGGTTTCCTATAGTGGAAGTTGCACCAGCTTGCACTTTGGAAGGAAACCCCATCTTGATCAAAGGCACACCTGTAGTATCAGTCTTTGTTTCCTCATTTTCTGGCAACGGCAAGGGGGTGACAGAATCCATAAGCAACTCCTTGAAATGCGTCTCATTCATGATTACACCATAATGCTTTGAGGATGAGTTTCTTGGTTCGTGGTTAGTCTTGTTGACCAATTCTTGACAGATGGCAACCTGAGCCGAGAGCCCAATCACACTGACCTTGATATTATCTTTGACCAAACTGTCAATTGTCTTGTGAATATCACCCGGGTCACTAGTAAATAAAGACCCAAACACTAACAAAATCTCTTTTGAATTTTTTGAGTTATTGGAAGCAGAACCAAAGTTGAATCTTAACAATGACCGAGCCATTTCCAAACAGTTTTGCAATGATGGGTCTCCTTTGGGTTCGTACTTGTTATGTTGTCTCGCTTTCAACTGCCTAAGCCTGTCTATATGGTATTGTGGCAGCCCACTTACTTCGCTTATTAAATTTGCCACACCGTTTCTCATTAAAATTATTCCCAACTGAGATATAGGATTTTGGTCAAAAAACTCCACCACAAACTCCAGCAAATAGTTTAGTGTCAATGATAGTCGAGTTGGGCGTAGATCCTTTTCCGCCATCGCTAGAGTTCCGTCAACAATGATAACTAAGGTCCTGATTATTCCCCTCTGAAATGGAGTGCTGGGGTTCTTCATGATCTTTTTCTTCCTATTCTCGATAATCGTTTGAACCATCGCTTCGAATGATCCGCTGCCCAATTCGTCATCCTTAACTATATCCCATGACCTCTGGTACTCGTCCTCCCAGGCGTACCCGTTAGCTCTTTTTAAGTCGCTCACTTCACCTGTATGTCGCGACCGTGTTCTTGTCGATACCCCTCCACGTGGGACTGATCCAGACACAGCAGAGGATAACTTTGATGAGGGTGACCGCGAACCGGTTGGGGTCGATAGAAACTCCTCATCTGAATCATCCATGATTTTGTTTGCTTTGAGATGTAATGTGGATCTTTCTACTTTATTTTTTTTTTTTTCGCATTAAATCATCTTACGCTTCTTATGAAGATACTTATCTACGGGTTGCTCATAATTCACACAGCCTTCAGCATTGACTTCATAGAATAGCGAGGCGAATGAGTCGACTTGGTTAGAGTCAATTGGTCCTAGCTCATCTTCCAAGTAGGGCACACGTTTTAACTCATCAAGATTGACATACTCTTGAATGAAGTAGCCTTGTCCTACGAGTGGTGTTATTTCCAAATCACCACCAAAGATTGGTAATCTGTCATTTCCATAAAAGTCAATAAATTCCACTTCAGATAGATTGAATGAGTTGAGGGGATACTCTTTGTCCTCTATGTTCTTGTTCTTTTTCACTTTCGGCACAGGCGCTGATTCATTCTCCTGAATGTAAAAATTTCGAAGCAACTGGATCGCTTCTGTTCTGCAGATTCCACCTATACTGGGGTAAGCTTTTTCAGGTAATCCGGTGTCATTATGAATCGATAATATAGTACCGTTGCCTCCAAAACGGTCGTTACCACATCCGTAGAAGACTCTTCCTATGCCCAACTGACGGAGATATGACGCACACATTATGCATGGTTCTACCGTGACGTACAATGTGAGCTCACTATAGTCTATGTTCTCCCCATTGAACCTTTCTAGGGCGATAAACTCGGCGTGTTTAGTTCCATTGAGGGAGATGTTTGTGTAGTTGTACCCTATACTTAGGATGTTGCTACCTCTTGTTACTATGCAAGATACGGGAGTCTCATTATTAAGCAATGCCTTGTACCCTACAAACAAGGCCGTGGCCATAAAATGGAAATGCCGCGTTAGGTCGCTCATTGGTGATGGTAACCTGTGCTGGCGTTTATCGATCTTTTTTTTTTTTTTTTTGTTCTTTTTGTTCTTTTGTTTCCGTTTTATCTTCCTACCAAAAAGGATGTCAGACTTGCACAAGGCATTTTTACAAAGAGTCAAGAAAAAGGAAGCAGAGTTGGGTCTACTGGTGTTGGAAGAGGACCCGGTAAGTGAAGATTCCAAAAGTGCCGAGGAAGAAGATACTAGTCAAACTGATCAAACTATTGTGAGAGAATATGAACTGTTCAAGTCCGAGTACTTTATCACTGAAGAGTATGCTAATGGACTGTTATCATTCAAGACGTACTTTATGGCTTCTAAAAAGCCCGGTCCAGTATTGATATGTGGCCATGGAGCTGGATCTTCATCCATGTCATTTGCTGAGTTGTGCCGCAATATTACGGATGAGACTATTAGCGTCTTTTTGTATGACATGAGAGGCCATGGCGGCTCACACGGAGAACTCGACTTTGCATTAGATACACTAGTTGCAGATTTTGACTTTATATTGTGCGAGTTTATTTCTAGACACCATCCTTCTGCGGTGTTTTTGCTAGGGCATTCGTTGGGAGGGGCAATCTTTGCGAAATACGTGAATACCCACCCACAAGGTATTGTCAAAGGCTTGATACTTTTGGATATTGTGGAGGAAACGGCTGTAAGCTCACTAAATGTCATGCCCTTTTTCCTTGAAAAGTTGCCGTCGTCATTCCCCAGTATATCAAAGGCGATTGATTGGCATTTGAATTTCCTACTTTTCAACGAAAAGTCAGCTAGGTTGAGCTTGCCGGACATATTCAATTTAGACACAATGACATGGAAAACGGATTTGAAGCAGACTCAACCCTACTGGAACACGTGGTTCGTTGGTCTATCCAAGAATTTTCTCAACTTTCCCAAGGCCAAACTTCTCATACTAGCTGCCCATGAGACCTTGGATAAGGAGCTCATTATAGGACAGATGCAAGGCAAATACGAGTTAGTTGTGTTTAACAATAGCCAGAAAAGCGGACATTTTGTTCACGAGGATTTACCAAAACATGTTGCTCTTCGTGTCCAGGAGTTTATATGCAAGGTGGCTGCTCCTGAAAGGTACATGAGAGAACATCTCGGAGTTACACCCAAATGGGGAGGTAAGGTTACGTAAAATTGTACATTAATCTACGGTACATAAAAAGGGTTTATCAATCTACGCTAACGTTGTTGCGTCTGATTTCTTCGCGTCTCTCATTGATTTGTTCCACAACTTCATCAATCTTTTTACTTGCGTAGGGAAATCTTGGGTTAATTAGGAAAGGCCTCAAATCAAACCTATTGTCATCAGGAGAGTACTGCTCGGCATGATATGCAGGTGTCATGGTCGTCATTTTGTGCCTGTTGACTGCATAAAAGAACCAAAATCTCTTTACCTTCTCTGCCACCTGCTCAGCCGTTAAATTATATGGTGGTTGAGACCATTCATGGTACAACTTGACAAACATTGCTAATGGGCCGCACTTGTCCACTTTTCTCAACGTACCAAAACGTGACAACTCGTCATAAGTCATTCCCATGTCTACTTCATCGCTCTGGACATAGTCTTTTGTGATGGGCTCGAGTTCAGCAGTTGGCGTAGCAGTTATAAAGTCGTGTAATATAGGCAACTCAAATTCCTTTTCTGCCCAAGCAATAAACCTTTTCAAATCCGTTTTGGAAATTCCTCCGATGGGGTTGACATCGGCAGACGAGCAGTCGTACTTGGTCAAGTACCCACGAAGACACTCATCGACATTAGCACTGCCTAAGACCAATAATCCGGGAACTGAAAGTCCCCTAGTCCAGGGTATCAACTGTGCAAATAAGTAACTCAAAACCATACGCAACCTCGCTTGTATGTTTTGCAAAGCCAAGTTTTCTGTTTGCGACCCTCCAAATATCTTAAACATTGGTTTCTTGCCTGTGGCAACCTCAAACAAGGAAACAACAGCGGCGACAAGATTGTCCATATTCAAGTCTACATGGTAGGATCCTATTTTTTCGGCCAAGACTTTTGCTCTAGTTCTGGTCTCTGTGGATGAGTTTTCGGTTCCCATAAACGACGTGCAAAATATTTTCTTTGCCACCTCTTGTGGGGTTTTGGGAGTAAAGCTGGAATCGCGAGTGAGACTTCTAACATCAGCTAAGACTTGCTCATCTTTAGATGCCACAACCAATCTGCACATCAGGTGGACAATCACTGCAGTCGCGCAAGAATCAATACCCCCACTCAAGGGAAGGAAATAGCCACCACACTTTGACCTCCTCAAATAGTCCCAAAGCCAGCAAGCGGGTCCATAAGCAATTTCCTCCTCGGGAGAGTGGTATTTTATTTTTTGTGGACCAGTGGGTGACACATTTGGGTCGTATACATTTTCGCTGGGGGAAAGCTCGAGGTCCGCATAAATGGCCTTGTAGGGTTTCTCCTGGCCCACTGCTTGCATACCTGCTGACTTTTGGTTTCTGTATGACCGGACATCATCAAGATCTATAGTCGCACTGACGACCTCGACATCGTTTAACGAAAATTGGGAGGCTTGGGCTAGCAACTGGCCATTTACCACAATACAGGCACATCCGTCGTAATACAACCTATCTCCATCACACCCCCTTTGATTTGCATACAAGTAGACACCACCACACTTTTTCGTTGCGTTGGTGATTAAATGCAATCTTGTATCCAATTTTCTCAACTCATGATGCGATCCACTAGAATTTGTAAATATCTCGACACCATCCAAGCTCATGGCAATGTGCGGCGAGTCCGGCGTGAAAAGTTCTTCACAGGTCTCGCACCCGAGCTTAGTGTCCATGGTTTCAATCACACAATCACCAAACGTCACCTTTGATTGGCCAGTCACCTTCATGATGTTGCGGGGAAGGTAGTGATCCTCGTAGTATTTTGGTCTATTCCAAGGGGTAAAGTATCTCATCTCCCTGTAGTTACCATTGTTTGCGAGGAATACCTTTGGTCTGATCAATAGTATTTTGCCATTGTAGGAGATGATACGGCAATTGTACTTTATAGACTTGTGGATAACGGGGATCCCAATGTCTAGTAAGATCCCATATGTCTCTGGATTTGAAATAATCTCAGCGTATACCTCCCAGCTATGCTCATATAAGTCGTTCTCGTCAAAGTGATCTAAACAACCATAACCGCAAATTTCCAATTCCGGCCCAACTCTGAGTTTTGCTCCTTGCTTTTTAGCCTCAACTATACTGGCAACTATCCTGTCTCTGTTTCCTTCAAAGTCCAAAGCCCATTGGTTTAGGTTGCATGTGGCAAGCGTGACGTAATGTCCCATTGTTGGTGTTGAATGGAAGGATTATATGGGTTATTTTTTTTTTCTCGTTAAACGTTGAAATGGATGTAAGAGAGCGAGGTTGTATGTGCAATGCGATATAGAGCTATGACTCTCACTGCAGAGTGGCTATGGGATATTTTAGAATGGATACGGATGGATCCATCGGCCCCTTCGGCTCCTCTACATGTAAACACCTTTATCTCCATTAAGAGCCAACTATTCTCGGTGTTACACGCAATAACCCACCTTCCGACGGAACGTTTTTTAGATCGGGAGTACCCTTCTTCTATATGCAGGAATTTTAGCTTTTCTTATCAGTATGATCCCCCTCCCCCCTCCTTCATACCAAAATATAAATACCCAACCCAACCGCTATAACGAATCCATTTCCCCTAGATTTACTTATCACCACATCAAAATGCATAAAGACTCACTTGTTGTTGAACCCTTAGTTAATACTCCCTTTGGCTGCACCGTCAAACTCCCCAAATACTGCCAAAACGATCCTTCCAGTTTGAATGACGAGGACTTTCGGACGTTGAACGAAGCAGTTCAAACGCATTTGGTGGTGGTGGTTCCCAACCAGGCAGAGCTTGCACCAAAATCACAATACTTGCTAACTAAAAGATTTGATCCGTCCATTCCTGAGCCAAAGGAAGAGAATGGTGCTGGTTACGGTCACGGTAAGGAATTTAGACATGATAAGTCGGTATTGAAGAAGGATGGGTGTTCAGTAAAGTCACAACCTCAAGTGCAGATCCTTGGACAAGGAAAATTTGAGGCGGATGAACAGGGAAATGAAAATGGGGAGGCTATCAATTTGACCCACCCCTCTCACACTAGTTTCCACCACACCCCATTGACTGAGCAGCAAATAAGAGAGGAAAAGAGGACAAGGTTTTACAGGTGGCACATTGATAGTGCTTTGTATGGGTTGTCACCTCCAATGGTTACAACCTTGCTCGGTATAAAGGTTCCGCCTTCGACCCAATACCAAACTATAAAATATGAAGACGATGGCAGTGAGTTGAAATTGACCCAGGGAGCAACTTGCTTCATCAGTGGCGCACAAGCATTCCAAGGCTTGAGCGAAGAGGACAAGCAGTTTGCCTTGAATACTACTGTGGAGTATGCGCCACATCCGTACATTTTCATTTCGCCTGCAAGGGCTACATCCGACGGGTTGACAATGGTTTCCGAAGGTAAAGAAATGGAATTTAACGACTTGCCGGAATGGGAAAGCCTGAAGGTGAAGAGATTACCTATGGTGTGGACAAACCCCACTACCAAGGAGCACCATTTGCAGGTGCACGGATGCTGCTTGTACAAGTTACACACAAATGTCAATGGAAAAGTGAAGACTTTGAATTTGGAGGATTCGAGAGAAAAGGTTCACCAAATGATGAGGCCAGCTATAGCTCCAGAAAAGGTGTTGGCTCACTCTTGGAAGCAAGGTGATTTGGTGTTGTTTTTCAACCGTGGTGTGTGGCATTCAGTCACCGGTGAATTTAAGGGCTTGGGAAGTGATGGCAAAGATGAAAGAAGATTGATGCACCAGTGTAATATTGCCAGTGGATTAGATCCAGTAAATGTAAGTGCCTAAGTGTATAGTGTCTAATTGTTTTAAATTATCTTGTGAAAACTCCTCATTTTAAGTTTGCGCCAGGAAATTTTCCGCTCCGCATTTTTTTTTTTGACTAAATTCCCTTCCTCTGAAGTATCTCTATTCATACACCAACCAAAGCATGCAGTACGTGGGAAAAGTGGGTGGCTACGTGTACAATCAATGGAACTCTTTAAACCCAGCCACATTGTCTGGGGCTATTGATGTCATTGTAATCGAACACCCCGATGGTACCCGTTACACGTCACCTTGGCACGTTCGTTTTGGATTACTTCAGATTATCAAGCCATCACAAAAGAAGATTGATTTGTACGTGAATGACGTAAAAACAAATTTGCCTATGAAGTTGGGTGAAGGTGGCGAGGCTCATTTTGTCTTTGAAGTGAACGACGCCGACCATGAATTGTCAAATAGCGTGTTGACATCACCGGTGATTTCGCCCGTTTCGTCACCATTAAGCACGCCAGTAAACAGTGACAACGAGCCTGACGAGCTTGATTTGGAAGAAAAGACGAAATTGAGCGACATCCCTAGTCCAAAGAGCCCATCCCAGCTGACTAGGTTAGCTATTGAAAATGTGAAAAAGATTACCGAGAAATTGAACATCCCCACCAAGATAGATATGAACGGTGATATTCTAATTGACATGGATGGCTATAAGCCAAACTCGCAAAAGAATATCGATAATTCGGACGAATTATTTAAAAAGATTCTTTTGGAGGAGATTGAAGGAGACTTGGGGGAAAATTCGGTGAAGGCGTGGAATCAGATAATTTCCAAGGATGAAAACGGTAATATAAGAATTTCCAACGTTTCGGAAGATGGTGCCGAGACCGAAGAGGATATCAAGCTTCCTCCATCGAGTGCCACTACGTCATCAATTACTACTTTTGGATCTTCTACTTCTGGACAAAGTGACAAGGTATACTTTAAGACTTTGAGGTTAACATCAGAACAGTTGCAGATGATGAATTTGAACTATGGGGTAAATACCCTAAAGTTTAAGTCGAGAGAGAGCTCGTCACAAGTGACGGCAAACTTGTTCTTGTGGAAATCAACCACACCCATTGTTATTTCCGACATTGATGGTACCATTACCAAATCGGATGCGTTGGGACATGTTTTGAACTTGATTGGGAGAGACTGGACGCACCCGGGGGTTGCTAGTTTATTCCAGGAAATAAATCAGAATGGTTATAATATCCTTTATTTAACAGCTAGATCAGTCGGACAGGCAGATTCAACGAGACAGTATTTAACTGGGGTCAATCAAGACGGTGTAAAGTTACCTAGTGGGCCGGTAATTTTGAGCCCTGATAGAACATTTGCTGCCTTGCGACGAGAGGTTGTGTTGAAAAAGCCGGAGGTGTTTAAAATGGCATGTCTATCGGATATCATGCATCTATTTTTCGAAGGAGAGGGGACTGTATTGGACGAAGACGACGACCAAACACCGTTCTATGCGGGATTTGGAAATAGAATCACTGATGCTATTAGTTACCGATCGGTACACATTCCAAGCCATCGTATCTTTACCATCAACCCAGATGGAGAGGTTCATATGGAGTTGTTGGAGTTGGCTGGTTACAAATCTTCATACTTGCATATTGGAGAATTGGTTGATCAATTCTTTCCTCCCATCAGGGTTGTTGGTTCCATCTCGACAAACTGGAATAATGCGCAATGGTCAGAATATGTAAATAACCACGAAGCTAACGATGCTTCAGATGCAAGATCCATCACGTCAATGCGTCTGCCTACGCCAGGATCGCCAAAGTCGCCAAAGTCGCCAAAGTCGCCAGGATCACCTCGTAATTACCTTGAAGATTACAAGACGGATGAAAAGTTTAATGATGTCAATTACTGGAAAAGCAGTTTGAATCTTGACGAATTGAGCGATAGCGACATTGAGAAAGATGCTTTGGATTTGAGAAAGAGCGGAAGTCCCAAATTGAGTAAGAATGAAAAGTTGCTGCATCGTGACCACGAAAAAGAGGAGCACACTGATAATCCCGAACTTTTGCAAAAAGGAGAGAGGCCAAGATCGCCAACTTTGGAGCGGCCACTTTCTGCGTCGTCTTTTACATCACCTCTTAAGAACTTTATGAGCTTTAGGAAAAAGAAGGATGATGAGGAGAGCTATAAGGATGGTGAAAAGGTTGATGAAAATGATTTTACTGACGACGACGAGGAGGATGATGATTATACGGATGACGATTATGACGATGACGATTATGATGAAGATTATGAGGAAGAGGATGATGAGGATGATGAGGATGATGAGGATGATGAGGATGATGAGGATGTCGAAGATGTCGAGGATGTCGAGGATGATGATGCCGGATCCTCTCTCAAAGATGTTCCTGTACCAGAGGCTATTAGGGATGAAATAATTGACAGAGGATCTACCGAGTTTATCAAGGCCAGTGATTTGGAGAAATTGCGCATTTAAATTAGCTTGTTAAGAAACTGACATTTCTATAAAAATCCAACATTGGATTCTCTCCGTCTTTTGTCGTTGTAGCCTCGACATCCGCCCATTCTTCCAAGAACCCCCTATGGGTGTTTATTTTGGAACTTTTACCAGTTACCCTTTGATACATGTCATTGGCTATTTCAAAGTCAGTCGCAAACATTATATCAAAATAGCCCTGTTGCACCATGTAAGTTCGCACATCCACCATTTCCTTCTTTAACATCGTCTGCACCACAGGAGCATTGAAGCCTCTGATGGTGTTGGGCAAGTAGTGAAAGTCAGAGCTAATCAATGAGTGGTTAGGAAATTTGTGCTTTAATATTTGAAAGAACTGGAGAAGCCTCGTGGGGATGTATTCGGGGGTGGATAAATCATCATTAAATGGGAAAATCATTTGCTTCCCTTTGAGCTTTGTTGGTGACTCTAGCAATGGATGGACTGACTTATAGAAACTTTTAATGCTTTCTAGTTTTCCCTTCAATGTCGATTGGTACTTTAATACGGAAAAGTTGCCATGCTCTCTGAGTTGCAAATACGCATTGGTGTAAGGGCTTAACTCACGTGTGAAAAATTGGTAAAAGTCGCCTTTCTTGTCAATCAAGACCTTACCTTCCATTGGCTCTCCCGTAGTCATGTCGTACGCAATCATATCGTGAGCAAAATTATCAAACACTTCCAACGCAATGAAAAAGCAAGGCTCTTCGACAGCTTTAGTCCAATCGAAAATGGACACGTTATGTATGTCCAATATATCTGCATTCAAACCCTCCTCCTTTAATTTCTTGCTGTACGCTGCTTTTTGCTTTTTTGCAAGCTGGCGTGATATCTCAATTATTTTGTACTGGGTCTTGGCGTATATTTGAGGTTCATGTCTCTTGATATAGTTGAGGATATTGCACATTAACGTTCCGTTACCACCTCCCATCTCGTATATTATCAAGTCTTCGTATGGATAGTTGCCATTGAGCTTGTAGTTGAATAAAATGTAACGCGCCAAACTCTCCCCATAGTAAGGGTTAAACAACTCGGTTGGCGTGTGCCATAGTTGAAGTGGCTTACTTTCATCTTTGTCGTATTTGGAGTACGACTCACCCCATGCATCCATAAACCCATCGATGTCTTTTACGTCTGGGTAATTGAAGGGCTTGTCTGGATGGTAAATTTCGGCCTCTTTGGCAAAGTAACCGTAATGTTTGTTGTACAACAGGTCCTCAATAAAGTCGGCAGTACTCATCAGCACTCCTTTTGGTCTCGTGTTCCTATCGAGTAGCTGTTTTGACGTCACCTTGGGATATGAGTTGTAAATTTCTTCATTTGATTTGTCAAATGGGAAATTGACTGCCTTTTGATATATTAGCTGGATCGGGTTGAGCGTTTGTTTCGTGGAAGGAACTTTGAAGTTGTATGTCTTTGGTGAGATCGAGTATTCATAATGGCTTGGTGGAGGTGGTTCAAGGGCATTTTTCAACCTGCCTTTGAACAAGTGTCTTCGTAGGGTTAACATTGGATCTTGTGTGTTTGAGATGGAAAATTTTATTTTAGAGCGAGAAGATTGAAATATGGGAAAAAGCGTTACACAGTTTTACACCTACATAACTATCTCTGCTTGATATTCATTCTCAAGGACCTTCAAAAATCTTCAAGTTTGGAGGAAGCTTAGTGTTTTCTTCCATCAACTTATTGTTATTTGTTAAATCCAACACTTCTATTCGAAGAGGTTCATTTTGATCATTTGTGGACAAATCCACCTCTCTTAATGAATTGCGAGGTAAGTGAAGATACTTCAAGGTAGATGGGAACTTTGGTTTACCTATGGATATCAATTTACACGGCTCGATAATCAATGACTGTAAGTTCTTTGGAAATTGTATCTCGCCAATGAAGTCAAGCGACGGGTTGTAGAAGCGCAGCAGTTCGATTGAATCAGGTAACCCTCACCACGAATTGAAAGGTATAATAACTTTTGAAACTTTGAAAAGTCCAACATGCCTTGAAACCACTTCAATTTCCGTCCCCGTATTGTTAACTTCTTCAAGTCCAGTGGTAGGTTTGAGATAAATGATGAAATATTCTCGTAATTCTCGTTGGAGATGTCTCCAAGGTGGTTTTCCTCCAACGATTGTGGAACATCCCACGATTTTAAAACCAGCGCATTGTCGATTAAATTGATAGTGAGTTTCTTCAAATTAGGAAATTTCAGAAGCTCTAATGAATCATCAGCAGAATCTAGGTCCAAACTAGTCACCATATGCAATGATTCAATGTCGGATAATAACTGCTTAGCGTTCCTTCCTAAACCTAAAGCCTTTAATCCATCTTTAAGTGATTCAGCAAACGATTTTGTAACCTCTTCTTCTTCGGTGTAGAGAATGAGGTGTATTCTCAAACCCTTCTCCTTTAAATTCTGATTCGGTTGCTTGAAAGTACTTCAAGCTTGGTGGAAGTTCGTTCAAGTCTATCTGTGTACTTGGGCGAAAATCTTCTGAAATTATTTGCAAGTATTCAAGTTATCGCGTCTGTTTACGCGTTTGTTCGTAGAGAAAACATATATGACGACGAAGTAAGAAATAGCTTTTCTCCGCTCTCAAGACAAATTAGGAAATATATCTTTCCGCTTTTCTTTAAGAGACAAAATAAGACAATATTTCACAGAGATGAGTAAGTTTTGGTCAGTGGGGGAGGTAGGGGAAGATGTCGCAGAAAGTAGTGGCAGCATTAGACGGTGATATTGGTTAATGCTGAGATAATGTATTCAATAGTTATTACGATTTCTAAATTATTTGCAAAAATATGAATGCAAAATATGAATAAAGAGAGAGATAGAAAGATAAACAGAACAGCAGAGAAACAGACTTGGAAGGTGTAATAGTATAGGCAGAGGACAACAGTAGTAACAAGAACAGGAGTTTAAATGGTTGTGTGGATTTGGAGAGGTAGTTGAAGGAGTTAGTAACTGATTCAGAGCCAATTTCAGTGTCGAATTCAGTGTCAATTCTAATGTCGTTTAATTTTTACTCTGATTTTGGGACAATATGATTTCTGTTTTAGCTTCGGTCTTAGGAGCGGTACTCAAATCGGAATTAACAAAAGGCGTAAATTCGGTGGTAGGAAGTGGCGGAAATAACATCGGATTTAGTAGTATTTATTTGAAGACTTCGTCTGGTTTAGAGAGTGTAGTGAGGTTCGGATGCAAGA